>NC_052090.1:21031603-21332903 GCF_015852505.1 Tachyglossus aculeatus | reverse complement strand
GCATATTTCCAGAAAACCTTAAAATATACCCAACAAGCTTTCATTTTACTTTTAAAGCTCTATGTTCTAAATATATGTGCGTTCTGAGAGCAAAATTGTATTCTTTAAGAGAAATTAGTGGTTTTCTCTTCATCTCCTACACCAAAATCCCTATGGTTCATGGTTCAAAATTTCCCATCTACGTTTCTCTTGTTTCTCTACAAAAGGATGCAGCTCTGGTGGCATCTCTGGTTTGCCAAGGCTCAGAACCTTGGGTTCCATTGGGGGTCTGTTGCATCATTAGACTGATCACGATGATGGAATCTCCAGTCGAGGTCCCCCGGCCTTTGTACTGTACTCTCCCAAATGCTTAGTACAGTACTCTGCATGCAGTGAGCTCCAAAAATACTGTTGATTGATCGATTGACCCAGGGGCAAGCCTTGGTACTAATACATGTGCGGAAGAATTGCTTATAGTGATAGTAGTCTGCTCAATGCCACACAAGCTCTCTCTTCCCTGTCACTTATGTTCCCCCAGGGGCATGGAGTAGCTTCTTTCAGTACTCTTTTGGATAGAGTTGTTCCATTGAAGATGAAAAGTGGGAGAGAACAAAATGCAGAAGTGGGAAACGCTGTCTTTCGGGAAACTGGAAAAGCAGTCATGGGATAATAATAATAATGATTGCATTTAAATTCTTATTATGTGCAAAGCACTGTCCTAAGTGCTGTGGGAGGATACAAGGTGATCAGGTTGTCCCACATGGGGCTCACAGTCTAATCCCCATTTTACAGATGAGGTAACTGAGGCTCAGAGAAGTTAAGTGATTTACCCAAGGTCACACAGGAGACATGTGGTGGAGCTGGGATTAGAACCCATAACCTCTGACTCCCAAGCCCGTGCTCTTTCCACTGAGCCACGCTGCTCTGTTTTATTACATTTTACCAAGTGTTTTACATAGTGTGGCTCAGTGGAAAGAGCCTGGGCTTTGGAGTCAGGGGTCATGGGTTCAAATCCCAGCTCTGCAACATGTTTGTTGTGTGACTTTGGGCAAGTCACTTAACTTCTCTGGACCTCAGTTACCTCATCTGTAAAATGGGGATGAAGACTGAGCCCCCTGTGGGACAACCTGATCACCTTGTAACCTCCCCAGCACTTAGAACAGTGCTTTGCACATAGTAAGTGCTTAATAAATGCCATTATTATTATTATTATTATTATTATTATACAGCAAATACTATTGATTGACTTGGGCAAAAAGGTCCAGTTAGAGTGGCTATTAATCCAGTTTTATATTGAAAAACAGACTGCCTGATACAAAACTGGACAAATGCCCCCCCCCCCCCGCCCCTGAAATTAAGCCTTTCTTTTTCCTGGCTATTGCCTACCCAGAAGTAAGAGACACCTGGTATCTTTGAGTGTCATCAGCAGCTACTGTAGGTCCAGGAGATCATCTTTTTCAATAAGTGGGAATAAGGTCATTTGAAAGAAAGCAATGGTGCCCTGATGTGTTGCTTTCACCTCCCCAGGTGATCCACATTTCCTGAAGCCATGGCAGACATAGACAAAGCTTCATAGTTGTATCTTTAAGGGAAAACAATGCCTCCTTCTTCCATTTGATTTTTTTTCCAATTGCTCATTGCCAGCCTGTTGCCTCTCTTCCTTTGAGTAGTGGTGTGAATATTTTGACTTGATGGTTATTGGTCTTCCCAGGTGTAATCCTTAGGGATCTAGGTAAGAATTATCATCCTACAGGGATGGAAAAGCTAGACCAATGCCATTTGACTTGAAAAATAGTCAGGCTCCAGTTTGCTGTGGCTTAGATCTTTACAAAGTACACTTACATCTTTTCAGAAGTACTTAAGATGGATCCTCACTGGCCTCTCAGCATCATTCAGATCATTTATTGGGCATTTAATATGCGCCAAGAGCACCGCACTAACAGGGGCATTATCCCTGCCCTCGAGAAGCTTACGGTATAACAGGGAAGACAAGGCTCAGTAAATTTAATGATTATATGAGTTAAAAGAAAGCAAGAAGAAATAAAAGTAACCAATCCAAGAAAATAGATCAATAAATTATAAAATAAGCCAGGGCAAGCTATCGGTCTCTCCCAGAATAGGGGAAAATTAATGTCCTTCGGATCTGAGGGCTGCTTGTGGCAAACGGTGCTTTTTATTCATTCAGTCAGTCAGTCTTATTTATTGAGTGCTTACTGTGTGCAGATCACTGTACTAAGCACTTGGGAAGTATAAGTCGGCAACATATAGGGATGGACCCTACCCAACAACGGGCTCACTTAACCCTAGATGGTATATGGACCCCATGATGATAATAATTGTGCTATTTCAGTGCTTACTTTGTGTCAAGCACTAGGGTAGATGTGAAATAATCAGGTCCAACTCACTAAACACTTGGGAGAGTTCAGTACAACTGGATTGATAGACTTGGTCCCTGCCCACAAGGAGTTTATAATCTACCAACTCCAAGGTGATAACCCTGCCTCTACAGTGAGGAGAAAGTCACGCACCCTGGTCCTGAGAGGCCTAACTCAGTTTCTCAGTTATCCTGTCAGTATCTTACTTCCCTGCCCCTCTTTTTAAGTCCTTCTCCATGCTGCCCCCTTAGATTTCTCTCCGGCCTCTGCCTCCTCCTTGACTCATTGTCTTTTTGCCTCAGAAAGTGCCCCATTAGTAGAGCCTGTTTGCTTCTGTCATCTGAGGACCTTTTCCTTGGGACATGACTGCTTTCCTACTGACAAGAGGACTGTTGCTTGAGGTCCCAAGTACTGATCAGTTGGTTGTTGCTGTTGTTGTGTGGGTGACTCCTAGTGGCTTACGTAGGAAGTCGGAAGGAACAATCTCCTTCAGGGCCAGGAAAGACCCCATGTCTCCTGGAAGACTTCCTACCAGTACTATTTCAAGAGAGCAGGTCCTGGAGGCAGAGCAAGGAGGTCTCTGAGATGGCCCAGGCTTCCAAGATTGTTCCCACTGCCCTCTAGGGATTAGCTGTCACCACGTTAATCCAAGCACTTATCCTATCCCATCTTGATTACGATATCAGCCTCCTTGCTGACCTCCCTGCCTCCGGTCTCACCTCCCTCCATTTCATACTTGAACCCCGGGCCTGACAAGGTCAGATCCCTGCAAACCCTGGCTGCTTCCCCAACCCACGTAACGGTGCAGCTGGGGAGGGGCTGTGGTAGAGGGAACTCCTCCCCGCCCCCCTGCCCGCCGCCTTACTCTCCCATCCTTCCTCAGAGTGCTGTCCACTGTCCGAGCCCAGCCAGGATGCCCCAAGGACAGAGACAGAACACCTATCGTTGCACAACACTGCTCATGTGGATGGGGAATGGGAGAGCCCTTCCCCATTTACATTGTCATCAAAGATGACACTCCTGACTGGGAAATTCTCCTGTAGGTGGTTGGGTATTTCCCATGTAAAAGTGCTTGGATCATGTCTTCTAACTCTTTTTGTATGCTCCTAAACACTTAGTACAGTGCTCTGCACACTTATGTGATCAATAAATACTATTCGATGATGACGATGCTTCATTCATTCATTGTCATATTTATTGAGCACTTACTGTGTGCAGAGCGCTGTACTAAGCGCTTGGGAAGTCCAAGTTTGCAACATATAGAGACAGTCCCTACCCAACAGCAGGCTCACAGTCTAGAAGGGGGAGACAGACAACGAAACAAAACATATAAACCAAATAAAATAAATAGAATAAATAGGTATAAGTAAATAAATAAATAAATAGAGTAATAAATATGTACAAACATATATACATATATACAGGTGCTCTGGGGAGGGGAAGGAGGTAAGGCGGGGGGAGGGGGAGGAGGGGGAGAGGAAGGAGGGAGCTCAGTCTGGGAAGGCCTCCTGGAGGAGGTGAGCTCTCAGTAGGGCTTTGAAGGGAGGAAGAGAGCTAGCTTGGCGGATGTGCGGATGCAAGGCATTCCAGGCCAGGGGAAGGACGTGGACCGGGGCTCGACGGCGGGACAGGCGAGAACGAGGCACAGTGAGGAGATTAGCGGCAGAGGAGTGGAAGGTTCAGCCTGGGCTGTAGAAGGAGAGAAGGGAGGTGAGGTAGGAGGGGGCTCTCCATCACCTCGCCTTGAAGCCTAGGGTGAGGGGTTTTTGCCTGATGTGTAGGTTGATTGGTAGCCACTGGAGATTTTTGAGGAGGGGAGTAACATGTCCAGAGCGTTTCTGCACAAAGATGATCCGGGCAGCGGCGTGAAGTATGGATTGAAGTGGGGAGAGACAGGAGGATGGGAGATTGGAGAGGAGGGTGCTTGAACTCACACAGAGTTTAGCCCTCCTAAGCAGCCCTTGGATTTATTTTGATCCCACTCCATCTTGGAAACGTAAACCTTTTATGGTCCGCAGCCATGGTCCTTACCCCTTTACATACCCTGCTCGGTGAATGTTTGAATGTGATGATGGGGAGAGCCGGGGAAGAAAACTGGCCTTAGGAGCCAGGGGGAGAGAGGGAAGAGAAGGGATTGGATTTAAGGTTGAAAGTGACTCATTTCACTTGCTTGGGTTTTGAGTGATATTTGCAGAGTCCTTTGGAGTAATGCATCAGGAAATGTACTTCTACTCTTGTTAAATGGAATAAAAACGAGTGAAAGGCCAGAAAGGAAAATAACTTTGTTGATATTTAGCAATCCAAGCCTCGATTACATTTCTACATCGAAGTGATAAACCCCGCTATAAAGTCGAGTAAGTGTTATCTTGGCTTTCCTGAGTGGTGCTTGTAGAAGACAAAGGTCTAATTTCACCCTTCAACTCTTAACTGGCAATGACTATTTCCAATAAATAATGGCTTTTCATAACTGGCTCATTCATAGCAGGAACCCATCTGCAGTGTGCTTTTACTGGATAATATTGTTACCAATGTGCCGGTAATGGAATATTCTCTCAGAATGTAGCCTTATTGAGACCCCACTCCACCCCCGCCTCCTTGCTTGCTCTGTGCCGTCTGACCCTTGTTATGCCTGTTTTAGCAAGCCCTTGTTCTTGTTTTATGATGGGAAGCTAGCACATGACTTTTGGAGCATTATTCCTGGAACCCTCGTATATTTTATTTGTCTACTTGTAATCGCTGTTTTTTTTTCTTTTTTACCAAGATGCTCCATAGACCCTAAGACATGAGAGACTCAGCACTGGGAAATATCTATTTTCAGTTCCCAGAAATTCATTAAAAAATAAGATAAAGCAGAATCAAAGTGGACATTTTAAATGTTCTTAATTACACCATATATAAAGATTTATGCAAAGATATATTACTTAAAATGCAAATGGAATATTTTTAGAGATTCCGCTCCCCTGACTTGTAGATAAAATAACTGATTCATGTCAGCTTCCTTAAACTTAAGCTGAAACACAGAAAAAGGTCCTGACTGATACTTAACACGTCACATTTTTATAGCTCTGACTGAAAACAATTTGCGAGACACTTGAGAGATAAATGAAAGAACTCTATACGCCACTGTTTTGGGAAGGAACCGTTATACCTCTGTTGCTCTGATTTGTTCCCTTTATTCACACTCCCCTCCCAGCCCCACTGCACTTATGTGCATGTCCATAATTTATTTATATTAATGTCTGTCTCCCACAGTAAACTATAAGCTTGTAGAATGTGTCTACCAACTCTATTATATTGTTATATAATAATGAGATATAATTCCGTTATATAACATGAGAAGCAGCATGGCCCAGGGGAAAGAGTGTGGGCTTTGGAGTCAGAGGTCACGGGTTCAAATTCCGGCTGTGCCACTTGTCAGTTGTGTGACTTTGGGCAAGTCACTTAACTTCTCTGGGCCTCAGTTACCTCACCTGTAAAATGGGGATTAAGACTGTGAGCCCCCTGTGGGACAACCTGATCACCTTGTAACCTCCCCAGCGCTTAGAACAGTGCTTTGCACAAAGTAAGTGGTTAATAAATGCCAGTATTATTATTATTATTATTATTATTATTATCATTATTATTATTATTGTACTCTCCTAAGCACTTAGTACAGTACTCTGCACATAGTAAGACCTTAATAAATATGATTGATTACACCATCTTAAGAGGAAGCTAAGCATTTGGATTGATGGTTTTCATAGATTGGTCATATGTTTGCAAGCAGTCATTGTATTAGTGTTTATCTAGTGCCCACTTGGTTCAGTCCACTGAACTAGGCCCTTGGGAAGTACGGAATAAAGAAGTGATGCATTCCCTCCCTTCACGGAGCATACGCTTCAACGTAAGCATAGCAATATGCCTGAAATCCATTGGTTTAGAGGGAGATGGGCATTCTGAGATCCTTGTCAAATTTTAGTAGGGCATGCTGCCATCATCTGTGAAACTTTTGCTTGGAGAGTCTTATTGTTAATGGTAAAAATAATAAAGATTTACTTAATGTCAAGCACTGTGCTCAGCACTGGAGTAGATACCAGATAATCTGGTCAGAAACAGTCCCTGACCCACGTGGTGCACACAGTGTACGAGGAAGGAAGAAAAGGTATTGAATCCATTTTCCAGATGAGGAAACTGAGACCAGAGAAGTGAGGTGTCTTGCCCAAGGTCACACAGCAGACCAGTAGCAGAGCCAGGATTAGAACCCAAGTCCCCTGACTCTCAGTCCTATGCTCTTTCCACTAGCTTTGTCGTCACTCCTGAAGGGCCATAGAGCCAACTGGAACATAGAAAGGACATTGTCCCTACCTTTGAAGAGATTACAACACTTGATTTGGACCCCAAATTATTAATTTCTCCATGTTAGTTATGCAGAAAATTATTCATGGATTCTTCCACATCACTTCGAATACTTTCCAGTGCTGCAAATGTTGAGTTGCCAAACTGAGTGTGGGAATATCTGTGTATAGTGTGTGTGTGTGTGTGTGTGTGTGTGTCTATACACACATATGTAATACTGTTCAGCTGTAAAACTGTGACACCCGTGCTGAAGCCAACTACTTAAAGATTGGGAGGGTTCGTTGACTTCTACTGTTTGATTCTTACTGCTGAGGATCTGATTCTGTAAAACATACTACTGAACTGAGGGATACCTTAACTTGACTTTATTAACTCTCACGCTTAAGTGAGGCCACAGAATCCATTCTCTTGGTTTTCTCTCCAGCTGATTGTTGTAACACCTCAGCTAGCCAATGTAGGAATAACAATGATACCACCGAGGAAAGAGTGTGATTTCAACTGAGGAATAAACACAGAAGCAGATGAATTTGTCTTCCTGAGTCCTGCCAAAGATCTTCGCATCTGAAAACCAACACCTCAGGTGCTGGCTCACAAAAGTGATATTTCATTTTGAAGGGTCAACATTCCAGTGGGATAGCACCACTGAGAGGTTTGAAAGCATCAAGATTCCATTGTAGTAGTAGCCTTCAGGTGCTCGGTTACATTTTTTCATTCGTAAAAACTATTTTAATTCACGGCCATTTGTACGGCAGTGGGGAGCCGCGATGGCAGACTAAGCCTCAGTATATATTTCAGTAATGAGACTGGTAAGAAGGTGTCCTGTTAAACCCAAAATGCTGTAGAGACCTGAAAAGAAATTGGGAGTCCTAAAGAAAGTGGTGAGAGACCAGCTGATTTAAGAAGAGTAGGAAGAAGTAGTGGGATTTGGTAGGGACAAAATTAGAAAAGTAAAGCTGAGAGGTAGATTAGAGCTAGCCCAAAATGTTAAAGGTAATAGGCCCATTCTTGAGTCATCTTGGGCAAAAAAGGAGGCCCAAGGAAACATCCCCCCTGAAATGTAGGCAGTGTGGACTAGTTGAAAGAGACCCTGGTTCCACCACTGGCCTACAGTGTGAGACCACAGGGCCAGTGCCATCCAAAGCTCCTCCCTTCTACTTAGATTGTGAACCCCATGTAGGACAAGGACCATGTGTGATCTGTTTACCTTGGCTCTACCCCAGTGCTCAGTACAGTGCTTTGCACATGGTAAAGCACTGAGCACCACAATAATAGTAATTATTATTGAAGCTGTTGAGCCAGAACCCTAGCCTTGATCACCCCAGGTCTCTGAAATCACCCAAGTTTCCCAGTAAAGGCAGACGAGGCCCAGGAGGTGACATTTTGCTTTTTGGCTCTTTGCTATCAGTCTCTTCTCGGTCCTCATCTCCCTCTCTCCTGCAAAATCTCCACCCCTTTTAGCCCCTACATTCAATATAAGAAGTTGGCACCCAAGCTCGCTTTCGCGAATCTAGTGAAATGGAAAGGCAGTCCCTGAAAATAAGAAAGGAGTAGATTGTCCCATTTTTAAAAAGGGCAAAGGACGACCCTGATATATACAACCTCTTCCCCTTCTAAGCCCACACCATTTCTATTTCTTGCTCCCCACTGTCAGTCGAGTCTGAGAAAATTGGTAGGCATATCCATCTGTCTTCGAGGTCCTAGATTCATGGGACTGAGCTTAATCTGCTGAAGGCTAATGCAGCTTGGAGTGTAGCAATTAGAAATAGGGTAACTGCCTTAGAGCAGCGGCTCTGAGAAAATCACGGCACCAAAATGGAGAAATGAAAATGTTAGCCTGTACCAAAAGGACTTAAAAGCCATAGGGAGCAGCCTTTACACGAATATAGAGAGAGATTGCCAGGCATGCATCTGTCCCTTTAGCCACACTTGCATACACCTAATAAGTCTTCATCAGTTACTTCAACTTCTCTTCCCACCCCAAGGTCACCATGTATGAAATATCTCTCTCTTTCTCCCTGCCCTCTCTCTCCCTGGCCCACCTTTCTCTGTATATAGATATATGCGCACTATATTAAGTCTTTATGGCCACGAGGGTTCCAATTAGTAAAACTACCAATTCAAGGTGTTAATTGGTACGCAAGTGACCTGATGCGATTAACGTGGCTTCTGAGTGTCCCCGTTTCCTCTTCAGTGGAACTGTGCAGCAAAATCAGATAGATGTGTATACGGTATCCTCAACGATCTTGTGGATTTTTTTTTTATTGCCGCTATATGATCTTAGCTTGCCTCTTTCCTCTTTAATATCCTTATGCAGAGATTAGATAGACTTGACAATCAGAATTTCTGCCCCTCTCTTGGGGTGTTTTGGTAGCACATCAGGTTTTATTCTTGTGGAATATACTTCCACTAGGGGGAGAATGTTTCTGTTTTCAACACTTGGGATCCTGAGTTAAGAACGAGTGGCAGTTAAAAGGATGAAAATAAAATAATACCCATTATCCTACATCGCAGGGGTTTTGTTGTTGCAAAACCCGGCATTAAGGGACAGTTGCATTGTTGTATTTAGGGTGTCTGATACCATGTGCACATGCTCATGAGCTGTTGCTTCCGACACCGCAGCATCCTGGACCCAAACAGACTCATGCTGTCAGACAAACGTTATCTAGTTCTCTAACCTTCTAGCCAGAAGCATGTAGTGAAAAATACATGGTCTGGCATAACCAAAGATTCTCAAATTTAGTGACTTGTTTTTTTACTAGAAAAAGTGTAATCGGTACCATTTTGCACAATGTCTGCCTTTTCAAATTTTGCTTGCTCCGTGAATAATGAAGGCGCTTGGCCTAGTGGATGGAGGATGGGCCTGGATGTCAGAAGGACCTGGGTTCTAATTCCAGCTCCCCCACTTGTCTGCTCTGTGACCTTGGACAAGTCACTTCACTTCTCTGTGCTTCAGTTACTCATCTGTAAAATGGGGAATAAGACTGTCAGCCCCATGTGGGACATGGGCTGTGTCCAATCTGATTAACTTGTATCTACCCCAGCACTTAGTACAGTGCCTGGCAGATAGTAAGCTCTTAACAAATGTCATTAATTATCCCAAAAAGAATATCTTGGCAGGAAGGCTAGCCATGATTACAAAGTCTTTTATTGACTACAGCTTGGCTTTAGATGAAATTATAATCCTTGATCACTGTGTAGTTTGCAAAGATATCAAATGCACTGTTAGAGCTCAGTGAAGACGTCTGTTTTGTTGCCCTAAAGTGGTTTATTATCTCTCAGAATGAATTTAGTTAAAGATTGCTAATCAGGTCTTTGGAATTCTCTGTATCGAATTAAGAAATTTAAGATTTCTCTGTCCAGTTCTTTTGCTAAGAAACTTCAATAAAAGCCAGTAGTTGGAGAAGAGTTATAGAATGAATTTTATGGATTTATGGGGCCTTTACTAACTCTGCTTATTTTGAGCATGAAATGTTTTCAATTTATGAAAATGTTCCCAAAATGTACTTTTGCAAATTCACATTAGGGGAAATATCTGGGGTGAAACTTTAAATGAATTGTCTATGTTCAAAATTAGGATGTATTAAATTTCAGATTCATTTTTTTCATTTTTATCCTGGGCAGCCCTACTTCCTACACCCTTCTCTCTTCTAGGTTGACTCCTCTAGACTGGAAGCTCATTGTAGACAGGGAACCTGTCTACTAACTCTGTGGTATTGTACTCTCCCAAGTGCTTAGTACCGTGCTCTGCATTGCTGCTCTGCCACTTGTCTGCTGTGTGGCCTTGGACAAGTCACTTCACTTCTCTCTGCCTCAGTTCCCTCATCTGTAAAATGGGGATTGAGACTGCGAGCCCCATGTGGCATGAGGACTGTGCCCAACCCAATTTGCTTGTGTCCACTCTAGTGTTTAGTACAGTGCCTGGCACATAGTAAGCGCTTAACAGATACCACAATTATCATTATTTCACTCTTTCCTCCCCCACCCCCTTACTCTGCACAAGTAGTTTGTGTTCTAACGGATGAGTTGCATAAAGTAAAGCACACAAATCAAACAGAGTATTGTGAAAGGCTAATGCTGTATCTTCAGCCATATGGTGTGATGAATTTTTTTAAGATGGGGTGGGGGGGAATCATGAAATAGTAATGTTCTGTCATCTTCCTAGTAACATATTTCTCCAAATATCAGTGTGTATTCGCTTGGGTAAAACTCCACGAAGAAGTGTTTTTAGATGGTCAGCAGAGGGCAGGCACATTTTATTTCTAAAGAAATCTTTGGATTTTTCCCATTACTTTGTCTAGTGAGACATTTCAGGCTATTTTGCCATGTGCCAACAAAGTAAAGCAATGGGGAGGTTTTAAAAAAGACCTCTTCAATCGCTGTAAAGAACCGAGCATCCAACTTAAAGCCAGAGTCATAGAGACTGAGTAAAGCCATTGAATCCCTGGATATCAGTGGGGAAAAAAACCCTGCAAATTCTTTAGGAAATGCTGGTGTTCCCTCAGAACTTAGAGAGTTCTCCCCAAGTAGTAGAAATGATATTTATTGAGCACCTACTGAATACACTGTACTAAATGCTTCAAAGTTAAGCCTGCATAGATTGATCAAACAAATTCAAAATGAATAGTATAAGTAAAAAACATAAAATAATAGTGGTATGGGTAAGTGCCTAAGTACAGTGCTTAAGTGGGTTAAGTATTTAATTTAGTACAGTGCTTAACTGTACTAAGTACTAGGGAATATTAATCAATTAGTGCTATTTATTGAGCACTTACTGTGTCTAGGGCTCTGTACTAAGCTCTTGGGAGAGAGTACAATACAACAGAGTTGGTAGACACATTCCCTGACCACAATGAGCTTATTATCTAGACTCACACGATGATCAGGTCAGACTTAGTTCCTGTGCTATATAGGTCAGTCGTTATATGTAAGTAGTTGGGAGAATGATAGTTGTAGTATAGTGTTTATTAAGCATTTAGTGTGTGCAGAGCACTATATTAAGCAGGTATGTAATCCTTATTTTACCCATCAGGAAACTTAGGCCCAGAGAAGTCAAGTGACTTCCACTTTCCACCAGGCTGAAGAAACCATATGGCCTAGGGGAAAGAGCACAGCTCTGGGAGTCAGAGAACCCAGGTTCTAATCCCAGCTCCGCCATTTGTCTCCTGTGTGACCTTGGGCAAGTCACTTAACTTCTCTGTGCCTCATAGGGGGATTAAACCTGTGGAAGATAGACTGTGTCCAACCTCATTATCTTGTATCTACGCCAGCACTTAGTACAGTGCCTGGCACTTAGTAAGTGCTTAACAAATATGTTAAAAACAAATAAACCAAATTATTTTTGGCCGTGAGCATGTTGAGCTGGCCGAAGGTGAGGAATGAACCAGAAAGCTTGAGGGGATTATTTGGAGAAGACCGTTTAGGAAGGCTCTGAAGGCGGGAGGGAACAGGTGGGGTAAAGCTGAAGAGGAGGGCATTCTGGGGAAGGGGAGCGAGCATGAGCCATGGGTCAGGAAGTGGACGAGGCGAGAATGAGGAATGATAAGGAGGTTTACTTAGAAGAAGTATGGCCTAATGGGAAGAGCATTATTACTATTATTACTCATATTATGGAGCAAAGAGTACGAGCTGAGATGTAGTAGGGCTTTAGGTTCACCACAGAAAACTAACGGAGAGATATAACTGCAGGCCCAAGTGATCGCCCAAGAGCCCTGCTCTGACATGGCGTCCAGTACAAGAGATTCTGTGCAGTCTCCAGATGGTCAACCCACCCCCAAAATAGAGGGCAGCCCAACCTCTAGTCAATTAGTAGGCGCCAGTAAAAGTTGTCAATAATAATAAGAATTGTGGTATTTGTTAAGCGCTTACTCATGCCAAGCACTGTACTAAACGCTGGGTCAACCTGCCCTGCTTGGAGAACAGGCGTTCTAGACTGTGAGCCCATTGTTGGGTAGGGACCGTCTGTATATGTTGCCGACTTGTACTTCCCAAGCACTTAGTACAGTGTTCTGCACACAGTAAGCTTTCAATAAATACGATTGAATGAAGGAATGAACGAGTTACTGGTTAGTCCAAAACGTCAGTTATCTCAGTAAGGGCTACAAAGCAGGGGTAATGTGTTTCTGGAGCCCACGGCAGAGGGGCAGTCAGTCGGGTTGTGATCACGGTAGCAGCACCACAGATCTTGTGCTTGCTCAGGTAACCCTGTAAGGACTGCGAAGAGTGTTGGCAGAAAGCCCCTGAAGTACTCAGAAAGGGAAATCATCAGTCGATCAGTGGTGTTTATCGAGCACTTAACTCTGTGCGGAGCAATGCGCCAAGAGCTTGAGAGAGTACAATACAACAGAATTAGAAGACATGTCCCTAACCCATAACAAGTTTAGTATTTATGATGCAATAGTGCCTTATTGAAGATACATCCCCTCCAAGAAGCCCTCATTTCCTCCTCTCCCACTCCCTGCTGTCACCCTTGCACTTGGATTTGCTCCTTTTGTTCACCCTCCACTTCAGCCCCACAGCACGTATGAACATATACATGCTTTATTTTAATGTCTGTCTTCCCCTCTAGACTGTAAGCTTGTTGTGCACATGGTAAGCCTTAATAAAAACGATTGATGGATTGCTGGCATTTACTGAGAGCTTACACTGTAAAGAGCACTGAGTGCTTGGGAAAGTACAATACAACTTTCATTCAGTTGTATTTATTGAGCGCTTACTGAATGCAGAGCACTGTACTAAGTGCTGACAGAGTTGGTATATGCATTCCCTACCCACAAGGATAAATACAATACAATAAATTCAAGGAGCTCACAGTCTACAGACTGTCAAGGAAACCCACTGATTGGTGGGAGCTGAGATTCCCGGAGGACTCACACACAGTAAACAGTTCTCCATGAGGGATCAGTGGCCAGGATTGCCCTTGGATAGGGGATAGCTGAAGTGCCTGCTAAAATTGTTTTTTGGTTGGTAAAGATTTTAGTTTTTGCTCCAGAAGAATTTTCTAAATTGGTGTTGTTACTGAGAGTCTACTAAGTGAAGAGCTCTATACTAAGCACCTGAGATGGTACAGCAGAAGGCAGACACATGTTCCCTGAAGACAATGAGAACGGAGGTATTTGTTTTTTTGCTTACTAGTCACTCGTATTTACTGAGTGCTTACTGTGTGCAGTGCACTGTACTAAGCGCTTGGGAGAGTACGATACAGCAATAAACAGACACATTCCCTGTCGGCATGTCAAGTTTTGTGCTAAGTGCTGTGATAGACACACAGATCTACATCTCTGCCCCTGCTCTCTCCCCCTCTCTCCAGGCTCGCATCTCCTCCTGCCTTCAGGACATCTCCATCTGGATGTCTGCCCTAAAACTCAACATGTCCGAGACTGAACTCCTTGTCTTCCCTCCCAAACCCTGCCCTCTCCCTGACTTTCCCATCTCTGTTGATGGCACTACCATCCTTCCCGTCTCACAAGTCTGCAACCTTGGCGTCATCCTCGACTCCGCTCTCTCATTCACCCCTCACATCCAAGCCGTCACCAAAACCTGCCGGTCTCAGCTCCGCAACATTGCCAAGATCCGCCCTTTCCTCTCCATCCATACCGCTACCATGCTCGTTCAAGCTCTCATCCTATCCCGTCTGGACTACTGCATCAACCTTCTCTCTGATCTCCCATCCTCGTGTCTCTCCCCACTTCAATCCATACTTCATGCTGCTGCCTGGATTGTCTTTGTCCAGAAAGGCTCTGGGCATGTTACTCCCCTCCTCAAAAATCTCCAGTGGCTACCAATCAATCTGCACATCAGGCAGAAACTCCACACCCTGGGCTTCAAGGCTGTCCATCACCTCGCCCCCTCCTACTTCACCTCCCTTCTCTCCTTCTACAGCCCACCCCGCACCCTCCTAATCTCCTCACCGTACCTCGTTCTCGCCTGTCCCACCATCGACCCCCGTCCCACGTCATCCCCCGGGCCTGGAATGCCCTCCCTCTGCCCATCCTCCAAGCTAACTCTCTTCCTCCCTTCAAGGCCCTACTGAGAGCTCACCTCCCCCAGGAGGCCTTCCCAGACTGAGCCCCTTCCTTCCTCTCCCCCACTTCCCCCCTCCATCCCCGCCATCGTACCTCCTTCCCTTCCCCACAGCACCTGTATATATGTATATATGTTTGTACATATTTATTACTCTATTTATTTATTTATTTATTTATTTTACTTGTTCATATCTATTCCATTTATTTATTTTGTTAGTATGTTTGGTTTTGTTCTCTGTCTCCCCTTTTTAGACGGTGAGCCCACTGTTGGGTAGGGACTGTCTCTATATGTTGCCAACTTGTATTTCCCAAGCACTTAGTACAGTGCTCTGCACACAGTAAGCGCTCAATAAATACGATTGATGATGATGATATTCCCTCCATGGAATTTATTGAGCACCTGCTAGGTGCTAAACACTATAACAAGCACCAGGTATGGGAACAATAGGAAGAAGGATAATAATGAGTTATTTAGCCATTTATAATAGCTAATTATAATAATTTCAGTTTACAATATTAGTGTCCTGTTCCTGGTGAAAGGTGGTTGAACATCAGAATCAAAGGTGATATGCATGTTTAAAGACTAGGGAATCAAAAAATTTTTGTTTGCTAAGTTTAAACTTACGCTATAAAGGGGTAGTATTCTATATTAAAGTGATGTACCATGGATTTAAAATACTGAATGTTCTGTCAAAAATAATTCTTATTGAAGGAGTGACAAGTTTATAAGTAAATAGAGGACAGGAATCATATTTAATCTCTAATGATCCCAAATGATTAGTTAAATATTGATTGAGTATTGCTGACTGATGATAGAATCCTTAACATCACCAAATCTTTCATCTGGAAAGGTATTCTTTTCGGAGTAAATTGGTGAAACCTTATGAAATTTCAAGCTGAAGAAGAATGGTTTGGATGGTACTACAGTACTTTTTACAACTCCAGAGCATACTTGTTGTCTGGGCTTTGATTATCATGTAATAGAATGGTTTTGATTTTTTTAGAAAGTTAGGACAATCTAATCATTCATATTTACAGTTAGCGTTCTCACATGTTTAACAGGTGACATCCTTTTCACTATTGGTACCAAAGGCGGATGCAGTTATAATTTTTTTTTTTGCATTTAAGCATTTTAGTGTTCTTTTGAAGAAATGATCTGCTTCTAAAATTGTTCAGTATTGGCAAAACCCCACCCAACTGAACCTCCTCCTGCATTATACCTGATGCAGTGTTTACTGTACATACAAAACCCAAGCCAAAAATCTTCCCAGTGAATTTTAAGTAAATTCAAAGGCCTAAACTACCCTCAACTAGAGAGATCAAATGTGGGGATAGCCCTCCATCATTAACTCACCCCTTTGTGTCTCATTATTACTGTGCATATGATATGTAAGGTAGTCTACAACAGCTGAGTGAAGAAGGGTGGCATTACATTATCCCCTTTAAAATTCCTTCCCCTTTCGAATTTGTTTGTTTGTTTTAGTGTAGATACATTGTAAAATTCTCTCTCTTGGCCCACAAATGGGTTTCAGATTTTTTATCAAAGAGAAAAAGCCCCATTATCAAGTAGATGATAAAAAAAGTCTTGAATAGTTGACTCTAGGGTTTTCCCTAAACTACCCATGAATGCTGAAACCATCTGTTTTTCTGGACGTTTGTCAGGGTGAGTGTGGCAGAGGCAGCTGTTTGAAAAGGGACGTTTTGGATGATGAAGCAGCCCATTGTTTCTGAGCAATTCACTGGTATTCAGAGGCTCTACCCAAGCGTACTACAGAGCAATCAAAATCAAACTATTGTTTGTACCAATCATATTGATCTGAAAAGAACGTGGTGGTATGACCCTATTGTAGATGCAAATAGTTGTTCAGAGCAGCTGTATACTGGCCGATATGTACCACAGTAGGACACAGACTTGGAAGCCAGAGGACTCACTGCACCCTGCAGCGGGAGAAGAAAAGATTATTTCAGATTGAAGTGTAGTTTAAAGCAAAAGGAAAAAAAATGAAGACATCGGTCTCTTGGTATTGCTAGGAATTTTCTTTCATGAAAATGGTTGACATTAACACTACGGTGCCAAAGAGACTCCCAATTCAAGCTGATGGGTTTTGCTCTCTGCAAACTGAAAACTCGGGCAGTCTTCCTAAATAAGATAATAACTGAAAATGCAAGCATGAAGGATGAGTTGTTTGGCTATCAGGTGTCAACTGCTGGTTATTTCTGGAGACCAGCAAATTGACACTTTTAGTTTAAGAGGATTTCCGCCATCCTAAAATATTGTAATGTCTTGGCAACTCTTAAAAGTGTGGAGCAGGATTCATATGAGTACTCCAAAGATCTAGTCTTTCCCTGCAGAATATAAGGGAAAAGGTAACCTTTACTGCATGTAATGAATATTGTAACTCTGTTTTTAGAGCAATTGAGAGCCACACGCCATCCATTAACATTTAAGCTTCTTAGTTGTCCTTGTCACTTCATTGCATGCATGCTAATATCTTCTCATATGAAATTTAATCTGTCGAACTAAATGAAGGAATTAGTAACTGAAAGACATCTTTCATTAAGCAATTAACGAATCTCTCTAACAAATCCACAAAACCATATGTGTTTATATTTAATAAGTATTTGTATGATCAGCCAGTTATAAGACACGAGTACATTTTGTCTTAACTTTAGTAATTCAGTATCCAGATTTTAATCCAGTGCACGCTAGCAGTGTAGAAATACCTGGTACATGTCAGAAAGAGTAAGTGAATTTTAGCTTGGATTTAAGTTTACAGATTTATTGTCTTTCAGAAGCCTTGTTTGGCTCAAGCAGAGGCTCTACTGTTTTTCTCCTCAGGTGCTGCTCTGGATTGCAGCAATGAGAAAGTTAGGAATCGTGGAAGCAGGGTGTGGTTGTTCGAAAAACCACACCTCCTGAAAGAGATCCTTGGGGTGAATATCAATGAGAATGGGCTAGGCTTTGACCTGTACCTATGAACTCAGGAAGGAAACTTCCGCTATGTTCTTTTCAGTTTAGTCAATTAATGTCATTTATTTTATTTGTACATATTTATTCTATTTATTTTATTTTGTTACTATGTTTTGTTTTGTTCTCTGTCTCCCCTTCTAGACTGTGAGCCCACTGTTGGGTAGGGACCGCCTCTATATGTTGCCAACTTGTACTTCCCAAGTGCTTAGTACAGTGCTCTGCACACAGTAAGCGCTCAATAAATACGATTGAGTGAATGAATGAATTTAATCAATCAGTGGTATTTATTGAGCATTTTCCATGTGTAGAGCATTGTACTAAGCCCTTGGGGAAAAGTACAGCTCAAAGTTGGTAGACATATTCCCTGCCCACAAAGAGCCAACAGTCTACAGATGGAGACAGACGTTAATACAGGCTATGAATAGAGAAACGGTAGAGCATAAGATTATTTACAGAAGTGCTGTGGGGTTAGGGTTTGTATCAGAGTGCTTAAGGGGTGCAGAGCTAAGCACATAGTTGATGCAGATAGAGAAGATAAATGGCTTATTCTGGGAAGTCCTCTTGGGGTAGATGTGATTTTTAGGAAGGTTTTGAAGATAGGGAGAGAGGTGAACTAAAAGATATGAGTGGGAGGGAGTTCCAGGCCCAAGGGAGGATGTAGGCAAGTGAGCCAGTGGCAAGATAAATGAGATCGAGGAACAGAGAGTAGGTTGGTGTTGGTGGAGCAGAGTGTGTAGGTTGGGATGTAGTAAGAGATTGGCAAGGTTAGTTATGAGGGAGAGAGTTGATTGTGTGCCTTAAGCCGATGGTGATAGTTTCTGTTTGATGTGGAGTTTGCTGAAAGCCTATATTTGGTGTGACACCTTACGGCTGAATGCCTTCATCACTTCATGCTGAGTGGTGGTGAACCAGAGATTGTTAATTGGGGAAAATGGTGGCTAATAAAGTGTCAGAGTCACACCAGCCTCTGAGAGACCAAATAGCGCATTCTACCACTAATAATCCTGGTGTTTACTGAGGACTCACTGGATGTAGTGGTTAGGAAGTGCTAAACAAAGAAGGGACACATTCTCTGCCCTCAAGGAGTGGACAATCTAAAGGGGGGGGACATTAAACTATATACAAAAGAGCTCTCCTGTGAGCTCTTTGTGGGTACCTTAGTAGTATTTGCTGAGCACCTATTAAGGGTGACACTAAGCCCACCTTCCAAGCATACACCTATCATTCTTAAATATGTACACCATATTTGTCAATAGCCACATATTTTAATATCAGACTAAAAACAGAGATTTATTTTTACCAAATTGCATGTCTCCTCCAAAGAAATTAATTTTTGGTATGGGGTTTCATCTGAAAAAATGAAAGGATGAGATTTATGTAGACATTCCCTAAAGATTTAAAGCTAATCCAATCTCTACAATGTCCAAATTAAGGAGTTTCCTGGTTAGGTTGGGGTGAAAATAGAACAGAAATAGTGACTAGAGATAGAGAGAGACCTACAGGCTTTCTTTCTGTTCACTGTCAATACTTGATCATCCTGGGACTTTAGGTCCACTTTATGGATTATCCAGTCCCCAACTCCCACTTTGTCTTCCTTTCTCAAGCCAGCACAAAGTGCTGTCTCTGCGTTAGAATTTTTGCAAGCGAGAAATGAAAGGGGGTGAAATGCACATCAGGTCTTTTTGCTACTAGGTCTTTTTCCGAACTAGATTCCGGGGGAAGCAGGACACTGGTGTGAGTTTTAGTAGAACTGATTTTGGGGACAAGCATCTCTTCTTAGCTGGAGCCTGCATAGTGGTAACATTCTACAGGCAGCAATATTCCCGCACCTGGGCACACTACCGTCACTGCAGCTGGAAGGTGATAAAGCTTCTGAGGACTGGTTGCAGTCTCTTGGTTCATTGTGATGTCCAATGGTCCCTGGAGAGTGGGGGGTGGGGCAGGAGCTTTTCATTTTTATAGTGAGGTTCACAAGTATGAGCTCTGCTTCCTCCCACTGATCGGTTAGTTAGATTTCTGTCTCCTAGACTGGATTTTATTGGCCCCAAATCATGGTCTGTATAGTCACCGCCAGCTCTGCCACCTGTCTACTGTGTGACCTTGGGCAAGTCAGTTAACTTCTTTGTGCCTCAGTTACCTCATCTGTAAAATAGGGATCACAGTCTTGATCACAGTGGCACAAGGACTATGTCCAAAGTGGTTACCTTGTATATACCCTAGCACTTAGAACAGTGCTTGGCACATAGTAAACGCTTAACAAATACCACAGTTTTTGTTGTTATTATTATTACTATTACCACTTAGCATTGTTATGTCAGCAGTATGTAGGTGTGGCCTTGGCCTAGAGAGAGCATAGCAGAACCATGCCTTCTTATATAATGGTCTTCCTGGATTACCCACCAATTTGGAATGTGGGCTTTTTCTTCCTCTGAGAAAAGTTTCCAGAACTTGTGATTACTGGCCAAAGCCTGGCTATGAGGACTCGGGTTGAGGGCCTCTGAACAGCTGCCTGGTTGGTGACAAAACAGCCTACCTCTCAAAGACATAAAGCACCTCTTTTCCTGATCACTTACCGGTTTTCCCCTGGCTGGTTTTTCCTTCTGCAATAGCTGTTGAAGCTTATTAAATACTAACTTGATTCCTCCTCTTCATTAAAAGAAGAAGCAGCGTGGAAAGAGCACGGGCTTGGGAATCAGTGGTCATGGGTTCTAATCCCTGCTCCTCCACATGTCTGCAGTGTGACCTTGGGCAAGTCACTTAACTTCTCTGAGCTTGTTACCTCATCTGTAAAATGGGGATTAAGACTGTGAGCCCCACCTGGGACAACCAGATCACCTTGTATCCCCCCACCAGCGCTTAGAACAGTGCTTTGCACATAGTAAGCACTTAATAAATGTCATTATTATTTAAAGATGTAGAGGTCTGCACTTCTCATGTATTCCTGCAGGAAAAATGACCTTGCTAGCAGTTGTATAGAAGATGTGGTCAGAGATTGGAAGGGGCCGCCGCTGATCTTGAGATTATCCGTGGAAATCATTCATCTGTTTGAAACCTACCCTGATAGACTAGTAGCTCACTTCTCCTTTGGAACACATAGAAATCCTCACAATGTGTCTTCCTTGGGTCCTGTTAATCTCAGAGGTGTGAGGAGAATTCCTAACTCCCAGTTCATTGCTCTGGCATCAGGTCACACTAACTGCCTGGGGGGGGACGGGGGGGCCGTGGTGAATGTTGGGTTAGAGACCTGTTTCCCATAAGTAGATTTCCCCATTCCTTGGTCTTGGCAGATACTGAGCAGGAATTATGGGTGGTGAATTGATTACTCCGCTTTGTCCAATTAAATAGGCTGTCTACTAGTGCATCTCTAATCCAATTAACGGATTCTGTGAAGAACAGACAGACTCCCAGACAAGTGGAGCCTAGTTGTGATGGATACAGGATATGCTCGCCCTGGCCTGGTGGGATGAGCATGAGACTGGGAGTCGGGAAACCTGGATTCTAATTCTAGGGTTCCACCCCTTCTGTGCTGTATGGCTTTGGTCAAGTTTCTTAACCCTTCTTACCTCATTAATTCATTCATTCAATCATATTAAGTGCTTACTGTGTGCAGAGCACTCAGTTTCCTCATCCACAAAATGGGGATGTTATCCGTATCTACTCTTTTTGCCTCAGTCTGTGATTCTGTGATGGGTCTTAGCGATGGTGTTCTTAGACCCACCCAGTGCTGAAATCCTTTGTCACATTAGTGCTTAGGCAAATTGAGATCTTGAGCTGACAGCTAGTTATTTTCTTTCACCAATCACTGATCTTTTATTGAGCGCTTATTCCTTGCAGAATAATTTACTAAATGCTTGGGAGAGTGCAAAAACATTAAAAGGCGTAATCCCTGCCCTCAAGAATTTTATAATCTAAAAGGGGAAGACAGACACTAAAATTAACTACAGATCAGGGTATGTGACAGGAGTCTAGAGTTATGGGCAGTTAGGTTGGCTGAAAGTACCTAAGTGTGAGACCTCAGGAGCAATAGAAATTGCTGCTCCCTTCCCCCATTTCACTGTTGTTGACTGTGGCACTAATAATAATAATAGTATTTGTTAAGCGCTTACTATGTGCCAAGCACTGTTCTAAGTGCTGGGGTAGATACAAGGTAATCAGGTTGCCTCACATGGGGCTCACAGTCTGGTGTTTATTGAGCACTTACTGTGTGCCAAGTACTGTACTAAGTTTTTGGAGAGTACAATATAGTTCATAGACATGATGCCTGCTCTCAAGGAGTTTACAATCTAGTGCTTACTCATTGCTGTACTCAGTGTTTGGAAGCAGCGTGGCTTAGTGGAAAGAGCATGGGCTTGGGAGTCAGAGGTCATGGGTTCTAATCCCAGCTCTGCCACTTGTCAGCTGTGTGACCTTGGGCAAGTCACTTAACTTCTGTGCCTCAGTTACCTCATCTGTAAAATGGGGACTAAGACTGTGAGCCCCAACGTGGGACAACCTGATTACCTTGTATCTACCCTAGCACTTAGAACAGTGTTTGGCACATAGTAAGCACTTAATAAATACCATCATTGTTATTATTATCATTATTATTATTATTAGCATTATTATTATTAATCAAGGGAGGCAGCCCCCTTAGGACATACACTGTTGGAAACTGTAAGCCCATTGTGGGCAGGGATTGTCTCTATTGCTGTATTGTACTTTCCAAGTGCTTAGTACAGTGCTCTGAACACAGTAAGCACTCAATAAATCTGAATTAATGAATAAGAGGGCTGCCACAGGGTAGTGGCACAGAAGGCAGATGACAGAGCTGGCATTAAAACTCAGGCCTGTGCTCTTCCCCCTAGGTCATATCACTTAGCAGAGGAGGGGACACAGGGAGACCATGGCTCAGAAGAAGACCCTATAGAGAAACATCTATAACTTCTGCCCAAGAGGTTCTGGCATCCCCTCAAAGGGCTTCCCAATTGTTCACCCATTTTCCAAACATAAGGAAGTCTCACAGAAAAATGCACAGTCTGCTAACTCTGTTGTATTGTACTCTCCCAAGCACTTAGTGCAGTGCTCTGCACATGGTAAGCT
Source organism: Tachyglossus aculeatus (assembly GCF_015852505.1). Classification (NCBI taxonomy): domain Eukaryota; kingdom Metazoa; phylum Chordata; class Mammalia; order Monotremata; family Tachyglossidae; genus Tachyglossus; species Tachyglossus aculeatus. Next base: position 21,310,143 of record NC_052090.1, on the reverse strand, counting down.
CTCGATACTATTGATGATGATGATATATTTTCCTACCAGGAATTGACCTGAAATGGCCTCTTTCCTCGAATATTTCTGTCTTTCACAAAATTAGAGGGGGGGAAAAAAACTGAAACAAATCTAGCTCCCTGCAAATTTCTGAAGAACAATTTCCATGGAAACATTCAATTCCTTCGTTGTGAGAAAACTACTGTTTTATACACATGAAATAATTTCCATCAACCTTTAAAATAGCATGGTATTTCATCTGCTCCTACTCCAGCCATTTCTTTTATAATGTGGGGGTTCTGCTCTGCTGTGGAACCATGGGTGAGTCATGTAATAATTGTGGTATTTGTTAAGCGCTTACTGTGTGCCAGGCACTGTGCCTGAGTTATCTCAACTGCAAAATGGGGATTAAGACTGTGATCCCCATGTGGGCCGTGGGCTGTGTCCAAACTGACTCTCTTATATCTACCCCGGTGCTTAGTACACTACCTGGCCCATCGTAAGCACTTAACAAATATCATAAAAAACCCCCAAATAGTAGCCATTAACTCTATGGGAATTCATGGGTTAGGGAGCAGGCAGTTCAAAGATAACACCATGACTGACATTTTGATACAGATTTGTATTGTATTTTACCATTAATACCCTTGCCACTCATTATTAGTTTTTTGTATGAAATACTGTTGAGTTGCAAAAATCCTGTCCAGTACGTACAGTAACTAAGGCAGAGGCTGCCTTGACCTATGTCTCTCTCATGTGTACGGTTGTTTCTCTTCTTCCACCAGTCTGTGGATCGTGTTGTACCGGGAGAGAATCATAGAGTGGCAAGAACATTCTCTAATACATTCATCATGTTTTATACAAATTGGGTTAAGAAAACGTGAATTCTAGCCAAACAAATTAGACATCGGTTCCGAGGTTCATTTTCTTTGCAGTCAGGAGATCCGTGTTCTAGTCTCAGCTCTGCCACTGCCTTGCAGTGTGACTGTGGGCAAGTCACTTGACCTCTTCAGGCCTCAATGGACTCATCTGTTAAGTTGGAATAAGATACTAGCTTTCCCTAGCTCTTAGATGTGAGTCCCATGCAGCCCAGGAACTGTGTCCAAACTAATGATCTTGTAGCTAGCTACCCCAGTGCTCCATAGAATGCTTGACAACTAATCAGTGCTTAATAAATGCCGTGGTTAACTAATTCCATAAAGTTCAGTAGGTAATCCAACAGGGCTTAAGCATCCCTGCAGTTCTTAGAGCTTGAAGCTGGGGAGATGACTAATGTAGCAATTTGCAATCTGAGTAACTGCAAAAGGCACCAGGCCTTTTGGTTGTTACCTACCAACAGGTAACAAGCTCTAGTGATTATCTTAGAAAATAAGCTATAATAATAATAATTATAGTATTTGTTAAGCACTTACTATGTGACAAGCACTGTTCTAAGTGCTGGGCTAGATACAGGGTAATCAGGTTGTCTCATGTGGGGCTCACAGTCTTAATCCCCATTTTACAGATGAGGTAACTGAGGCATAGAGAAGTTAAGTGATTTGCCCAGTCTCACAGCTAAGTGGCAGAGCCAGCAGTAGAACCCATGACCTCTGATTCCCAAGCCTGTGCTCTTTACACTAAGCCATGCTGCATCTCCGAAAACACACACACACACACACACAAAAAAAAAAAAAGCTGAATATTTTTGACAGTACATTTCCAGTAGAGGGAGAAAAAGATTTCTTTCCCGTAAGGAAAGCCCCAAGTACTCTGCTTCATTCTCTGCATTCCTACGAGTTAGATAATCCTTTTATATAGAGTGAAGGCTTCCATTGGCTGTAGGAGCTGTATAGGTACACCAGTTGAAAGAAGAATATGGTCTCCAGCATGTCCAGTGGCTCAAATTTAAGGCTCAAGGCTTTTTTGTCTTCTGACTGGCATGCATAACTCCCCCATTCGGAGTGGTGAATGAGAGAATGAGGGATTAACTATGACAGTGAGATAAGGTTAATTTAATTGCCTTTGCACACATTATCTACCTTTGTGAAACCTCAGAGATCCATTTCAATGGCCCACTTAGCTTCTTGCAAGGTTGAAAGTCGTGAGGTTGCATAATGAAAATATCCTGAATTCCAAATTAGATTCTCCCCCCCCCCACTACACACAAACTGTCCAATTGCCCTGTTTGCCTAGCATTCCTCATTCTGTGATTCAGTCCTTTCAGCCTCAGAAAGCTTTAGCTTTCATTCATTTATTCAGTCGTATTTATTGGGTGCTTACTGCGTGCAGAGCACTGTACTAAGTGCTTGGGAAGCTTGAGAAGCTGTGTGGCTAACTGGATAGAGCACAGACTTCGGAGTCAGAAGGACCTGGGTTCTAATTCTGGCTCCACCATATGTCAACTGTGTGAACTTGGGCAGGTCACTCGACTTCTCTGGGCCTCAGTTACCTCATCTGTACAATGGGGATTAAGATTGTGAGCCCCATGTGGGACAGGGACTGTGTACAACCTGATTAACTTGTATCTACTCCAGCACTTAGAACCATTCTTGGCACATAGTAAGTGCTTAACAACTCTTATTATTATTATTCAGGCCACTTTCATCTGCCTGTCTTAAAGAGCATGTCCTCTGCTCCTCTATAGTGTAAACTCATTATGGGCAGGCAACGTGTCTGTTAATACTCTTGAGTTGTACTTTAAGTGCTTAAAACAGTGCTGTGCAAATAAGTAATAAATGCCACTGATTGATTGCCCATTAGCAGTCATAATTTGACAGCTCCCTTTACCAAAAAGTGGTATCCTGTTGGCTAACCACTTCAATCCTGACCAGTTGACAGAGTAGAAGAGACAGATGCTGATAGTTACTTTGGTAGCCAAAATTTTCACTAGGTTGACTGTTTCTGAATGTAACGTCTTATTATCTTTTTATGATCCCAGTGCTTGCAGTATAAAGAAGTCCCTTCATGAGCATGAAAAACAGCCACAGGCGCTAATCGGTTTCAGTGAGGGGGAAAAAAAAGACTTTGGAAAATAATTTGAAAGAGAGAAATGTTTAATTTGGAGCAGTGGATTTTTAACTTTATATTATCTGGGAGCTCAGCCAGCAATGAGAAGGGAATAGTGAACTCTCACTTATTGCCTCAAAGGTGATGGAAGAAACAGGTGGAGGAAAAGCTCTAATACACAAGTAGGATTCAGGGTAGGAAAATGATAAGATATATAGTTGAAGTCCTCAGGAGCGATTACTATAAGAAATTGAAATCCGTTTTAATCCATTTCAAAACGTACCTGCCTCCTTTGGGTAGTCAGGTGGGCCTAGAGGCCCATATTCTTGGGTTAAAAGATTTCACCTGAAGGTGGAACAAGAAGGTACTTATTTTCTGGCACTGTATTAAAGGACTTAGATATATCTGATAGATCAACCTTATTTCTTATGGAGGCATTCTGATTGTTTCTGGTTCAGGACATTTTGTTCAACAAATTTTGGGATGGTGATTTGCTATGCTTCTCTGATGAGCAAAGCCTAGGCAATGACCTCATTATAATGAGGTTATAATAGTAAATAAGTATACACTCCCCTAAGCACCTGGAAAAGTACAGCAGAAACTTGAAATGTGATCCCTGCCCACAAGGAGCTTACAGTCTAATAGTGGTGACTGATATAACAATGTTTACAAATAGGGTAATTGGAATAAGCAGTTTGACTCAACAATTGATTATTCTCATTATAATCATAAAGGCTGAGCCATTTGTGCATTACTGTATATGGTGTCTGCTAATTCTGTTGTATTGAAGCAGCATGGTGTAATGGATAGAGCATGGGCTTGGGAGTCAAAAGGTCATGGGTTCAAATCCTACCTCTACCACTTGTCTGCTCTGTGACCTTGGGCAAGTCGCTTTACTTCTCTGGGCCTCAGTGACCTCATCTGTAAAATTGGGAGTGAGACTGTGAGCCCCATGTGGGACAGGGACTATGTCCAACCCAGTTTGCTTGTATCCACTCCAGTGCTTAGTACTGTGCATGACATATAGTAAGCGCTTAACAAATACCACAATTATTATTATTATTCTTATTGTACTTTCCCAAGTGCTCAGTACAGTGCTCTGCACATAGTAAGCACTCAATAAATACCACTGATTGATTAAATACTAGAAGTGATTGAAGGGCAGATGTGATTTTTGGTTTGGGGAGTTAATCAAGGAAGATCTTCAAATGGACAAAGCCCTGATAAACACATGGGGTACCTGCTGACAAGAGATCTGAACCATTTACATTTTTTAAATCCCCAAAGGCAGGTTTTTCTGGAGAATACTCATTTCTTAGTATTATGCTGTTTGTTCAGGCCTTACTATGTGCCAAGCACTGTACTAAGTGCTTGGGAGAGTACGGTAATAATAATAATTATGGTATTTATTAAGATACAAGTTAATCAGGTCAGACACAGTCCCTGTCCCAGATGAGGCTTCCAGTCTAAATAGCAAGGAGAATACTTGTTAACCAAAGCATCTACCCCAAACTTCCAGTCACTGTTACACAAGGTAGTGTCTTAGAAGCTGCATGGAGCTTTCTTTGTGAAACTTAGCAGTAGCTCTCTAAAATCCTCTAGGCTGTAAGCTCCTTGTGGGCCAGGAACGTATACTACCAACTCCGTTGTTTGGTACTCTCCGGAGAGCTTAGTATAGTGTTCTTCACAGAGAAAACACTCAATAAATGCCACTGATTGACTGATTGGGGTTTTTAATGGATTTTAGAGAATTGGCATCAGCCTGGATAAGGAAGGAATCTTGTGAATAAATAATGTTGGTATTTGTTAAGCGTTTACTATGTGCCAAGCACTGTTCTAAGCACTGGTATAGATACAAGGTTATCAGGTTGTCCCACTTGGGGCTCACAGTCTTAATCCCCATTTTACAGATGAGGTAACTGAGGCACAGAGAAGTTAAGTGACTTGCCCAAAGCCTGTGCTCTTTCCGCTAAGCCAGGCTGCTTCTCTTAACTTGTGAACTTGTCAAATGTCCAAAAGGAGAGATTTATTTTTTTTTTTTACACCTTAGGTGTACACTCAAGAAGACTTCACCTTAATTAACCTCCAACAGACCAACTTAATTAGAAATTGTCAGTCAAATTGTTCAAGGGGAGCAGCTAGCCATGAAGCGTGCCTTCTGCCTTCACTGTGATCACACAGAAAATCTACGGCATCACTTAGGTGAATGCACGGTGGTGGCTGTGAGCAGAGCCAAGCGTATAATCTTCAGCTGCTAGAAAGATGTAAGGGATTCTTAGGAATAGTGATGGCAGTAGTAGTAGTAACAACTTAAAGGTTGAGTGGTGAAAACTCCGTCTGGAGAATCCTTTCTCCAAATTACGAGATGCAATAAATGACCAGATAAATTGGAGTCTTTTCTCTAGCCTGTGTCCAGTGCACCAAGATATTGGTTTTCAACTTTAATCCTACTTTATGTTGTCAGTTCACCAAATTCAACAGGCCGGTTCAATTTCTTGAAGGCAGTGACGTCTAGTGGCATGGGAAGCAGCGTGGCTCAGTGGAAAAGAGCATGGGCTTTGGAGTCAGAGGTCATGGGTTCAAATACCGGCTCCGCCAATTATAAGCTGTGTGACTTTGGGCAAGTCACTTCACTTCTCTGTGCCTCAGTTACCTCATCTGTAAAATGGGGATGAAGACTGTGAGCCCCCCGTGGGACAACCTGATCACCTTGTAACCTCCCCAGTGCTTAGAACAGTGCTTTGCACATAGTAAGTGCTTAATAAATGCCATTATTATTATTATTATTATTATCATTATTATGAGTAAAAGTCTGGAACTCAGAGGACCTGAGTTCTAATCCCAGCTCTTCCTCTAGCCTGCTGTGGGACCTCAAGCTAGCCACTTAGCCTCTCTGTGCTTCAGTTTCCTTATGTGTAAAATGGTGGGGTTATTGGGAAGACAAACTGAGACAAGTATCATATAAGAAAAATAAAAGAACCATACAAGCAAAAGGTATAAGAAAGCTCAATTAACAAAATGATTTTTTGTCAACAATCCAATAAGGACCTGCACCCTCATACACGGACCATAAATCAATAGTGTTTGAGTGTTTACTGTGTGCTGAGCACTTGGGAACCTACAATACAACAGTGTTGGTAGACATGTTCCTTGCCCACAAAGAGAACTAATGCTTATCTTCTGTATGTTCCCCAAATTCCCCTAGGAAAACTCATCTGTAAAAAAAAAAAAAACAAAAAACAAACCAAAAAAAACCTGGCCATTGCTAGGCTTTTATAGAATACTGATTAAAGTAAAAAATATCAAACTATTGTGCTTGCATATGTAATTTGTATAATGAATTACCAAATGGAATGTATTTACTTGGATAGGGGCCAGTGCAATATGATGTTTTAAAATATGATTGATTAGCCAGAAACTTGCCAAAATTAAGAAAGTATCTTTAAATTTCTGGGCATAAAAATTGATGACACATTTGCCGAGTCAATATCTGGCAGCATTTTTTGAGCACGGCGCAGTTTTAAAGGCTTCCATGAGTGTTTTTCGAAACTTTTAAAGCCTTTCAATGAATGAGACGTTTATTTAAATTTACTTTAAAGACCACTGGTTCAGGGCTAATGAATGTATGGTTTATTAATCAAATGTATTTAGCCGAAAGAAGCCAGCTACAATTCACTTACAATTGAGATTTTACTCTATTTTAACGTTATTTTAATGAGCTACAGATTTGAATGTGGGCTTTGTTCATCTGTTGCTTCCGCTCAATTGCAGTTTCACCCTAAGAAGACACAAGACAGATTGATCAGGCTTCCAGTCATTGTGAGACTTAAATGAAGTGAACAGGGCCTTATGTTTCAAAACCAAATGAGAGGATTAAGGCAAAAAAGAAAAAAAAATATCCTTCCAGTTTTCTGCCTGCTGTTCTGCTGTTCTTAAATTTGATTAAGCTACTTTTCACTAGACATTCGTGGTTTCACTGTAAAAGCATTGAGAGGAAGGCATTAAAATTTATCATTAGAAATGGTAGGAATCCAGTCACCCACCTCTTTGTAACCTGTTAACTTGAGCAAGTTGCATGGAATGCCATTTTCAAAAATAGAGTTTTAGTACCAAGAGCGGGAGGGTTTTTTTCAAGAAGAATATTGCATTAATGCGTAACGATTGACAAGTTACAACTTAAAAATTTGAAAGTGATACTAGGTAGAAGGTTATTTTTATTTCTTCGCGTAAATGGAATGATTTGAGCTTATTTTTGGCAGTAGGTAGAAGTGACACCACTTGGGCAAACAGGATGGTGTTGGCAAATTCCCAGAAGTCTAAAGCTGTGGCTTAATTTGCATGTATTGGAGAGCTGCAGCCACCCTCACTTTCAAGATGGAAGTGCAGCCTGGGAAGACTACAATTCCCAGGATGCAGTGTTCCCATGTGATTTCCACCCCTTAACTGCCCAGATCAAAATGACACCTCCCATGCTGGGAATTCAGCCAACTTGAACCCCACCATTTAATGGGTGGGCATCCATAAGAGAAACTGGAGCCAACCAAATAATAAAGGATTTGTCACCTCTGATTTGGTCTTCTTGTAATGAGAGAGTTGTGATGTGTTTTAATTCATTCACCATGTGGATAGAGTACCTATTTTTCCACTGTGCTTTTTTCCTGTTCGTTTTTGAGGCCATCATAAACCCTGTGCAGAAAAGATAGTGTGTTTACAAATTGCAGTTTATGACACTGACTATGACAGGCTTGCAGCAGAATTCTAGTTCTAGTATTTTCATTTAAAAGTTGATATTAATCCAGATTAGACATCTAAGGTGGTTTCGAAAATGGACTCAATAAGTTGAAAAATCCTCTCCCTGTTAAATATTAGCTTTTTCTTAGGCTGTCTCCCAAAATGCAAAAGGTGGAAGTACTTCAATTTCATAGGTGAGAAAGCTAATAATGAAGTCCATCTTTTTTTTTTTTTAAATGTTTCTTACCTAACATTTTCCTTGATAAGAGTGTGTCTTATCAAATCATCACGATTTCTGCCATTTCAGGATTTGGTTCTTTAACTTCAGATTTTCGTATAAAAAAGTAAACATTTTTTACGTCAGTAGTTTCTCATAAACTGAATTGAAGAAGTTTGATTTGCCTGAATATGCCTTTGTGTTTTAAAAAGGAAAGTGCTTATTGTTTTTATTTACAGATACATCAGAAAATATATATGTATGCATTGAGGTATTCTTGATAATTAGTTTCAAAAATTTCAAATGTCATAAACCAGTGTTTTTCTTTTGAACAATAACTATGGTATTCAGTGTTTGCTATGTGCCAAACACTGTGTTAAGGTCTGGTTTAGGCAGAGGTAATCAGATGACCCACAGTCCCTGTCCCATATAGGACTCAAAATCTGGGTTTGAGATGTGACTCATGCTCTGGCACAAGTGTAAAAAGGAAAAAAACAATATACAATGGAAAAAGAAGTCATTCTTTTCAAAAAGAAGACAATCCAAGAAGTGTCAGGTGTATAGCATTCAAATCAGGGGGAAATGTTTGTGTAGCAGTATTGACTGAAAATTTTTTGTGGCTGTCGGTGTTATTGGTTTTTCTGTTATGGTTCACTTACATAAAGTGAAAGTTTTCAAACAATTAGTAGTCGGTTTGCTGAGGCTTGGTGAGCTGTTCATTTTCAGGCATGCGTTATTTGGTTTAAAGTTTTCATATAGTCTGGACATTCCTCTGTTGGTTTTGCTTTTGGTCTTGTTGTTTCTAATCCACAATTTTTACCCTTCAAATAAGTTCAAGGTGAAGCTTTCAGGCAGTGAACTGCAAGTTGGTTTTCATATGAGCACTTTAGAAAAGCAGTGTTGACATAAACAGCTCCCACTGTCTTGGTGTATAGTTTAAACGGCGACACCTGCTTTTCTTCATTTACAGGGGGTGCGTTTAAACGTATTTAAGATATTTAAAACTTCCCACGAACATATGTAAAATGGTCGCAGTGGATCTGTGGATAAAAGCCAATATGACCCACAAAAAGGACTATGTTGAAATTCAAAAGATAAAGGTCCAAGAGGGGCGATTGAAAGGTTCAGATACTGTGTTCTAATCAGGCTCAATAAGGGCTGAATTCCTATTATGTTCCCAAAAGCCTCCAAAAAGACATGGGAAGGAACCAAGAGTTAAAGTCAAATAAAAAGCACTTAAGCCAGGAGCACATGAATGTATAGCTGGGTAATGGACCTTTCATCCCTGAAATAAAAACAGTTCAATTCAATTGGAACCGGAGTTTCCCCCCTTTGAAAAAGTTTATTTTAATGAGTTTCCATTTTATGCGTGGGCCGTTCTTTAATCGATGCTGCTCCATTGAAGTTCCATCCAATGAAGACGCAAGACAGATTGTCCGAGCTTGCAGCTATTGTTAGGAGTTGATGAAGTGTATGGGGCCTTATGGTTGATAACAGAAGTAGATGGTCAAAGCCAATAAATAAAACTTTAACTCTGATTGTTGGGCGCTTTATGCTGAAAAGCTTTCGATTAGCATGAATCTTTGGTTTTGAAGGACTTGTGAACCCAAAGGCAGCGCAGAGCTCTGTCACACAAACTAAATCGGCCAGACAAGTGGCAATCTGTCCTATCCGATAAACCCCATTTTGTCTTTAAAATTCTAGACTACTCTTCACGAGTCAACATGCTTAATATCGTGACAGACCATTAACTTTATAATATGTGAATCTGCTCTGCCGTTGATTTATCATGGAAATGTGATTTTAGTAGAGGTTAAATTGCAGCATGCTCTGAAGTGTCTTGATGATGTAAATTTTAGAATGAACAATCTAGCAATTTGAAACTTAGTACATTTGGAGAGAGATTTCTGAAAGAATGTTAGTGAGAGTCGCAGCCCAAGTGAATTAAACACAAATTTCCCGTTCCTAAGGTTGGCTGAGGTTCCTATCCTTACCGAATCGCAGTTGATCTATTTTTTTTTCTGTTGTTGGAGCAAACCAGTTCTGTATGCCCTGTGCGTTTTATTTACTTTGTTGACTCTATTTGTAACTTTTTATATCTGTGTCTGTAGTTTGGGTTTTAATCTACTGGTGACCAGGGAACATGCTTCTTTGTTTTGTACTGCCCAGGTGCTTAGGAACCTGATTAACTTGAATCTACCTCAATATCTATTACAGTGCTTGGCTCATAGTAAGCACTTAACAAGTACCACGATTATTAGTAGTAGTAGAGTGCTTTGCATGCAGTGGATGTTCAATACCTACTATTTTTTTTAAACAGTATTTTGTAAGCGCTTATTATGGTACCAGGCACTGTAATAAGTGCCACTCTGCAGAGAAGCAGCGTGGCTCAGTGGAAAAGAGTATGGGCTTTGGAGTCAGAGGTCATGGGTTCAAATCCCGGCTCCACCAATTGTCAGCTGTGTGACTTTGGGCAAGTCACTTAACTTCTCTGTGCCTCAGTTACCTCATCTGTAAAATGGGGATTAAGATTGTGAGCTCCCTGTGGGACAACCTGATCACCTTGTAACCTCCCCAGCGCTTAGAACAGTGCTTTGCACATAGTAAGCACTTAATAAATGCCGTCATTCTTCTTCTTATTATTATTATTATTAAGTGCGGGGTAGAGTCAAGTTGGACACAGTCCATGTCCCACATGGGGTTTGTGGTATTAATCACACTACAGATGAGGTAACTGAGTCCCAGAGAGGTTAAGTGACTTGCCCAAGGTTGCACAGCAGATAAGTGGCAGAGCCGGGATTAGAATCCATGTCCTTCCGACTCCCAGTCCCATGGTCTATCCACTAGGCCATGCTACTTCTCAATACTGTCTTGCTCACACAAATGTGATGTGTCTGTAATGTGCGCCAAGAAAAAATTACTAGGGCTGGTCACCCTTAGCTTAAACCTCCTGTCATTTAAGGCACCCTTTGTGAAGCCACATTTCCCCGTGACTTTGTTTCAGGAATGACTGACAAAACCGATGTGAAACATCATCAGTCAGTGTAAGTAGACAGCATCAGAATTGTGCGAAACTTTACATGTTCATCAGTGTTGAGGAAAACACGGCCTACTCACTAGAGAGTGTCTATGAATTGTGCAGTCCAGTTAGCGCGGGAACTTCAATTACAGACCGTGGCCTGATTTTAAAAGCTTAGCATGGGGTGGCCCAGCCCTCCTGGCAAGATTAAATCTGTCGGGGAACTAATATTTCCAGGCCCGGGGGAGTAAGGGGTGATTTTAAGGGCAGACCAAGTATTTCTGCTCCTAAACCACCTCCCCCAACTCCCCTTGATCTTCAATAGCGTGATATTTGGATTTCTATATACTGATAGTTGTTTCTTTAATCTGCCTTTTAAAGAAGAAACTTTGGGAGCCCTTCTGTTGTGTCCTGATGTTCGTGACCCTGCCTTGCTAAATATCCTTCACCCAGCCAGAAAGGGAATTACCATCCAGGTTTCCAACCCATTGACACAGGCTGACGGCCATAAACTGGCCCTCCAGGATCAGCTCCACCAGGATCCACCAGTGGTATTTATTGAGTGGCTACTGAGTGCCCAGCACCATGTTAAGTGCCTGGATGACCACTACAGAAGCAAGACTTATATCCCCTGACCATATGGAATTTACAATCTAATGGGAAAACTGTCAAAAACTATTAATAGTAAAAGGAGGAGATAGAACAGGAAAAAACAGGAAATAGGGCAAAAATATCAGGTGAAATAACTGGGTAAATTGAATGCAAACAAAGCTTTTAGTGGGCAGGGAATGTGTCTGTTACATGGTTGTGTTGTACTTTTCCGTAGTACAGTGCTCTGCACACAGTAAACACTCAATACATACAATTGATTGAAATATGTGTACCTAAATGCTAATGAAGCCAGGATTCTCCTTAATTAACCCCAGTGTCAGGGCGTCTTGAACTTTTCAAACAGTTCCTGCTTGTGAAGGAGTTTAGTCTATGGAGTGAGAGAGCTAGACCAAATATCACATTTTTATAAGAAATGCACGTTGTTACCCACACTTAGAGTTAAGAACTATACTTTTCCTAGAGCTTGTGTGCTGACACTAAGATTTTCAGCATGTAGTCAAGAGAATAGTTTGAGATACACTCTTCTCAGGTCTATCAGTGGTGCTTGTTGAGTGTTTTACCGTGTTCCGAGCACTCTACTAAGCGTTTGGGACAGTACAGTGCAACAGAGTTGGTAGGCACATTCCCTACCCACAAAAGGAACTTTCAGTCTAGAGAGGAAGACAGATATTAATATAAATAAATTATGGATATGGACATTAATGCTGAGGGTGGGGTGAATAACAAGTACTTAGAGGGTACAGATCAAAGTGCCTAGGGAAGGGAGAAGGAGGTAAAGAATTTTTCTAAAAAAAAAAGTTGGTTAATGTTGTAGTCATAACTTATAAATTTCTTTCAAGCTGTGATGTTATTGGCATTGGCAGTACTGGGGGTTTTTTTTCAGTTTTCTTCCGGATGAGAAAGGAAAAAAAAAATCTTTCAGCGATGTACATCAGAATTGACAAGGTAAACTGTAACGGTTCTAAACATGTCAATTCACATTTGCAGACTTTCTAAAATCTGGAATATGTAAATATGTGTTTAGGAAATGTTTAAAATGAAAATTATTAAATTGATAGACCCCAATGGCTCTCATAAAGCAGTTAAGACCTTGCAGTAAACACAAGCTTAGACCATTTTCGCAGCACATGTTAAGCTGCTTAATAAGAATTCTTTTGACAAGAAGTTTATGCATGAGGAATAGAACTGACAGTTCAGAACTTCACTTATGGTCTCTTATTTAACCCTTTCTCCTCCCTCCTGAGGATTTTCCCAGCACTTTGTTTACTGCTACCACCTTGATCTTTCCTGCACTTTGAGGAACTGGGGGGAGTTATTTCTCCCCCGTGATGGAACCACACATTGACCAGAGCACAGGAAAAGTTAGAGTTGATTCCACGTTAGATTCCATTAGTCTGTAAGTGCTAAAATGATGCAGAAGTGGCAGTAGGTAGGGGGAAATGGGGTGGGAAGATTAGAGGTTAATCACAGAAGGCCTCTCTCCTTTGTTCTTCCCCCCTGAATTCTCCATCTTTACCATAATACCATACCACTTTACCACTGATAGCAATGTCTGTTGAAAGCATCATTTTAGCAGCCTATGGATGATGGGATGACTTCTAAAAGAGAATTACGATTTCTTTGATTCTTGTGGTTTCCCTGAGCTTCCTTTATACTCTGCCTTTCCAATTAGAGAATCTGCCCTTTATATGCCTCCTCTTAAAATGACCCCATTCCCCCCCCGTACTTTTATTATATTTAGAAGTGGTTAACATTTACCCTAGTTTTCAACTTATCCCTTGCACTGAACTCCACATTCTTATTCTAACTTAAATGTTTGACAGAGTGATTGATGTGTATTATGGAGTGGGCATCCAGATTGTGTATCAGAGCCAGAGTGGCATCCTCAATCCACCTGGGCCCTTGGTTTCTCCTTGTACCTCCATCACTGATGTGCTGGAATCATGATAGGCTAAAAACCTCCAAAACTGTTTTCTCCTTCTGTTATATATATATATACACACATGCCCATTCTTTTAATGGAACTGTTTTCCTCATACATTTTCATCTGTGGTGTTCAGAAGTTGCATACTTGTCAGTGGCAAAATGTTAACATCACTGCAATAAAATACCTGCTAATTTACTTTTCTTAGTGATAAAGGTATTTTTCAAATAATAATTCTATCAGTGAAAAGACATACTCCGCATTAATCCCTAATGTTTTCCATAGTGGTAACCTCTCTGACCAGGCAGCACCCTGTTCAAGATAACTGAGATCCATTTTCCATGGACCTAGGAGAAATTTAAAGATCTGGGAGAAAAGTTTTTATTCCATTCATTCAATTGTATTTCTTGAGTGCTCATTGTGTGCAGAGCACTGTACTAAACACTTGGGAGAGTGCAATATAAAAATAGACACATTCCCTGCCCACAGTGAGCCAGGGGAAAATTGTCCAGTGTGATTATTTCAGTAATGCCATTTGTTTTCCTTTCAACTAATCCTACTATCTCCATGTGTGGGTCATAAAGGTAAAAAGTAGTCATTTGTTTCCTAGATGTGAAGTAATAAGGGCATCTGCTTTCATATGGCGTTTGACACACAGTACCAGAAACTTGATGTCATGCTGTCCAAACTTGTACATCATTGTGCAATAGCCTTAGACTTTCTGATTAATTCTGACAAGTCACTGACAGCTTTTGAGGTGAAGCACATACATGACAAAGGGCAGACAGAGGCTGCATATGTCAGCTGGAATACTCCCCAGCCTGGAAGGGGAAAATGGCTGACCGTCTCTTGTCGTCAAACGGCCCCAGATTTCCGTCAAGGCAGAAGGTGCACACACCCCTCCCGGGCCCAGAATCCCTGGTGACCAGGTGGGTGGTAATTGATATTTCTTTAGGTGCTGTAGAACTTGACCCAATTTGCAAGTTATTTATTACACCTTGACTGAAAATGGCTTAGTGCCTCATGAAACAAAACCCAGTGCTTGACATGTAGTAAGGGCTTAACAAACACCATAATTATTATTATCCCAGTTGAAAACTGCGAGACGGTTGCAGAGGATAGAGCAGCAGCTCTTTTTTGAACAAAGACTTCTTCAGGAGGGAGAGGCAAGGAAGCAGAAGAGAAAACATCACCGGGTGCTGCAAACATGAAGCATCACGAACATCCTGAAGACAGCAAGCTCCTTGTGGGCAGATATCATGTCTTCCTAGTTCTTAGTATATAGTGCTCTGCATATGGTAAGTTTTTTAAATACCACTGATTGATTCCAGTCCTGCAAGAGAAGTCTTTTTAGGTGTATAGTGTGGCCGGGGCTCTGTGTCCCTCTCATTGGCTTTCTCAGCCACATATGCCCTCTTAGGTGAATTTCACAGTCCGTGGAGTTTTCCCCAAATATAAAGGACAATTAAATACTATGCCTAGACTGTCTAGGTACCACAGAGTGTTCAATTCTGTTTGCAGTTATGGTGGTAGATTAAAGCATCATCTTTGGATCTTTTCCCTTGCTTTTAAATCTGTAACAAAAAATTCTTTATTCTTCTTTCTCAGGAGCATCCCTGCTAGGGCAGTAGCACATAGGGTATGGCAGTGTGGGTCCTCGGCAGAGAAGCAGTATGGCATCATGGAAAAAACACGGGCCTCGAAGTCAGAGGACCCAGGATCTAATCCTAGTTCTGCCACTTGTCTGTAACCTTGGGCAAGTCCCTTAACTTCTCTGTGCCTCAGTTTCCTCATCTGTTAAATGGGGATTAAGACTGCGAGCCCCATGTGAGATAGGGACCGTGTCCAACCTGATGATCGTGTATCTTCCCCAGTGCCTGGCATATAGTAAGTGCTTAACAAATACTATTATTATTATTATTATCAGAGGGGTGGGGGTAATTGGTATCCATTAGGGTGGGTACAGCAAATTGGGTGGGATAAGTCCCTGTCCCACATGGGGCTCATGGTCTTTATCCCCATTTTACAGATGAGGTAACTGAGGTCTAGAGAAGTGAAGTGACTTGTCCAAGGTCACATAGCAGACAGATGGGGGTAGCTGGGATTAGCACCCAAGTCCTTCTGACTTCAAGACCTGTGCTTTATCAATTAGGCCATGCTGTTGTTTTCTGAGCCTTTTTCTGGGTGCATTGCTAGAATGGGTTCTCTCTTGTAACACAATGATTTGCGCCTGTGGTTTCCTATTATTATGTCTGTAATGGAAAATGGGAGGACCTGAAAGCCTCCTGATTGGGATGGTAATCTACTTCTGTCTGTGCTCATAGAGTTTGCTGCCCTAGATTCGATAGCATGTTTTTGCACTTTTATTTCCTGTAGATAGTGCACAATAAGGAGGAAAATACATCTTAGTAAAGTTAACTTTAATCCAAAACTTCATGTCAAGATTACTCTCCGCTCTCAGACCACTCCTATCAACTCAGGGTTTTCCAGCCATTTTTAGAAACTTAGTCTTGAGGCATCTTGGACTAGATTGCAGTACTGTTTCCTGCTCCTTCTCTGGCTCTCTTCCACAATCTCATTGCTTTCTCACTCAGCCACAGGAATGAGTGTTATAGCCAGAGGCAAGGGATAACAAAAAGCAGGAGCAGGTGAGCAGATAAACTTAATGCTGCTGCCACCCCCACCAACTCCCCAAAGTTTGGGCTTTCTGAACTGTGGGACTGTTTCTTGCTCTGTTCTTGAAAGAGGCAGAAACTCTAGGAAGTTAATAGCAATGGCAGAATCAAGGACTACTATGAGAAGCAGTGTGGCTTAGAAGCAAAAGCACAGCCTTGGGAGTCAGAGGACGTGGGTTTTAATCCCAGCTTCACCATTTGTCTGCTGTGTGATCTTAGGCAAGTCATTTCACTTATCTGTGCCTCAGTTCCCCAATCTGTAAAATGGGGATTAAGACTGTCAACCCTACGTGAGAAAACCTGATTACCTTGTATCTCCCTCAGCGCTTATAATAGTGCTTGGCACATAGTAAGTGCTGAACAAATACCATTATTACTATTATTATTATTCTTGCTTTGCTCCCAAAAGAAGCCAGACAACCAACAGGATGGCAGCTGCAGAGGCAGTTCCTCTTCTCATCAATGCACTCTGCTTCTTTTGGGGCTCCTTGGGGTTTCCCCCTCCTTGGAGGAGAATAATAATAATAATAATAATAACAATAATAATAATAATAATAATAATGATAATAATAAAATTATGGTATTTGTTGAGCACTTACTCTGTGCCATCCACTGTACTAAGTGCTGGGGTGGATAAAAGCAAATCAGGTCAGACCCGGTCCCTGTCCCACATGGGGCTCACAGTCTCAATCCCCATTGCACTGATGAGGTAACCAAGGCATAGAGAAGGGAAGTGATGTGCCCAGGGTCACACAGCAGACAAGTGGGAGAACTCGGAAGGAAGCAGGTCGAGAAGGACAGAAGCTGCAGCTGCCACTGCCATTACAGCCATCCACAGCATGATACCTTTAGCTGAGTTATTGTAACATCCCATCAGAAAAATAAATTCTCCTAGGAAATGTGGCTAGAGATTTTGGAAAGAACAAAGGTTCAGGAAGCGAAGGGAACCCTTCAGCATAATGGGGTCTTTTTAAGTCAGTAAGTCAATCTTTGGAATTTATTGAGCCCATACTGTGTGCAGAGCACTGTACTAAGCCCTTAGCCTGGGCTGAGTCGTGACATTAGTGCTTTCTGAGGTGGAAAATCAGGGTAAAGCTTCCACTCAAAAAGTAGCCTGCCTCTTTTTTACGAGAATCCTCAACACTGTTTGCCCTGTGTACTATATTGAAGGGTAGACTTGTCCAAGAAATCTAAAGAGAGAGTGTTACAGCTGAGCCTAGGACAGGAATAGCCGACCAGATTTCATGGCAGTTGTCACATTAAAAAATCTCCCTTTGTTTTCAGACTGTCGGACATGTAATTTTGTAGACTTTGATCCATCCACCTCCTTCCAGTTTTGCTGACAGAAAAAAAAATAACGTGGAGTGTGGCCCAATTTTAAAGCCTCATTTAAAGGGACTTTGCATTAAAGATGGCCTCTCTTAATTAGCCCCTGCCAACAAATGATCCTACATTTCCCCAGGCAAAACCCAACCCTTTTCTGCCTTCCGAGGCAGTTATGCCAATGGCTTAGGGATAATTGATACTCTATGTGAAAGGATGGCTAAAAACCTAGAGACCAAAAAAAGTGAGTTAATGAGTTCATTTGGTAATTTTAATGGTAATCCACCAGACCATAACTCTGTCCACCTTCAATTTGCCCCTAAAATTCCTCATCCTCCAAGTAAACTTCCCCATTAATTCACAGCAACTGTACAACCACTGTAGTGCTTAGGTCTTTTATGCCTAGCCTTAGCCCTTAAGTACATATGTATATTTTGCATTTATTTGTTTGCTTACTCAATTCTTCAGCTATTCCATCATGACCTTTTTGTGCTGTTTCCTGTCTCAACCTTTTTCTTCCTCCTCTACTCACAATTAGTAATTTCTATCTGCCCACCTTCCTATTTAGATTGTAAATTCCTTGAGGGTAGGAATGTGTCTTGATTCTCTATTATGTCAACTGACTCTGTTGTATTCTCCCAAGTGTTTAGTTCAGAGTAAGTGCCCAATAAATGCAATTAATTGATTATACTCTCCCAAACACTTATAAAATAACCTTTACTGTTATTCTTCCTTAAATATCTTCCTTTCTAATGTGGAAATGAAATATTCTTAGTGGTCTTTGGATTACAATGTAGAAACAAGTGCTAATATGTGGCCACGTTTTAAGATCTTTGCAGCAGTCTTACTGTGATGGGGCCGGTCCAGAACCAGATAATTGTCAAAAACCTGCTTCTGATCAAGCCTGCTTTCCAAAAGGAGACCCAGGTCAATCGGAAGTATTTGTTGAGTGCCTACTGTGTGACAAGCACGATACTGAGCGCTTGTATAGTAAGTGTCTGATCGTGGAAGGATCCACAGTTGTTTACGCTCTTCAAGGAATGACTGCCTCGCCTTTGATTGAACACCGTCTGGATAGCGGCTCTACATTTGACAAATTAATCAATCACCCTTATTCATTGAGTGCTTCCTGTGCGCCGAGCACTACGCTAAGTGCTCATGAGAATGCAACACAACAATATAACAGGCACATACCCTTTGATGAAAGGTCTCCCGTTGGTTGGGGTTTTCTCGGACAGAAGCCGGTTCAGCTGCTCATAGGAACTTCAGAAGAAGAAGGCTGTGACTCCATGGCCAAAATTTCAGATCAAGAGCTCTATGGATTCAAGGGCAGGACAGTTCATTCCTTACCATTTATTGAGCACTTACTTGGTGCAGACCAGTGTACTGAATGCTTGGGGAAGTACAATAAAATTGGAAGTGGCCTGGGGGAGGTTTCTGGGCCCCAGCTGCTTCTAAGGTATGAAAATTCCTAAGGTGAAACCTGCCAACGTGTGAAGCAGCAGCTGCTACAGGTTCTGATTCTCAGTTACCCTCCTCTCTGGAGACTCCATCATCATTGCCTTTTAATGTCTGTCTCACACTGAGGGTAACCTCAAACTCTCAAAGTTATCCTTGGCCTTAGATCAGCGTGGCCTACTGGTTGGAGCACGGACCTAGGTGTCACAAGGACCTGGGTTCCAATTCCGGATCCTCCCTCCACCTGCCTGCCGTGTGACCCTGGATAAGTCACTTAACTTCTCGGTGTTTGTTACCTCATTTGTAAAATGGGGATTAAGACCATGAGCCCTATTTGGGACAACCTGATTATCTCCTCCTCTAGATGATTGTGAACTCGCTGTGAGTTGGGAATGTGTCTGTTATACTGTTATATTGTACTTTCCCAAGCACTAAGAACAGTGCTCCGCACACAGTTAGCACTCCATAAATGATAGATTCATTCATTCAATCGTATTAATTGAGTGCTTACTGTGTGCAGAGCACTGTTCTAAGCGCTTAAGATAGATTGATTCCTTGAACACTCCTCTTATTCTCCTCCTCAACCTTTGATGTAGTTTAACTGATTTTAGTAGCATGATTAGATCCCATTTCAATCAGGAAATAGATTATGACAAGAAACAGAATAGATAGTGTCATCTGTAGTCTATTAGCCCAATGTGTCTTCTGCTCAATATGATATGAAAAATAGCACTTTGAAAATAAACTACTGTACTTATATATGTGCACATAAAAATAATCTAGTTCAAAGTATTTTAATAGCGGTAGATATTTCATTGCTCTTTGATCCTGTAACTAATCCTATTATGTTTTTTAAAATAACTGTAGTATTTGTTAAGCTCTTATTGTGTGCTAAGCACTGTACTAAGCCCTGTGGCAGATACTATCCGATGCAGTCCCTGTTCCATATAGGGCTCACAGTCAAAGGGGAGGGAGGACAGGTATTTTAATTTTTATTTTACAGATGAGGAAACTAAGGAACAGAGAAGTTGTGACTTACCAAAGGTCATGCAGAGCAGGGACTAGAACCCGGTCTGTAGATTCCATT
Organism: Tachyglossus aculeatus; assembly: GCF_015852505.1. Lineage (NCBI taxonomy): Eukaryota > Metazoa > Chordata > Mammalia > Monotremata > Tachyglossidae > Tachyglossus > Tachyglossus aculeatus. The sequence goes on along the minus strand of NC_052090.1, from coordinate 21,290,124 downwards.
AGGCTTCCCTGCTTCTCTGTGTTTTTATCAATGTTTGTTGATATCCTTATATTATTTTGGTCAATTTTTTAAATCTCAGGAACTCATTAGTGCCCATTACATTATCCCCTCAGGGAAACTACTATTCGATGAGCACATTTTTGCTTAACTCTGTTTTCATGGACCCAATTAAAACTACTCACCGGGTAGAGCAGTATTGTTGTATTTTAGCCTCATAATTAGTGTCAGTCTGTGCTGTGCACAGATGCAGCGTTTCTCCCTTTCTGTCGTAGCAGTCTCCCTCTCTGAAGGAGACGACTTGGGATCTGGGGTTACGACAGCCCCAATCCAGGGAGGGGGAAGGCTCTTTCCGCTGTGCCGTCTCAGCTCGTGGTCTCGGGAATGGCAGCCAGGGCTGTCAGGGCCATTTACCGTTTCAAAAGGAACAGCGAAAAAGCCTGAGGATTAGGATCTATGTAATTAAAGCCCTTATGCACCCCCTCTGCCCACCATATGCCAGCGTGTGCTCACACTTCTCCAGAAATGGATATTGTCTGGTTCTGAGCTCTCCACAGTTGGGCTCGCCCCATTTCCCAGGCCCACTCTCCATTAACCCCCACTCAGAGAATCAGTGTGTGTGTGCCGGGAGGGCGGGTGATCAGTCATGCCTTGAAGAGACTTTATTCCTCAAAGAAGCCGATTTGAGCTAACAAAATCGTTTCATTACTATTTCATAAAGCTTAAAAGATAGGGCACTCTCGATTTGAGCTATTTCATTGCTTCGAATCAGGGTTTCATTTCCACTCAAAATGGTGGCACCATGCCTGAACAGTTTATCCTTTGTATTTATTTATTTAACATAACATCCTGACAGAGACACTGCTTTTTTCTTGTGAAGGTTTTAAGGGCTTGGGGGTAAATGGCATTGATCTAAGGGATGACTTTAATGGTGATCCATCCTCCCTCCCATGTCTAGGGAGAGATTATGGGAGATCCACTGTAATCATCAGTGGTGCACCCTCACACAGTCGCTCTTACTGCCATGCTTCTGAACTCCAGTTAGCCCTGGCAGTGCCAAGATGCCCAGGACACTTATGGGGGTGGCGTGGCATGGGTATATCAGAGACTAGAATGGCGCAGACTTTGCCTCTGACCTGCCCTAAGCTGGCCTTGTGCCCTAAGCTGGCCTTGCTCATATGAGGATGTTGTAGTCGGAAGAGGAGATTCGGATCAAGAAGGAAATGGAGAATAAGCATCACGTTCTAGTTTGGCAAAAGATGATGCTCACATTAGCGCATTAAATGATGATGGAGTCTCCTGTCAACTGCCATGGATGAGCCTCAGTGGCACTACTTCTGGGGCATTATGAGGTGTGCACAGGGGGCAACGTATGGGGCCTGTGGCCAACCGTGAGTCACACATATGAAAGTCATTGCCAGTTGCTTTGCAAGACTATCAATCAGTGGTATTTATTGAGCACTTACTGTGTGCAGAGCACTGTACTCAGTACTTGGGAGAGTACAATTCAACATTTTTAGACACGTTCCCTGCCCATAATGAGCTTGCAGTCCAGAAGCCACCTTTGCCGTAGTATATTTCTCCCTTGCCATGGCAACACTTTGACCCTTCCGGAACTGAGCGGCCAAGAGGCAGATCTACGCAGCTCACATGTTCAGGAGAGTTTTATTTTACTTAATGACGCCTTATCAGAGAGAAATCCTGGTTTCCGTCAGGTTGTTATGTCCTTTGACCTTGAAGTGCTTAGTGACAGTCCCATCATTAACAGAGGCGAGAATTATAAGATTTGTGGACATACACATCCCATAAAGCCAGAATCATCTGAAGGAATTTGCCATATCGTCCCTTGACCTAGCGAATGTACCAGTTGAGTTAAAGGACACTTGGCATTAAAATTGAGCCTACAAGGATCAAGTTCTTGCTCACTGGGCCAATGGGGAGATAGTAGTTAAGCTCTCATTTCCTGGATGGAATTGGAAGACATAATGTGTATCACAGGGCTGTCAGTAGATTGGAGTAATCTAAGGCATATCTGCAGGCCCGTTGTGGGCAGGGATTGTCCATCTCTATTGCCGTATTGTACTTTCCAAGTGCTTAGTACAGTGTTCTGCACGAAGTTAGTGCTCAGTAAATATGATTGAATAAATGAATGAATGTTTCTGTTTATCTTAAACTCGCTGGTATAAGAAGGCAGGCCAATCAGTGGTATTTATTGAGCATAGTGAGTGTCAAGGACTGTTCTAAGCTCTTGGGAGAGAACACCAGAAGCAAGACATATATTCCCTGCCTTTCAAGGGTCAAACAGTCTAGACCAGGGTCCCTTTTGTGACCAGGTTTGGGTCCAGGGAACGCTCAGGGCTGGGATCTGGGCATCCTTTATTCAGTGAATGATGGCAGTGGGGTTGGCAGTGAGTTGTGATTGCGACCAATCGCTTCCCACAGATGGCGATTGAAACTAATCTGTTGTTTTTCACTTTCAAGGAGTGCTGACAGTAACCAGCGCCTGCTAACAGTCTTTAGTGATTGCTGACAATCACTCCCCGCATATGGTGATCGGGAGAAACGGAACTGGGGCGTTATCCCTAGGAAACATGGGAAAGCAGTCTGTATTTTGCATGTTGTGTAGTCTCTTGTGATGATTATAGCTAGCAAGTACAGGAAATGCTTTGTGTTTTCCATCATTCAGGGAATGTTAACAGTCACTGGTGAACGTTGCCAAAAATGAATTTTTCACTTTTACGGTCCCACTTAGGACTCGAATGCCTAAAATGTCCAAGTACCTATCTTCTGTATCTTACTGTGTTTGTAGTGTTGAACTATATAAATTCCCAAATTTTTGACATTTCTCAAATTCTCAGGGTGATTATCGGAGCACTTAATGGTTAGGGGAAATAGAAATGACTTCAGTAAAGGGTGAAATCTTTAACATTTTTATTGTTAAACATTTCAGAGTGAGTCCAGTATGTCACAAATGCGAAGGAAGGTCGCACTATTTCTCTTGCTTTAAGTAACCTCAACTTCAACTTGTACACAGAGGCAGTACTTCTCTTCCACCAAGGGTTCAGTTGAGAAGCAGGGTGGCCTACTGTAAAGAGCACGGGCCTAAGAGTCAGAGGACCTGAGTTCTAATCCCAGCCGTGCCACTTTCATACATTCATTCATTCTCATATTTATTGAGCTCTTACTGTGTGCAGAGCACTGTACTAAGCGCTTGGAAAGTACAATCCGGCCACAAATAGAGAAAATCCCTACCCAACAACAGGCTCACAGTCTAGAAGTGGGGAGACAGACAACAAAACAAGTAGACAGGCATCAATAGTATCAATATAAATAAATAGAATTATAGACATATACACATCATTAATAAAATAAATAGAATAATATGCATGTGTGCTGTGTGACCTTGGGCAAGTCAGTTCACTTCTCTGTGCCTCAGTTCCCTCATTTGTAAAATGGGGATTAAGACTGTGAGCCCTGTGTGGGACAGAGATTGTCCAACCCAATGATCTTGTGTCTTCCCCAGTGCTTAGTGCAGTATCTAGCACATAGAAAGTGCTTAACGAATGCCATAAAAAATTTGGAAACATCAAGAATCTTAAATAATTTTCAAAACATCCACGACTCCACAGAACCTCAAGAAACTGCCTGAGTGCTGGACTTGTGGAAGTTAGGGTTTGTATTGTAGAAATTGTTTATAAAACTCCATTTACAGAGTTGCTTCCGAAATTAGATAGAAATGGAATAGTGTATAATATATGGAGTTCTGGTCCACCTTGAACTAATGTCTCATGGAATAGGCTTAGTAATTCATTGACAAAGGTGGGGGGGGGAAGCAATTATTTACTTGAATTATAGCATTTATTTATCATGCACTACATGCTGAACACTGGAGTAGATAGGTTAGAAGATCAAACACAGGTCCTTTCCCATATGGGATTCAAACTCTATCTTTCCCTGTCTTACAGATGAAGAAACTGAGGCCCAGAGAGGATAACTGATTTGCCCAAGGTCATACGATAAGCCAGTGGTGGAGCTAGGACTTGATCCTGGGTTTTCTGATTCCAAGGCCCGTGTTCTTTCCATTTGGCCACACTGCCTTCCATCCAGGGAAAGCAGTGGAAATGTTGCAATAACCTTTTAGTGTCTTTTTCCCTACAAACATCTGGATTGCCTAACTAGACTTTCTCCAAGTAATAGGATAATTGAACCCAGGTTGATTTTTTGACTGTAGAAACCAACCAATAGGCAAAATGCTTTTGCAGAGCCAGAATGCTCTCCAGCAATCAGTCAATAGAATTTGAGTACCTACTGTTCACTGAGCAATATTAATATCATTTTGCACACTTTTTGTATTCCATTGCAGTATGTTCTCTCCACACAGAATAAACATCTAAGAAAAAGTACCTACACGAAGTTATACATAGATAACTAAGGTAACTGGAGAATAGGATCTACTTAACCAGGCAAATAACCTCCCTAGATGAATGTGTAATCCGTGGATGTTTTACAGGTTTTTAAATTAGCTGAAACATGTGTAAGGTTGTATTTAGAGCCAAGCAGGTCATGCCTGTTGTTTAAATTACCAGATTAAGTTTCAGCCCCACAGCACTTATGTACATATCTGCAATTTATTTATATTAGAGAAGCAGTGTGGTCCAGTGGAAAGAGCGCGGGCTTGGGAGTCAGAGGTCATAGGTTCCAATCCTGGCTCTGCCACCTATCAGCTGTGTGACTTTGGGCAAGTCACTTAACTTCTCTGTGCCTCAGGTACCTCATCTGGAAAATGGGAATTAAGACTGTGAGCCCCATGTGGGACAACCTGAATACCTTGTATCTCCCCCAGCGCTTAGAACAGTGCTTGGCTCATAGTAAGCACTTAACAAATACCAAAATTATTATTATTATTATTTTTATTATATTAATGCCTGCCTCGCCCTCTAGACTGTAAGCTCACTGTGGTCAGGGACCCAACTCGGTTATATTGTACTCTCCCAAGTGCCTAGTGCAGTGCTCTGCACATAGTAAGTTCTCAATTAATTCAATTGATTCATACAATGGATCTTCAATAGACGTTTTGGCTGGAAACCTGATTAGGGAGTGGAGAAAAGCCTGTGCCAGTTGTGGCTTGGCGAGCCACATTGTTGAAGAAACTGCTCCCCTGCTTGCGTGCTGGGTGGAAAGGGTGAGCTCCGCTGCGTGAGGAGTCATGATGGTATGGTATTTGTTAAGTGCTTACTATGTGCCAAGCACTGTTCTGAGCACTGGGGGGATACAAGGTAATTGGGTTGTCCCACTTGGGACTCACAGTCTCAATCCCCATTTTACAGATGAGCAACTGAAGGCATGGAAAAGTAGAGTGACTTGCCCAAGGTCACACAGCAGACAAGTGGCAGAGGCGGAATTAGAACCCATGTCCTCAGACTCCCAAGCCACTGCTCTCGCCACCAGGCCATGCTGCTGGGAGAACTGAGTGTGCCCGGTGGTCCGAATTAAAATTGCTGGGTCAGGACTCCCCCGAAAGACCCTGCGGAACCGGGGATTACAACCGACCGCAATTACCTCTCCTCAAACGCATCTTTTTCTCTGACCTTGGAGCAGGTAAATGGGACCAGTTTCAGGCATGGACTGTTTATGACCCTTAAAAGATGCAAACATTTCCTTTTTACAATGAGCAGACGTGAGCTAGATCAAACCTTTCGTTACGCCCAGAGCTTTGCTTCCCCCCCCACCCCCCAATAAGGCCGATTCCCCCTCCAGGACATGGTGTCACCCACATTCCTCTTATTTGGGTCACCCCGACTTCTGGTGGCTGTGTTATTCATCGGCTCCATAGATTCCTAAAATCAGAGGCATCAGATGGATCTTTTCTTTAAATCTGAAAAATCAACGAGAAGGAACTCTATTCCACTCCCTGCCCACCACCCCCTGCCATTTTCAAGTCTTATTTAGGGAAACTGTTAGTGTGGTTAATTTTAATGTTGTCCTAAAATAGCATTTGCATGGCGGGGGTTGGGGGGAGAAGTCAAGTATATGTGAGGCAGACAGCTTCATCGACGCAGTAAGAGTTTGATCACTCTGAAGGTTATTCGAGGCATCAGGTAGTTTTGAGACGGCACGTAAATTAAGATGATTTGTCTCTGCAGTCGGAATGTATCCGTCTCTGCTCCCAAATATGGATGTGCTGCGATTCTATAAAATTAACCTTGCTTAATAATATATCGTAGAGGGGCACCAAAGTCTGCTGTCTCCAGAAGGTTTGCATTGTGTTGGGAGGAATGAGAGGCGAAGCGAAGCCGCCCTCCTTTTACAAGATCTGAAAAAGCCTGTCTGGAGACATTGTGACATTGCTACCGACATGCTTTGTCATCCATAAATTTACAGCTTATTCCAGTCTCTTCATAAATTGACTAAATTCTTTTGAAGGGACAAAAATATATATAGGTGTATAAAACATCCAGTTACAGGTTGTGTTCTATTTAGCCCTTGATTGAAATGTATTGCTCCTCAGTATCTTTTAGCTATGAAAATTATAATATGGAACAGAGATTAGAATGAAATTATCATGGCTTGGAGGCATTTACTCAGTGGTGGCAGCCACATAAACCTGGGCTCTGAGAATGATGATAATACATTAGGTTCTGCATGCCCGGTATTATTGCCGTACATTATGTATGTTTCATTTATACTATTTCGCACACACCAGCAACGCTGACAGATAGGTAATTACTCTCTGCGCCAATGAACACTTATCAGCACCAGCGCTGTTTATTGCTGGAATGAAGTGCGCTTGTCACTCAAGGTCACCGGTTTGTGGGTCCCCTTGAATAGTTCCTTCACAGTTATTGAACTTTGCATACAGTTCGTATGGCAGGGTTCCTGGAGGTTACTTTAACCGCATAATAGGTTTCCTGGGTTATCAAAGTCACGTGTATTTATCCCTTTAATGGATAAACAACCGGGTTGCAGGAAGCAGAGCCGAGGGCGTGAACAAGCATATTTTGCTCGCCAGCTGATCCCAGAAGGTACTCGGTAACGGATGACCTCAAAAAGAGGCATGCGCCCGAGAGCCCGCCACCTCCGATACTAGTCTAATCCGACGTGATTCTAATCCCGGCTCCGCCACTTGTCTGCTGTGTGACCTTGGGCGAGTCCCTTCCCTTCTCTGGGCCTCAGTTACCTCATCTGTAAAATAAGGGTTCAGAGTGTGATCCCCATGTGGGACAGGGACTGTGTCCAACCTGATTAACTTGTATCTACCCCAGCGCTTGACACACGGCAAGTGCTTAACAAATGCCATTATGTCCTTAACCAAGAACCGTAATTTCATCTGCCGGCGGATATCAACCAAGGCACTCCAACCCCCCTTGGGTTTACATTGGTGTCCCTGGTACCTTGTGGGCTCTGGTTCACGCTCAAGAGACCATGGCGTGATGTCCGTGCCTGGCACATTTCCAGAATGGAGCAGATCCATTTAGTCTGGCTTTGGACTTATTTTATTTGATTTTTTTTTCATTCGGGCCACTAAGATTCAGTGCCCATAAAAAGCAAGATCAGTCAGCTCCTGCCCATCATCATGATGTCAGAGTCCTGATCTCACCCAAACGTGAACACGATGTGGTGTGTGTTTTTGAAAATAAAAATAATTTCAATATCATTGTGCCCATCCTTTACAGTTTATAAAGGAAAGGACAGAAAATTATTAAGCATTTTTTGTGGTTGCTACGATGCGGTGTTGGGCCGGTGGGGGGAGGAGGGGGGCACAGGAGCTTTATTAGAAACCAGAATAACCTCCAGGATATAATCATTTATCCAGTCAAGATAACCGGAGCTATTTCCTTAAGCCCATAATCAGCCCGAGTTTGTATGTTGTGAGATTTATACCGCTACTGCTTATTACCAAAGAAACAGTTAAACAGGATTTATGTAGTGCATGTTATGTGCGAGTCTGGAATTTTTGTATATTTGTTAACTTCCATCTTCACCTATCTCCTTCATCCATTTAGAACAGGGCTCATTGGGAAGTGGGGACTCTACCGGTATTTCCAATTACACGTAAATTGTATTTGGCAGAATATTACAACAGAATCACATTCATTCCTTATACAAATGATTCTTTATTTGGTAAAATAGATCAGCATGCCATCACCTCCCTTGCTCTTGGGGGAAGTGCTTCCACTTGGGCCAAAGTCAGATCATTTCATTATTTCAAGTATTAAACTTTCCCAAAGATTCTCGGTGCTCGGGAATCCTGGAGCAAATTTGATTTTTACCCAGGGAAGAGGAGTAGAATTCCACAGCAGGTGGAATCTCCTGACTCTCAAGGCCAGGGCTAATACCTTTCTGAGCCTTGGCTTGCCCTGGGAGGGGTGGACGTGGCTGGTGATTTGGGTTCAGTGGCCGCCGGGCAGACCTGAACAATTCCGTTCACACCACCATTCCTCCACATTTTCAGACCACTTCCTTTCCTTAGTTCTTAGTTACCAGAGTGTTACAAAGAAAGGGTTTTGATCTCATGTAGATAGCACAGCATTAATTACCCTGACACTAATTAAACTGCATCAAACAAATACCACCGTGTTCCTCAGGGGGACAACAGAAGGCAGTTTAAAATAATTACTGGAGCTTCATGCATGTGTGAAGTTTTCATTACTCTTAGGACACAAGCAAAAGAGATTTGATATCATTAAAATCCCCCCTTTAGTGATTGCAAAAAATGACTAAAATTTCCTCAGAGTATATTGATGTCTAAATAGTCGTGATTTCGGTTCTTGCGAATAGTCACTTTTCGTCAAGAGTTGTAAGTCTGTGCAGCGGGAACAGGTGTTCCAGTTCAAATTCTGGTATGATTATGTATTAGCTTATGTTTGTCAGACCATTTCATTAACCACCCACCGCTATCACATATACATATACTTTGTTCTTCCTGAACCGTGAAATGAAATGCATAGATCTTCACTAATGCTTGCTATCAATGTAAATGAGAAAAGGAGGCTTATTACCAATCACCGCTGCTGAGAAGCACACACCTCTGTACAGTTACAGGTAATAAACATCGTTTTGAAAGTAGGAAGCAAGATATATGGAGTTCTGCATAGAATAAGAAACACCAGTCTCTTCTGGCATTCGCCTTAATGGATTGCAGTCTCCATACATAGTTTCACATGCAACGGGACCGTCCGTCCTTAAGCATGTTTCTGAACTCTACACCAGGCATTATTCTTCCCTCTCCTGGTCGTTTATATCTTGCAAGAAAAAGTTTTCTGAACAGAATTTCATACATTTTTGAAGGAAAATTAGAGTCTGCTGGTACCTACCCTGGAGCTTAGAACAGTGCTTAACATAGTAAGCGCTTAACAACTACCATCATCAATACTATGCTGTGGTTTAGGGGATAGAGCATAGGCCTGGGAGCCAGAAGGGCCTGGGTTCTAATCCCGGCTCCGCCACATGTCTGCTGTGTGACTTTGGGCAAATCACTTAACTTCTCTGGGCCTCAGTTCCCTCATCTGTAAAACGGGGATTAAGAGTGTGAGCCCCATGTGGGACAGGGACTGTGTCCAACCTGATTACCTTGTATCTACCACGGTGTTTAGAACCGTGCTTGGCACGTAGTAAGTGCTTAACATGTAGCATTATTATTATTATTTTTACCATTGAGCTAGGTGTCCAACCTGATTACCTTGTATCTACCACGGTGTTTAGAACCGTGCTTGGCACGTAGTAAGTGCTTAACATGTAGCATTATTATTATTATTTTTACCATTGAGCTAGGGACTCTCTCTGGAACTGAGGCACTAGTATTAGTTATGGTATTTAAAGAGAACATTCATTAAGGCCCAGCTATGTGCCAGACCCTGGCGTAGAGGCAAGGTTATGAGATCGGATCCAGTCGCTATTCCAAACAGGGCTCACAATCTATTGTGTCCTGATTTTACAGTTGTGGAAATTGAGACCCAGAGAGGTTAAGTGACTTTCCTGGGGCCACAGGGTAGGCCAGGGGCAGAGCTGGGACTGGGAGTCGCCTGACTCTGAGTCCCCTGCTCTTTCCACTAGGCCACATTGTGCCAGACACTTTGGTTGGGAAAGTGAGGGTTCTAAGGTGGCAGAGAAAGTTTTGGGGGAGGAACTAGGGTAATGGGGGTTGGAGGGCAGAAGCACCGAGCTAGTATAAAGGAGGTGATGGGACAGGGTGCAAAGTTCTAGGTGTCACCCCACTTTCATGGCGGATGAAGGGGACACACGTGTTCAGAGCACAAATGGAAGACTTGCTTCATCCAGGATTCCCACTTGCTCATGGTCTACGTCAATTTCCACAGATTTGATTTCACAAGATCACGTGTTCTGTTAATTTCAGTGACAAATGAGCAGTGCTAGCAAAGTTCTTTGGATTTAACACGGTTGCCAGTCACCCGCAGTGGGAGGTTTTGGGGAGACAGGCATCTCCAGACTTCTGCAACTCATATGTCACTCCTCAGATGACTTTTTCTTTAATTATTAAAGGATTTGGGCGTGCAATACCATACATCATAGGCCATTTATTTTTGTCTTCCTTCTGAAAGCAATAATGTAGAGAATTATGCATCATGAACATTTTCAGTGTTTTTTTTTAAATTAAAAGCATGTCAGATATTTTAAGAAACCTGTTTGGCAATAGAGCCCTGAATTAGGGCTTTGCAGTTGCCATACTAAGCAGAGATGGATCAAAATGGTTGTGGAGAACAGAAAAGAAAAAAAAAGCACCCAGTTGTAGGGATTCTGCAAATCGAACAAAGATGCGAAGATGCTTTTGTTCCTTTGCAGCCAGATGGTTAGCCCTATTTTAAGCTGATAGTAGTTTCATACATTTCCTTGAATGTCATTGGTTTTAACTGGCAGACTGTATCTACTATTAGAACTTTCCTTATTCCTGGATGATTTCGAGTATATTTCGGGCTCATTTGGAGACTCGCACCCTACACCAACTAAATTTTTCCTTGCACTTAACTCACCCTTGAGAGTGTTTATATAATAAAAAATCTAAAAATGAACAGTTCTTTTTTCCTCCCTTTGACATGATGTTGACAGAAGTCGCTTTGATGTAGTTTAGAGTCATGAATTTTCTATCTGTTCTGTTTTTCCTGGGGCTCCATCTATCCAGACATCCTGATCTGTCATTTTGCAACACTTTGTGAAATGCTTGACAGATAGTGGTTGTGACAAGTACTGGACATCAGCAGCAATTCAGAATAGACAGTGTCTATATCTCCAGGTAAAGTGACAAAACGTCTAACAGACTAAGAAAAACTGGGTGGCCTTCAATCACATCTAATGTTATAAAGCAAGACTTTCTGCCTTCCTTATTTGTTTCAGCAATGTGGAGTTGCAAAGTCTTAGGACTCCACCAGAATTTTGGATGAAAGCTATTTCTCCATACTTAGGACTCTGAGGTAATAAGAACATTTTTGGTTAATAAGGCAAAAGTCTACAGGCTGTGATGGTGTCTGAGAAGGGATCCAGGGTGACATGATACAGTGATTGTTTCTCAAAGTAAAAATATTTAAATCAACCAGATTGTAAAGTTGACTAGATGGTAAATCCTTGAGGGCAGGGACTCTGTTATTCTCTTTGAAGCACCTAATGCAATGCACTGCACACAGCAAATGTTCAACAAATTCCATTGGTTGCTTGATTTTGTGCCCATCTTACAAGCTGTTCATGCCAAACCTCCATAATGCATTGACTAGTCATCCTCATTATCTTATGCAAAAGGAATGCTCATGAGAAGCCATCCCAACTTAGCAGTTAGCATAATCAGTAATTCCATCCCGGATATTAAAAGGTAGTACCTCTCATATAATTATTTTGCATCTGTAGTCACTCCAGAAACAGCTGTTGAAAGTTGAGTGGGATACAAAATGGCACAGCCCGAAGACTTCCTTGTTCATTCGGCTAACTCCCTTTTGACGTGATGCCTACTGGCAGGCTTGTGTGGTGAATTCAACCTCTTTGACAGCCATCAGCTCTACTGACCGGTGGTTCCGATTTTGAAGGGAGGGGAGGAGAAAAGGAAAGGGGAGGGTGGAGGGGGAAGAATCCCCTATTTAGAATTGGTTTTCAGCTGCTGGATCGAAAGACCCTGCCAGCTGCTATCTAAATCAACACCATGCCAACATGCCCAATTGGTCCGAAGGTCACTAGAACATCTGGCCCCACAGTCGTGTTCTTTAAGGGTCATCACTGGGTGGCATCTGTTTCTGGATTCTTCCTCAACCTCCCTTTGATCACTTTGACAGCAAAAAGAAGCTTCCATCACCCTTGATGATGGGTTGGAAGGAAAAAATCAGGCAGAGTCACTATTAGAAAACGGGTGGGATTTGGGGCCACGATTCTCAACTTTTTTTCATCCACCAAGGGTAGCGTTGAACCTGACACAGGACGGTGGAGTCAAGTTATCCTCTCGGCTCTTGAGGTTCAAAGAAATATTGTCACAGCCAATAAGTTTAGCTGGTGAAAATGACTGGGGTAAGCAGGACTTGTCTGGTGGGAGCTTAGTCAACAGAGGATGGGGGAAGAGTTTAAAGGAATAGCACAGATTTGGTTAGCCTTTGTTCATAATGGTGTCTCTCTAGTTAGTAGTGTAGTAATAGTAGTAATCGTATTTAATTGAGTGAAATACACTTGAGACAGTATAACAGAAGTACGGGCATGTTCCCCGACCACAAAGAACGTCACTCTAATTGGGGGAGAGAGCTAGACATAAAATACTTAGGAATAGAATAATCAGAAGTGCTGATGAAGAGGTGCTAGAGGTGGCTAGCTCTTCATCATAAAGATGGGAAACTATACTAGTTCCTACTCTTCATTTTCACACACGTGTATGCCAGTATAATTGGACAGTTTGCATTTTCCATGAGCAGCCTTCTGTACGGCATTGACTCAGACTAAGCTAGTGCTAAGAACTTGTGTGATGTGCTTAGGTTTTTCCAATTCAGTAATTCTCTATTTCTCAGGGCCACCAGCTATTAAGAGATGTGATTGATTCTCTGTGACCAGGAGGGTTTGCCTGGATTTTTTCCTGATTTTCTTCCATTTGTACTGCTTTGTGTTGTTTCAGGAGCCCTCTGCAAGGGGAAATATGCTCAAACAAGTTCAGTTCTCTGTAGGGAGGTCACTGATGGCCTGTGCTGATTCCAGACAAGGATATGCACATGACACTACATGCGTCGTGCCTGTCATGTGGCGTAACACGGGGATGTAATATGCTCCATTTTGCAGAACGGCACAGAGTTAGCCTAAATCTAGAGTGTTTCTCTGTGAGGGACTCCTGACAATTGCTCTCCCGCTCTTCAAAGCCTTATTGAAAGCACATCTCCTCCAAGAAGCCTTCCCTGACTAAGCCCTCCTTTCCTCTTCTCCCACTCCCTTCTGTGTCACTCTGGCTTACTCCCTTTTATTCATCCCCCCTCCCAGCCCCACAGCACTTATGTACATATCTGTAATTAATTTACTTATATTAATGTCGGTCTCCCCCTGTAGACTGTAAGCTTCATTGTGGGCAGGGAATGTGTCTGTTTATTGTTATTTTGTACTTCCCAAGCGCTTAGTACAGTGTTCTGCACACAGTAAGCACTCAATAAATACGATTGATTTTGTACTCTGCCAAGCACTTAGTACAGTGCTCTGCACACAATAAGCGCTCAATAAGTACGAATGAATGAATGACTCTCCTGTTTATTCTAGAGTCTTTTTCCGTTCAACTCCCTGTTAATAGGGGTGCTGCTTCTTGATGGCCAGAGCTTAGGAGGAGGGAGGCTGGGTGCTGGAAATAAAACTTCTGGACATATAGGCATCTAGAGTTGTATCTGTATCATAGAAGGCATGGATGGACCATCTGAAAATGAGACTGTTGCATATAAAGCTGGACAAACACTCAACCCAACCCCTCCCTGGTTATCCGTGATTTTTTTCCTTTTAATGATATTTGTTAAGCAGCCAGAGCAAGAGGGGTTGGGTTAAATTACGGGTGAGTAGAGTAATTATAGCAGCTGTGGTATTTGCTAAGTGCTTACTATGTGCCAAGTAGAGAGTAGAAATGAGATAATCAGGTTGGACACAGTCCCTGTCTCACCAAGAGGCTGACAGTCTTAATCCCCATTTTACAGGTGAGGCAATTGAGGCACAGAGAAGTAAAATGACTTCCCCAGCATCACACAGCAGACAAGTGGCGGTGCCAGTATTAGAACCCAGATCCTTCTGACTCCCTGGCTTTATTTACTAGGCCACGGTGCTTCTCTTTTTAAGAGCGTTATCTCCTAAAGTTCTGGTGAGGGATGTGATCTCTGAACTAGTGCTCCCTGTTTGGGACCACACCTTCCAGCAACAGTGGAGAGGGAACACTGACAGATGCACCCGTGAAAAAGTCTCGGTGACCCGAGAATTCATGACAATTTAAGGGAACATCTAAGTAGGGACACGGCAGAACAGGAGAATCGGTTATTGTCCTGAATAAGTAAGGAATTTGCTTGTCAAGTTGTTACAAGAAATTTCCCTTAACACAAATAGCAATTTAAGTCCAGTATCCTTATTAATTGGGCAGAAGTCTCTTTGAACAAGGAGCATTTAGGCATACTTTGCTAGTCAGCAATAATTCAAATGGGCACACGTGTGAAGATGATATGCATGGATGAATAAACACTTTTGGGATTAGCATATTTTTCATAATGTTTCGTAATGGGACTAAAATAGACAGTTTATCTAAAATGTAAATCTAGTGGCTTAATCAAAAATCAGTGTTTCACATTCTCTTTTGTTTTTGTATACATTTATCTGATTTAAAATACTGCAATGGTTACAAAGGAGCTCAACAAGAATGTGGTATCAAAGCCAAAAGATAAAGGTGTCATCTTTTTAAATAGCTTTTTTTTTTTTTTTTTTTGGCTTGGTTCTCTTGGGACTGTATAAGTATTATTTTGGCCACCAGAGGGAGTCTGTTATAGTGAATGCGAGGGAAACCTTTTAAAGTTTAAAAAAAAGAAAAATAGAAAATTAAGACTGAAAGTGTCTCGACACCCAAACTGTCATGATAATCACAATTAATTTACAGTGAATCTATCCAGCAGTAGAGGTAAGAGATCTGTTTTTCTATCCTTCCTTCTATAGAGCACCTAAAATCCCCAGTGCACGGTTTCTGGAATCAGTCTGTCAATCATATTTATTGAGTGCTCACTGTGTGCAGAGCAATGTACTAAGTGCTTGGGAGAGTACAACACAACAATATAACAGACACATTCTCTGCCCACAGAGAATAGTTTAAGGTAACAAAAGTAATAAGGTCATTATGTTTACAAGTGCTTACTAAGGTGCTCTTCACCCAGTAGGCACTCTAATAATAATAATAACAATAACAATCATTGTGGTATTTAAGCACTTACTGTGTGCTAAGCACTGTATCTAAGCACTGGGGTAGATCAGTGTAGTCAGATTGGACACAGATCCTGTCCCACAGGAAGCACTCAATCTCTGTAGGAGAGAGAAAATAAATATTACTGATGAATCATTGTGTGCCAAGAGAAAGTTTCAGAGGCTGCAGTCAGGCCATCCCATCTTCACCACTTCCCATCCTAATGGTCTTTGTTCCAAAGTCCTCAAATTTCAAATTCCTCATCAAAATTTTTCATGGCTTCTAAACCTCGATGAGAAATTTTGAAAAAAGATCTTAAACGTTATTTTCCACTGTCAGGGGTATTTCCTCAACATTTAAGGGATTCATTTAGTAATCCACTTGTCTAGTAGCAGAAACCCAAACCCTTTTAGAACAGTGTTATTCCTGTGTACTCACTCTGCCCATTAGACTGCTTGCCCATGTTTTGAAGAAATTAAGGACGGAAAGTCAGTGGAGCTCAGGAGTCTGATGCTGAGGACGAGATTTATTTTTTTAAGGTGAATTTCACCACCGGTGAAAATCGTTTACTGATTCCCCTTCTCCCCGCACCCGAATCAAAGCCTCCTCCCTCCCCATTGCCCCTCTCAGTCATGCTCCACTCTGGCAGCAGCCGTACAAGCTTTTTTCCTACTGACCCTACCACTGTGTATCACCCCTAACCCGCGGGGACTTCCTGCTCGGGTGAGAGGGTAATTGAGTCTCATGTCCGGTCAGCTCTTGGCTCCTCTTCTGAGACTGCCTAACTGTGGCAATTGGGGCACGAGGCTTGGCAAAGAGGTTTTATAAATGAGGAATTGGGCTGCGACCACCTGCTCATTTCACCTCAGCCATCAAAGAGCAGCGAGGCGACATTCACTTCCGAGCACGGCTGGATTTTAGTCAGGAATTTAAAGTTGAAAGGCCTAGTAATTCAAGGCTTCTGTCTTAGGGTTTTTGTGTGTGTGCTTTGGCAAGGCACTCTAAAAAACCACTGGGCTTGGATCAGTAGCTCTCCCCTTGGTCCAGAGCGATCCAAGGCAGTATGGTCTAGTGGAAAGAGCAAAGGACTGGGAGTCGAAAGACGCAGTTTCTAGTCCCACTGGCCTTGAGCAAGCCATGTAACTAGGCCTCAGTTTTCTTACCTGTAAAATGGGGATGATAGGCCTGCTCCTCTGCACGGAGTTAGGAAGGTGCTCTAATGCCATTCCAGACCACCATGTCCAGCTTGAACTCACATGCCAGTTCTCTGCAAGTGAAGGGCCACCTCGACAAAAGAAGGTAGTCGTCTTTAATTTGTTGGAGTATTGTTAACTGTGGAGGACAATATTAGCATCTCAAAGCATTATGGGGTATGAGAAGGCTGTGGGGTGATAGTGTGACTAATTATAAGACATGTATTACTCAGAGATCAGGTAGCCCTTACATGCATATTTCTTATGCACTATTCTTTCCTCCTAACTGTAATTTATTTAAGTGACTATATCCCTTACTAAATAGTAAACTACTTCAGGGCAGGGATCATTTCTACTATTGTACTCTCCCAAGCACAGAGTAGGCAGTCAGTATATGCTATTGATTGATTGATCCAATCAATCAATTGATTATTGGTTGCTATAGCTTTGAGAACCAGCTCCACATGATCAGCCTCTATTACCTAACTGAAGGTATGGGAAGGTAGGCTGGAGAACCTGGTGGGGGAGGGGGGCTGCTAATGAAATGGTTTCTATGGATTGAAGAATGACTATAAACAGAATCAACCTCTTCCATCAGTGCCACCGTTTCATTTTAACGGGGGCAGGACTTTTGAGCTAGGGGACTGGGGAGTGGCAAGCAGGTTGGGCAGTGTTAAAGGAGTACTTTTACAGTCGAAGGCACCTCTCAACTGTAAGCTTGGCCTCTAGACTGTAAGTTCGTTGAAGGCAGGGAATGTCACTGTTTATTGTTGTATTGTACTCTTCCAAGCACTTAGTACAGTGCTCTGCACACTGTAAGTGCTCAATAAATGTGATTGAATGAATGAATGAATCAATCAATCAATTATATTTAGTGAGTGCTTATTGGCTGTAGAGCAATGTACCAAGGGCTTGGGAGAGTATGGTATAACAGAGTTGGTAGACACGTTCCCTGACCATAATGAGCTTTCAGTCTAGATGGGGAGATAGACATTAATATAAATAAATTACAGAAATGTATATAAGTGCTGTGGGGCTGAGGAAGGGGTGAATAAAGGGTGTAAATCTAAGTGCAAGGGTGACACACAAGGGAGTGGCAGAAGAGGAAATGAGGATTTAGGGAAGGCCTCTTGAAGGAGATGTACTTTTAATTAAGGCTTTGAAGGTGGGCAGAGTAATCGACTGTTGGATGCAAAAAGGGAGGGCATTCCAGGCCAGAGGCAGAATGTAGGCGAGGAGGTCACCAGCAAGATAGTACTGCTCGAAGTACTGTGAATAGGGTGTGGGCTGGGCTGAAATAGGAAATCAGGGAGGAAAGCTAGGAGGGAGCAGAGTGATTGAGTGGTCTAAAGCCTTTGGTAAGGAGTTTCCGTTCGTGGAGGTGGATGGACAGAGATTGGAGGTTCTTGAGTGGGGAAACATGGATGGAACAATTTTGTAGAAAAATAATCCGGCCAGCTGAGGGAAATATGGACTGAAGTGGGGAGAGACAGGAGGCAATGAGATCAGCAAGGAGGCTAATACGGTAATCAAGGCAGGATAGGATCCGTGCTTGGATTAACACGGTGGCAGTCTGGATGGAGAGGAAAGGGTGGATTTTAGCAATATTGTGAAGGTTGAACCGACAGGATTAGGTGACAAATATGTGGGTTGAATGAGAGAGATTAGTCAAAGTTACAGGTGTGTGAGACAGGAATGATGATGGTGCTGTCTACAGTGATGAGAAAGTTGGGGAGGACAGGGAGAAGAGGGGGTTCTAAAGCAGGCTAGGATACCTAATAGAGATTAAGGGCTGCGGGAAGGAAGTGATGAATAAATATTGTGTACAATGACACATGTGGCGATTTGTTCAAGCCACTAGTGTTCTGTTATATTTCTCACCAGAAGGCATGGAACTAATTGCTTATGTGCATCTTCTAACCAGCAAACCGTACTGGCAGAAAGTTAGTGCCTGGGGATATTTGTATCCACAAACTGCTGTGAAGTTAACAGGATCAGTAGTTTCTGGCGAGGGAGAAGCAGAAGTACTGCAACTCAGAGTCTTGAAAAGTTTCTTCTATTTTTTAAAAAATTATGGGGTTCTGTTTTATTACCTCTTTATTTGAATAGAGCTGGTCTCAAACATCTGTTGTGTTCAAGCCTCCAAAGATGATTATATATTATTGAAACTTAGCAGGTGATTACTTTGAATTGCAGGGAAAATGCAAAGTGATTCCCCTTCTTAAAATCACACGCTTTCAAAGCAAAGCCAAAAAAGGAGAATTTGAAATGCACATGAGTCCTTTCAGTTAATTCTTCAAATAGGACCAAGCATAAAAAGTAGATTCAATCTATTAAATAACTCTAGCATCAGATTTTTAAGTGGTCACTGTTCTTTGCTTTCCTCTGGGAAAATAGGGAAGTACTTAATCATGGAAAAAGCATCCTGTTTAGAGATGTAGTTCTATATATTTTTATGTAGAGCAATACTTTGTAAAATTAATTAGATATAATTTATTTGAGGCATCTCGTGATTGGAAATGGTGATAGAAATCTACGATTAAATTACTCTCTGGCTATTGTACTAGACTGTTATGGATTGTTTAGCATACATTTCAAAAAGCTTTTTGAAGAAATGCTGTTCTTTTAAATTTAATCCTACCAGAGTAATAAAGATCATATGATGAAGATGGGAAAATCCTCCTGTAGAGGAAGTGTTGTAATCGACATTGCCTTGATCTGTGTATGTTCATGGTCATTTGTGTGTGAGATGAACATCTAATTTACATTTTGGGAACAATATTGCCAACATCGATCCAACCGCCACTCTTAGCACTTATGTATTTTATTCCTGTACGCAGCACTCATGTACACCTGTTCAGTCAATTACTGATTCAGTGGTCCTACTATAGTCTACTACTTAGCATAATGTTGTTTCTTCCTCCTGCTCTCTCTTTTTGTAAATCAGTTTTGTCAGTCTGTCTCCCCCATTAGATTAGGGCAGGTAAAGTATGCCTTGCTCCTGTGGTTCTTTCTCTCGTGCTTAATAAACTTGTTTCACACTCAATATATGTCATTGATCTATTGAATATTATTGAATATCAGAGAAACAGCGTGGCTCAGTGGAAAGAGCACGGGCTTGAAAGTCAGAGATCATGCGTTCTAATTCCGGCTCCTCCACTTATCAGCTGTGTGACTTTGGGCAAGTCACTTAACTTCTCTGTGCCTCAGTTATCTCATCTGGAAAATGGGGATTAAGACTGTCAGGCCCATGTGAGACAACCTGATTACCTTGTATCTCCCCCAGCGCTTAGAACAGTGCTTGGCACATAGTAAGTGCTTAACAAATACGAAAATTATTATTATTATTGATTGATGGTTGACTGAGTACTTGCAGGAAGCAGCACACTGAGCTAGGTGCTTGGGGAACATACACAAAAAGTAAAAGACATCATCCTTGCTACTTCATTTACAATATAAAAGGAGAGACAGATATAAAGTGAAAACTATACAGTTGTTGAGAGTAAGAGTAAATATAAATGGAATGCCTAATGCTCTGTCTCCCCCCATAGAACGTAAGCTCCTAATGGGCAGGGGTTACATCTACCAACTCCCAAGTGCTTAGAACACTGTTCTGCACACAGTAAGTGCCCAATAAATACCACGATTGAATGAACTCTATTCATCTTCACAATCAACACTATTTATTGAGGGCCTACTCTGTTCAGAGAGTTGTCCTCAGTGTTTCAGAAAGTGCAATAAAATTAACGACCTGATCCCTGCTCTCAAAGAGCTAACAATCTAGCAGGGGTAACAGACATTAAAATCAATTATGGATAGGAGTTTGAGGTCTTGGGGGTGGGGAGAAAGGGATCTTGTTTTAGTATCTGTTTTAGAGACCCTTCGGGGGTGGAGAGTTCAGGACTGGAGCTGTCATTGGAGGGTGGGCTTAGTGAGACAATTGTTGTTGTATTGCACTCTCCCAAGTGCTTAGTACAGTGCTTTACACACAGTAAGTGCTCAATAAATATGATTGAATGAATGAACAATAACTATTGTGATAGTTGTTAAGCACTTACTACTGTTTCCCAAGAACTATTCTAAACAGTGGGGCAGATACAAAATAATCAAGTCAGACACATCATAATAATAATGATGATAATAATAATAATAATCGTGGCATTTGTTAAGCACTTACTGTGTGTGAGGCATCCTACTAAGCGCTGTGGTGAATACAAAGCAAATTGGTTTGGACACAATCCCTGTCCCACATGGAGCTCATAGTCTCGATCCCCATTTTACAGATGAGATAACTGAGGCACAGAGAAGTGAAGTGGATTCTGGCAGTCCCCAGATCCATCTGGCCCACCACGCTGCCTGGTAACCCAAAGCATAGGGTTGCCACCTGGGCGAAACCGGCACATCCCATCCTTAACCCTGCCACCACTGAGGGTGTGGAGGGAGAACTTATTCCTCTGGGTGGCTCCTAGAGTGCATTACTGCAGCCCTAAGAACCGTTTAGGAGGCAAGTGGTCTCTAGTAACAGATATATAGGTAGGTTAAAAAAGTTGTGAAATAAGGAGAAACAACTGAAAGAGCATTTCTAGAATAAAAGAAAAAACTCGGAAGCCCAAATCTACTCCTAAAGCTTGTGTGCCAGACTAAAGAAGAGAATTGTGTCAAATGGACTGCACCTTAGCAGGAAATACAAGGACAATAGACTGATTAAATGATTTGGGGAGTTAACGAGGTGCCAGCCTCGTCAATCCCAGGAATCTAGATTATTTTCCTGCTGTCATAAAATTGGGAAATTAGAGTTTCACCGTGGCTAAATGAGCTGGAAGTCTAAGCAGCCACCCTTGAGGGCTATTATTTGGGGTTTGAATTATTTGTCTTTCTAGCATTACAAGATAATAAAGCCCCACAAAGGCAGGAACAGAAACCCAAGTCTCCTGGAGCTGGGAATATGGATATCAAGGGTTTTATTAAATCAACTGGTTATGAATTTGTTGACTTTTCTTTGGCTCTTTATCTTTCTGTTAATATTGTAGTGTTCTCAAGTAAACCATTTTCACAAGGAAGAGGGTTTGTTTGTTGCACAATCTCCGTGTTCGGGCAGCATAACTATAAAGGAAAGGAGTTGGCAGCCCAGTTTGTTGTGAGGTACCTCATCCCATTTGCTCTTCTTTTCACAGGGGTGGAGGCAGAGGGACTGCCTCCCTTACGTAGATGAGCTAGCTCATACTGTATCTGGAAAAGGGCTATAAATCTCCCAGTTGGGATGCTGCTAGGGGACCTTCGGGATAGGGATCCTCTCCATCTTTGGCTGGATTGTTCATGGAATGGAAGGTGGGGCTCAAAGCCTTTTCTCTATTACTAGAGAAGCAGTGTGGTCTAGTGAGTAGAGCATGGGTCTGAGAGTCAGAGGACCTGGGTTCTAATCCTAACTCCTCCACTTATCTGTTGTGTGACCTTGGGCAATCACTTCTCTGTGCCTCGTAACGTCACCTGTAAAATGGGGAATAAGACTGTGAGTTCCATGTGGGTTGTGCACTATGTCCAACATGATTAGCTTGTATCTACCCCAGTGCTTAGTACAGTGCCTGGCATATAGTAAGTGTTTAACAAATATCATAAAACAACACCACCACCACCACCAACAAAAAATATCATGTGGAAATCACTGTAGTATAGGGTAGCAAAATTGTTCACCATCCCCATGCTTAAGGTATTCAAATAAGATTGTCTTCAGTTCTGGCAGCATATTCTTCAGGGGAGGAAATGGGAGGTTCATTCCTCTCCAGGAGAATTGGAGAAATTGAGGCCCCACTCTCCCCCACACTACAACTCTCCCCTTTGGCCAGCTCCAGAGATGACAGATTCCCAGGGCAGGTCAGGCAAGCAGCTGTCCTCCCTAGCCTGCGTTTGACTGTAACTGGGCAAAGTAGGACCTGCCACTGGTTTATGCTGGTCCCCTCCCATTCTCAAAGAGGGAGAGAACGATCAGCAGTTGAAGAAATTTACCGGCAGTGCACCCACTTGACTACTTCCCCTTGTCTCTGTTGAGACTGCTACTCTCTGCACTGTATTTTGTTCCGGATTTTTGCAAAATTATGGATTTTTTTAAATTTTCTAAATGAAATGATGCCCCCTGGTGCTCTAGGAGACAAAAGGTTTCATTCTCAGTTTTCCATTTCGTGGAAATTGGTAGAGTCCCAAGCCATGACTTTCCCCCTCCTTCAGTGTCCAGCCCCAGAATGGAGCCGGGAAATATCAATGCCACGGTGACCGTGAGAGCACTCGGGGAAGGGCAATCCTGCACCCGAGAGCCATCAAAAAGAATGGAAATGTGGCTATTAGAGGAGAGACTTGTGAGCCAGGCTGACTCTCCTGAGTATGGTGGTGCTTGAGGAGAGGGGAAAAAAATGGGTCAACAAGAGAAACGAGAAACCCACAAAGCCCTAAATAAAATAGAAATTAAATCATGAGCTGCTAAAGAAGTGTAAGGTCAGGCAATATGCAGAAGGAATAATAAATTGTAGCATTTATTAGGCACTTACTTACTGTGTGCCAAGCAGTGTGCTAAGCACAGACCCAGCTCCATATGGGGCTCATAGAGGTAGGGAGAGCAGCTATCTTATCCCTTTTACAAGTGAGCAAACTGAGACCCAAAGAGACTAAGGGAGTTGCCTAAAGCCCAGGGCAGGCTAGTGGCAGGGCTGGGACTCTCAGTGCCTTGTTCTTTCCACTAGGCCAAGCCGCTTCAGATTGGCTGAAGAAGCATCTCTGAGGGAGATAAATTTCCAGGTGAAATTCCCAATCCTGCCCTTTTGATGTGGAGGTCCCTTAAGACCGGCTTATCATCATAGAGCCCGAGCTGACCTGTAGGCTGAATGGCATTGCCCTCTGCAAGTCGGTTCTGGAAAGGCTGTGGAACACAGAGGCAGACTTAAAAGCAGGCCAGCCAGTGGCAAATCCATCCATCCATCCAACCATCCATCAGTTGTGTTTACTGAACTCCTACTGTGTGCAGATTATTCTAGTGAAAGACCCTCCTCTTGCCCTCAGGGAGTTAGTTTAAGGTCTAGCAGGGGAGGCAAGCACAAAATTATTTATGAATAAGGAGGGAAAAATGGACAGGGAAATGAGCAGCAGCATAGCAGAGGTTGATTTTTCCCAGTCCCATAGAGAATGGAGTGTTAGTCTCTGACACACACACATGCACACACGCAAATAGAAGCAAATAAATGGATTTGGGGGGCCAGAATGATCTGGTGGGGTCTTCACTGTGATCACATTAACCAAATAATTGCCAAATTTTTCCTCCACTGTTTCTGGGCTAGAGACTTTTTGGTACAAGTTTGGCCCCTACTGGCAAGGTGCATCTGAAACCACAAAACAAGCCAGCTGCTGCAGAGCCTTCAGCCTCAATGCTTCAGTGCTGGGGTCCCACGGAATCCATAGTAGCAATGTTGCCTTGTCAGTGTCAACTCCTGCTCTTGTAAAAAATAATAATAATAATAATAATAATGGCATTTGTTAAGTGCTTGCTATGTGCGAAGCACTGGGGGGATACAAGGTGATCAGGTTGTCCCACGTGGGGCTCACAGTCTTCATCCCCATTTTACAGATGAGGTAACTGAGGCTTAGAGAAGTTAAGTGACTTGACCTAGGTCACACAGCAGACACGGGGCGGAGCGGGATTAGAACCCATGACCTCTGACTTCCAAGCCTGGGCTGTTTCCACTGAGCCACTATGCTTCTTGTAGGACTGTGGCTAATCATTTTCTGTCCTCCACATTCTAGGCAGTTTATAGCTTTTCAGCATCAATCCTGAGAGCCACTTATGTAAAACGCTTTTATTCTTCTCAGTGCCTCACCTTTGACAACGTCTGAAGAATCCTAAATTTTCTGGCAAAACAATGGCTACACGGCTTTAAATTGGATTTTTAATGTGCCTGAGCTCTGGTGTTTTTACAGGCCTTGCTCTACCCTGACTGTTGAATGCGAACTGTTAGTCTTGGATGTAATTACCCTTTGTCTGGTAATCTGCTAAAGTAAACACCAGGAAATCATTTAATCTTTTAGCTCCTGAAGCTTTACGATATCTTTCACTTTATTTTCCTCCTTTCCCTTCTTGTCTCTGTGTGTGGTTTGCCTCAGAGCCCAACTTTTCTCTGAAGACTGATGTGCAGTGACAGTAAATTTCTTTAGTAGTTTGCTTTCTGAACTATTGGTTGCGAATGAGGGTAGGTCAGGTTTAGGAGTAGATACAAGAAAGTGTAGATACAAGAAAGGAAATTGACTTTTCATCCTTGAATTTATCATTCTGCCTCCACGCAGCTGTTCTAGGGAAGCATGTTTTAAATGTCTACATGTAAATATATTTTGCCATCTTGGAGCGTTCCAGTTAACATTCACAAATTCTTGTTTCCCATCATAATGTGATGCTTTGTACTTTAGAACAAAAGCTCTCAGATGCCAGTTCATAAACTGACAATAACGGGTTTTGTCTCCTAATTGGAAAAGAGAATGGAGCTATGTAGAGGTGTCAATAAAGTGACAGATGTATCATTAGCAGAAGGCTAAGATGGATCATTTTGGTGCACATACTTGGAATGGGATGAATCAGAATTTCCAGAAGCAAGTTTAAGTGGAGTTTCCTGGACCCAATTTCAGTGATTTTCCAGCAGCGCACACTCAAAACTTTAAACCTGTGAAGCTTCCCTATGACAAAGGGAAAAATGGGAAAGGGGAAGAGATGGAGAAAACTCAAAACTTGACTAGAGAGCGAGGCAAAGAGATGTGCCACTAAATGCCTTCTATACAATTTACACTTCATGCATAATTACTGCTTAGAATGGAAATACGATTACGCACACAAAATGTCTATTTGAGGTCCCTTTCTTTGAACTCTCTTGAAGTGTTTTTCATGTGGTAAATAATTTTATCCTCCCAAAACGCATCACACTGATTGAGAAGAGAGTAACCCATATGGGGGAAGTGGGAGGTGCAATGAGCCAAATACTGCAGTAGGACTTGGGATCTGGGACTTGAGTGGAAAAAGCGAGGGCCTGGGAGTCAGAAGACCCGGGTTCTAATTCTGCCTCTGCCCCTTGCCTGTTGTGTGATCTTGAGCAAGTCATTTAACTTCTGTGTGCCTCCGTTTCCGCATGTGGAAAATGGGGATTCAATATCTCTTCTCACTCTTTCTTAGACTGTGAGCCCCATGTGGGACAGGGACTGTGTCTGACCTGATTAACTGGGATCTAACCTGGCTCCTAGACTTGTACTTGACACATAGTGAGCATTTAACAAATGCCGTTATACTAGAAGGGTGTCAGGAACACTCATTCTTTACATGAAGGAGTTTGGACACTCCCTTGCCTTTCCCCCTCATTTTCCTCTCCAACCAGGCGTTGGGTAGCCAAAAGAGAGAATTATTTCCCAGGTGTTGCCGACCAATCCAGCCACCAGCCAAAAATAACTTGGCTTTGCCCACTTCAAGCTGGCCCAACAGAGCTGCCAGCTTAGTCCAGTGAACTAGTGGATAGAGCATGAGCCTGGGAGTCCGAAGGTCATGGATTCTAATCCCGGCTGCACCACTTATCTGCCGGGTGACCTTGGGTAAGTCACTTAACTTCTCTCTGCTTCGGTTCCCTCATCTGTAAAATGGGGATTAAGACTGTGAGCCCTATGTGGGGCAGGGACTGTGTCCAACCCGATTATCTTGCATCTACCGCAGCACTTAGAACAGTGCTTGGCACATAGTAAGCACTTAACAAATACCGTCATCATCATCATCGTTATTATTATTAGTAATAATAACTTCACTCAGAAGAGGCTCAGCGAATCAATCAGTGGTACTTATTGAGCATTTATTATGGTGATGATGCTGATGATGGTATTTGTTATGCACTTACTATGTGTCAAGCACTATTCTAAGCGCCAGGGTAGATACAAGCTAATCAGGTTTGTCACCTTCCTCATCCTACATCGGCCTCACAGTCTTCATCCCCATTTTACAGATGAGGTAACTGAGGCACAGAGAAATTAAGTGACCGACCCAAGGTCACACAGCAGACAAGTGGCAGAGCTGGGATTAAAACCCAGGTCTTTCTGACTTCCAGGACCATGCTCTATTCACTGGGCCATGATGCTTCTCTATGTGCAGAGTACTGTAGTAAGCACCTGGGATAGTACAATGTAGCAGAATTAGCAGACATGCTCCCTGCACCTAATGAGCTTACAGTTTAGAAGGGAGACTGACTTTAATATAAGTAAATAAATGTCATTATTACCTCCACTACTCTACTTACTACTGCTGCTTCGGTCGCTGTAGAGGAATGTACTGGAGGTCCCAATGGAAACAGGAGAATTGCTTTTCCTGCCCCACCACTGGCCCTGGGCCTGACTCATTTCCTACCTTCTTTAGATGGCAAACTCTCCAAGGGCAATCAATCAATCAGTCAATCAATCTTATTTAATGCAGAGCAAGAACCGCGTCCTCTGTTTCCTCCTACCCCATAGCAGTAGCATTTATTGAAGGATAACTGGGAGAAATGCACTGTACTAAGCTCTTGAGAAGAACAAAACGAAGTCATATAGTCAGTCAGACTAAACGAAGTCAGATATAGTCCCTACTCATAAAAAGCTTGCACTCAAATGGGCTGGAATGATGGTCACATAATTGTGGAAGGTGTCGAAGGACTGCCTAATTCCATGGTATCACTGGGAAATTCATTCAGTTGTATTTATTAAGTGCTTACTGTGTGCAGAGCACTCTGCTAAGCGCTTGGGGTCCATGGTTTGAAAATGAGGAATTGAGGTTGAATGAAAAGCATTCTTTTGAAATGAGAAGCACTTGGGGAGTTATGCCCACTATGATAGCTACAGAGGGCACTGACTTTGAAGGATTTACATGATTTCTCTAGGGGAAAAAAATGTGCTACAAGTTAGTTTCCTCTTGTCTCCCTATTATAATGAATTTCTCAAGTGAGCCAAAGTAGGCTATCGATTCTACATGACCCCTTTTAATAGCTGTATTTTCAGGCCCCATAAACCCCAGAAGTAATTTATTTACACCACTATTGGGTAGTGTAGTGATAGAAAAACATCAAAAGAAATACGCATCAAGACTCTCCCTTTGGAGTTTGGAAGGACATGAAAAGCATAAATAACTCCCTGGTTTCCCTGGCTCTTCCTGGTGGTGGTGGTAGCCTACCTTATTCATTCAATCGTTCATTCAATCATATTTATTGAGCGCTTACTGTGTGCAGAGCACTGTACTAAGTGCTTGGGTAGTACAGTTATCCTCCTCATCATCACATCTTCTAGACTGTGAGCCCGCTGTTGGGTAGGGACTGTCTCTATGTGTTGCCGACTTGTACTTCCCAAGCGCTTAGTACAGTGCTCTACACACAATAAGCGCTCAATAAATACGATTGATTGATTGATTGATTGATTGACTTAGTAGGCACACTGCAATGAGCCAAGCCCTGTACTAGGGACTGGGCAAATTGGTAGAAAAATAGAAGACATGGTCCTTGCCCGCAGGTAACTCCATGGTCTAAACTGGTGCGTGTAGGAGGAGATAACACAAAGAAGGGGTCTGTGTGCCTTAAGAGTGCGAGCTTGGGAGTCAGTAATAGCAGTATGATCCATCTTTGTCCAGAGGCAACTTTGGGAAGGGACAGAGAGCCCAGTCCACTGTGAAATGGGTGTAAATGATTTGATATGAGAAGCAGGTATGTCCAACATGGCAGACGAAGTCTCCGATGGAATTCTCCAGAGCTTTTAGCTCTTCCATTTAACTGAGGCTGATAGAATTTGACCATTCAGAAATATGCACTCCTGTTCTGCCCTCGGATATTAAACTGTGCATTACCCACTTTTCAGAGCACTATTAGAAGCAGTGGAAGGAGCTCTGCTTTAGTTAATTGGTCTGTCCTGATCCTGTCCAGCAAACCTTAATTTCATCTAAACCAATTTGGTTGGAGACTAAAAATTCACCTTCCTTGGTGGTGCCATGTGGACCTTTGTCATGGTTTGATGCATAATTCTCTGTTACCCTCCTCCTCCCTGCCCCCTCAGAGGAGATTTTGGAAATTTTGGATGCTCCCAGGAGTGTTGGCTCCATGCCACTTTCAGATGGGAATGTGCCACCCTCACATTATCTCTGGTGAGGAGAGAGGTCTGGTAGCAGCATGGCTGCCATTTCCTTGAGGAGGAGCTAGGCCTAAGGAGTTTATGCATCTTGTCCCAGATCCTTTGAAGGTTCATGAGGGAGCCAGACCTCCCAACCTCTCCCTCTGGGATGGTGTGGATGGGACAACAGGAGGACGGGAACTTGACACACTGCCATCTAGGGTGTAGGTCCCTTTGGTTCCACATGGTAGTTCCACCTTCGGAAGTACACTTGAACCTCTAGAGAAGTTTCTCCTGGACCCTGCAATACTTCTGGTATCGACCGAGGTAGCACAGATAGGGGAAAATGTTGAGGAGGAGCCTGGGTTTCCAGCACAGATTCCCACAGATCGGTTTTCCATTCATTTACAGCCTTTTGGCTGCAGTTGATGTTGTTTTGCTGCCTAGCTGGCCATAACGAAGAATCGCAGGTTGTTTGGTCTGTTTAAAGGGCTCAGATCTGTGGAAGAGAATGTAAATGCCAAATTTCCAGATTGGGTTGGTTTGGCGGCATCCTCCCAGTAGGCAGTGGGGCTGCACCCTTGATATCTGGGCGTCTCTGTATCCTTCTCCCAGGAATTGAGCTGGTGCAGGGGGCTGACACGGCTAGTGGGCTGAATACCTTACTCTGAGAGAGTTCTTATTTCAAATACCTCTCATTCCAGTCATCACTGGCAAACCAGCCTGTCACCAGGTAGCAAGCCCTCCTAAGTAAATGTCTCTGAGGATGAAGATTTAGGGCAATTTAATGATCATTTAAATTTATAACACTCTTCCTCTTCAAGGGGGCTTGAGGACCCACATAATCGGTGGAACAAAAATGCAATTTAAAACACTGAGAACCAGATAATATAAACTGGCTAAGAAGAATAAAATATGAGCATTATAGATGGTGGTCTTTCACATTCCTAGATGACACATTCATATTAGTTATCAGTTCAACAAGTTTTTACTGTATTTTATTTTTTCCTCTCAAGCCTTCTCCTGATAGATGATGCCTAAGATATACAGGGAACGTCCTTTCAATAACATGAGAGTGATGAAAGGCAAAACAAAATAATCTATCAAATCAACTACATGAATCCTTATAAATTTGGACGATGATGGATATGGGGACCGTTGCAGCCGGCACGCCACCCTCCCAATGGACAGCGCAAGCATACACAACCCGAGATGTCCACAGGCTGTGGGAACTTATACAGGAAGGGGGATTTTTCTATGCTTAAGAGAACTGTTCTCATTGCACAGTGAAACTGTTCTCAGGCCAGTTGAAGAGTTGCCGTCGATCTGGAGAAATCACTATTCACTGGACAGCTTGGGACTGAGGGAAGACCCCTCAAGGATGATTTCACCACCCCAGACCCTTTGTAATTGGTGATCTAGCCAATCAATCAATCAGCGGTATTTTTTGAGTGCTTTCTACATGCAGAGCTCCATACTAAGCGTTTGGGAGAGTAAAATGGGGTTAGCAGAGTTCCCTGCCCACAGCGAGCTTACTAAGGAAGCAAATTCCATTAGGGCCAAAAAACTGGGTATAGATCCTTTTCAAAGGCAGCCTCTACCTTCCCACAAATGTTCCTCTTCAGTTGGTTTGGAATAGGAATGTCTTTATATACATTACATTCAAAGAGATGTCCGCCCAGGAAGCTTTGCAACAGGATTAGAATTCACTTGACCCTATAGGATAAGGTTCTGTTTTATTCGATTAGAACCCAAATCCATTTGGGGCAGCCCCATGCACTTGGGAACTGTTCCAAGGAAGAAATCTCTAGGTGAATGGATCTGAACGGTAGTTGGCCTCTAAATTTTTTGGGCTCCTTACCAAAGGTGTGGTTTGGACAGGAAAGACATGACATAAATGTCACATTTTCATCTTTATCACCTTTCTCATCAACAACAAATAATATTTATTGAGTACCCACAGGCCGATGGCACTGTATCAAGCATTTTATGGTCCCTTGAAAGGCACAAGCATAGAGTTTTACAGAACATAAAAAAAGAGTTTACAAGCTCATTTTCTTTCCTACCCAGCCATCCTAGTCTCACAAAAAGGACTCGAGATCCATTTTCTAAAAATCCACCATCAGATTTCCACAGTGACAACCCCACAAGCACAGGGGAGCAGCATTTTGAACTGCTGAATGAGAAAAGCAGAAGAAACTCACCCAGCACCAATACCCGTTGCTCAAGCTTCCCATTTGTCCAACAGAATGGATCCTGGTCAGATGATTACTTCCTCATGTTTCTTTTGTACTTCTCAAGTACTAGAGTTCAGCACATTCCATCTAGAAGGATCTCAGTAAATACCATTGTTATAACTATTACTATCCAACCAATCAAGCGGTCGTATTTATGGAAGGCTTACTTACTACACTCTAAGCACATAGGAGAGTACAGTGTTACAGAATTGGTAGACATGTTCCCTGCCCATAAGCTTACAGTCTAGAGTGGGGAGAGTAACAATAGGAAAGCTTTCCCTAATAAATTAATTACTATATGTTTGTTGAAGATGTTGCCATTAGAAGGTATTTTAGAAAGGTTTAATAATTCCCATAACACGTCCTTGAGGATGTAAGTTTCTTGTAAGTTGTAAGTTTGTTGAGGGCAGGGATCATGTCCACTACCTCTATTGTACTCTCCCGAGCACTTAGTACAGTGCTCTGCACAGGCTAGGTGCTCAAAAAAATCAAATTGATTGATTGGAAAAGAACTATCTTCCCCCGGGATTGATCGATCAATTGTTGCCAAATTGTACTTTCCAAGTGCTTAGTACAGTGCTCCACACACAGGAAGCGCTCAATAAATATGATTGAATGAATGGATTGATCTGACCTCATTGGATGATTACATTTTAGCCTCGAGTCGAGGAAAAGAATCGGGGGTCAATGTTGGATCTTCGGCACCTGTGTCAGGAAAACCAAGCCCCGGTTGTAAGCTTGTAGGCAGGGAACGTGGTACTTCTTTGTGTTGAATTTCCCAAGCCATTAGTACGGTGCACTGCACCTGTTGGTCCCTCACTCAATCCTACTAATACTCTTTAAAATTGAGTTAAATACCATTTTGATCTGGTCCTTGTAGAAATAATAATCAACTCTTTGACAGCTTTAAAAGCCACTGGAGTCCTTGTAGACAGAGTAATTGACTCTCCTATGACTTTAAAGGCACTGAAGCAATTCAAACTAATGAAGTCTTCATTAGGGATTAGTCAGTTAACACCATTAAAATAAACCTTCCTGTACTCTGCAAACAAACATACTTTTGTCAGCCTAGTTATGACTTTTCTCTTACCAGTCAACTGCAGCTCAGCTTACTCAATTGCAAGCTCTTAGGCTACAGAGAAATCATATTTACAGTTTTTAATTGGGTTTGGAAGCTTTTTTTGTAATGAATTAACAAGAGCTTGAAAATATACCCTTCCCATTCACTTATTCTCCTTTGAATCTGAAATTTTTGTGGCTTGTCTCAGCCCAGATGTGTTTTATTTGGTTGGAAAGTTTGAGTGAATCCCACTCATTTGCTCCTGGGTGGCAGGGCTGAGAATAAATAATAAAATTCAGGTTTATGCCTGGGTATATTTGTTAGTCATCAGTATTTATTTCTATTTAATTCAGTCATCCCTGTACCTGGACTCATCAAATTCTCCTTGAATTGATTCCCTTTTGGTTACTGCAAGTGTTCCGGAAAGCCTTCTTTCAAAAGAAGAGCTATGCACAATTAGAATACAGGTTTATGAAAATTGTCTGTTAGACTCTCAGCTTTTCTATAGCAATGCTCTTCAGGTAATGGGCAGAGAAATACCTCTTAATGGAGTCTTGCAGGAGGGAGAGCTCCCGCTAGAAAAATTTAGGGGAAGGAAGGGGGGACTTTATAGAAGAGTCCCTGTGCTTTTCACAATGAAACAGCTATTTAAAGGTCTAATTAGTAAATGTTCCCTGCCCATTTATTGAGGACCTATTCTGTGCAGAGGATAGTTCTAAGAGCCTGGGATTATGTTGACATGACTTCTGCCTTCAGGGATCATGCAGTCAAGCAGATCTCAGCTCCAGCTTTCTCTCATGCTCTTGTAGAAATTAGCATTGTAAAAGCTGATTTTTTTTAAAAAAAGCTGTGACTCCTCTTTTTATATTCTTCTGGGATTTTTTTCCTGCAAGATCTAGCTGAGCAGACGTATTTCTAACAAACAAGATTATTGTTTGCAAGAATATGGTTAGAATGAAAAAAAATCTAATTTAATTTCCAAATTGCCATCTTAAGGGGAAAAACCTCAAACCCAACAGAAGGATTAAAACCCATTTGGAAAAGGTAGCGCTGCCCAGTGTGGTTTGCGTGAACAAAGGGAACCAAAGTGCAGTCTTGGGACTGTGTAGATTTCTGAAGGCTAAATGGAACTTTGCCAAGGTTGTTCTCAAGATGAATCAAATCTAGGCAGTTGATCGATTTCCATATGACAAATTTTCCCAGTATCCAGCTTAGCCCAAGTTGTAAGTATGCATATACACATATATTTATACATGCATACTCACATATGGGTGCATATTGGAATGGAATAGTGTAATATAAACATCCAGCAAATTGAATGTTGTAATGACACATTGCATTTTGTCAATTTAGCTAAGAGAACAAAACTTTCATTCCATGGCAAATGGTTTGCCGGGCATTATTTGTGACCATCAGCTGGGCTTTGAAGGCCCAATCTATCTTGACTATCCTATTAAAAAACTCTCTTCTAGAAAATACTTTCTAGGGAGTGTTGGCTCACACCTTTGAATGTGTCTTTTGGGAGCTCACCTGGTTTCTTCACTTTTCACTATCGCCTTCTAGATTAGCCGTCAAACCACTTTAATGAAAAGCCACCCCCCACCCCTATAAGATAACAGTGAACCAGGAAAATCCTCCTCTGAAGATGGAACAGTCTGGGCTTATGTTGGACCATGTCGACCAGGAATGCCTCAGCCCAAACCCCAATTCCCTAACAAGGTCCCTTTCTTCAAGTCCCTCCTTAAAGTTTACACTCTAAAGGATCACCCAGATGGAATAGACATATCAGATATACATATGTACGAAAGTGCTGAGGATGGACACAAATAAGGGCAAGAAGGGACTGAATGGTTTCTAAAAATCAGGTAATAATTAGTCTTGGAAAGCTTGGAGGAGGAGGTGAGGTTTTAGGAGAGCTTTGAAGGTAAGGAGGGCTGAAATCTGGTAGATAGTGGGGAAAACAGAGTTAGTTCTTGGGCCCTGGGGACAAGGGGAACTAAGGGTTGGGGTCAGACAAGATGCGAGTAGGATACAAGCAAATCAGGAGGCAAGTCTCAATCTTGGAAGGGGAGCAAATATCTTGTCCCCTTTCCATATGAGGAAACTGAGACCCCAGGTGTTTAAAGTGACTTGCCCAGCATCACACAGAAGGCCAGCAGCAGAAA
This sequence comes from Tachyglossus aculeatus, assembly GCF_015852505.1. Classification (NCBI taxonomy): domain Eukaryota; kingdom Metazoa; phylum Chordata; class Mammalia; order Monotremata; family Tachyglossidae; genus Tachyglossus; species Tachyglossus aculeatus. The sequence goes on along the minus strand of NC_052090.1, from coordinate 21,255,967 downwards.
GCTGAGCCTAGAACCTGGGTCTCTTGAGGCCGAGCCCATGATCTTTCCACTAGGCCACGCTGCTGTTGTGTGGCTACTTCCTCCACTTGGCCTGGGTTAATAAATGAGCTTTTCTTTGAGCTCCTTTCAGAAAGAACTGCTACCCCATAGTCTTGCTTCTCCAGAATCCCCTCTCTCATTTCATAAGGGCCAGTCGCCTCCAAACTGAGCTCTGTCAGGTTGGCGAGAGAAAACTAGTCCTGAGACAGCCAGTCCCCGAGTTGATGGTGTACATTTTGCTAATTGTCCCCACCTCTCTGGAATTGAAATGTTCTTTGTTCGTCCATCTGTATGGATGTTTTGAAACCTAGTCATTCCCAGTTGTAAAATCACCATATTATGCAACTGTTTGGATTGAGTATAGCCCTGGGCTATCAAATTCCAAAAACCTAAAACAGTGGATATAATTCAGTGGAGAGGCAGAATTTTATGTCTTCTAGTCTTCTCTTTGGAACGTGGAAGGCATGTTCAGCAAATATGGGGTCATTGGAGCTCTTAGCAATGATGAATAATACTCATTCGCATCATGTATGGATCTCTGAATATTTACTTATTATGACATTTGGGCTAACTTTAGATCCTTCTTCTTCTTCCTGCTTTCACTATTTGTAAATGATTTTTCTGCCTGACTCCCCCATTAGATTGTAAGCCCCCAGAGGATAAGGACCGTGGTTTTTAATTCTGGTATTCTCTTCTAAGGATTTAGTGGAGTGCTCTGCCCACAGTAGTGGCACAAAAAATAACAGTGATGATATTTCCAACTATCCCTATCCCAACTATGGTAAAAATTAGGAGAAAAATTGTGAGCCCCATGTGGGTCAGGGACTGTGTCCAACCTGATTGTCTTGTATCTAGCCCAGCACTTAGAACAGGGCCTGGTACATAGTAAGCACTTAATAAATGCCATTAAAAAAAAGAGAACCCTCTCTTTAAGGGGTCATGCAGTTTATAAAATAAATGAAATCATTTTGATATGAGAGTAGCATTGGTATTTATCAAATGCCTGCAACATATAGTACTAAATGTCAGAAAAAGTAAATGGAAGTACAAGACATGTTCCCTGCCCAAAAGGATCTTATACTCAAACTCTTAGTACAATGATCTGCACACAGTAAGCATTCAGTAAATACCATTGATTGAATATCGTGATAGCTTAGCTTTCCAAATATTAGAGGAGGTAACCTGCCTTTGTTCATGTTTGAGGAAGGCCTCATTTTCCCTGCCACGCTTATTCTCAGTTCCAATAGTTCTGTTCTTTTTTATTTTCCAGATTAATTTAGCTGTGTCTTCTGCTGAAACCGGGCGACTTAGGTACTCACCCCCTTCCCCACTCCCACAGTGCTTATTTATATATGTTCTCATACTAAATTCCTTCCCCTACCTGTAATTTATTTTAATGTCTGTCTCTCTCTTTAGATTGTGAGCTCTGACAGCAGGGATTGTGTCTATCAACTATATTGTACTCTCCCAAAGGCTTAGTTCAGTGTTCTGCACACAATAAGTGCTCAATAAATAGCATTGCTTGAGTGTGACAAGGGTGGAAATCTGAGGCTTGGGAGTCCTGTGCGCCTTTTTGCTTTGCACAAATCTGTTAAGGCGAACAGCCAGGTGACTTCCCTGGGAATCATAGGCCCATGACTCTCATTTGGATTTACCCTAAGGTGTGGTTCTCGCAGGCTCATTTCAGTGTGTTCCCTATTTCCTTGTTTCTTTGCATCTATAGCAAAAGAATCCCATCAACCCATCTTTCCATCATCCCATGGGTTGATGAATCCCATCAACCCTTGGGATTTTTTGCTAAAGATGCAAAGAAATAAGGAATTATAGGATATACTGAAATGGGTTGATGGAGGGCCCATGAACACCCTGAACAGCACTCTTTCCAGAGAGGGAAAATAACAACTGTGGCATAGTAGATAGAGCCTGAGCCTAAGAGTCAGAAGGCCATGGGTTCTAATCCCGGCTCTGCCACTTGTCTGTTGTGTAACCAAGAGCAAATCACTTAACTTCTCTGTGCCTCATCTGTAAAATGGGATTAAGACTATGAGCCCCATGTGGGACAGGGACTGTGTCCAACCTGATTAGTTTGGATCTACCCCAATGCTTAGTACAGTGCCTGGAACATAGTAAGTGCTTAATAAATACCATTAAAAAAAAACTGTAGTAGATTGGTTCAGAAGGGAGTGAATCATTTGTTATCACAAAGGCCTCATCCCTTTAGCACTGCATTTAATTTGGTTCATTTATTCGTGGATTGCTCACACAATTATGTTATGGATGTAGCCACATGGCCGGTGAAAGCCTACCCTGTAGAATGAGAGCCTGGTTCAGAAGTGCCTGCAATTCCACCCATCTATCCATCTCTGCAAGCTGTTTGGAATAATCCTCCAGCTGCTTACAGATTACTGCAATGGAAAAAGAAAAAAAAACAATTCAAAGGTATAGGGTTTACCATGCAAAATGAAAGAATACTTCTTATAGCATCCTTAATCACCATCCTTATTCCGTAGTCACTGCTCACCCACCAAGCAATTTAACTGTGAGCTAAAATTGAGTAATTTTGAGGGCTGTTAACATTCTGCAAATTTATGCAGCACAAAGTTATTTAGTACAGATAATTCTGCTCATCAAGACTCCTTTTATTCATAATTCTAATGGCTATTTTTCCACACATAGAATGACAGCTAAACATAAATATATTTACATGATACATATATATCTGTGTAAATATGCAAAGCCTTCTGATTCTTTGGGATATGTTTTGTGTCAGCAGCAACGATAGAGAGCACCTACTGTGTGCGGAGCATTGTACTGGATGATTTGGGAATATATAAAATAAATAGAAGATATGATCTTAGCCCCTTGAGAAACTTTACAGTCTGCTGGGAAAGACCGGGAACAAAAAATTGACGAATAGACCCTAGTTAAGAGTGAGAGACTAGACATTAATAATAGACTCAAGTGAATAAATGAATAAATATAACCAACAGATAAATCCATGAGAATTTTCTTCTGTTTATTAGAGAATGTATCCTGGCTGTATATGAGAGTTCCTCACTTTCTGTTCAGCACTGCAAGGATACCGCAAGAATCATTCATTTATTCATTCATTCAATCGATAATACTTATTGAGCCCTTATTGTGTGCAGAGTACTGTACAAAGCACTTGGGAGAGTACAGTACAACAATAAACCCATTTCCTGCCCACAGAGAGTTTATAGTCTGATGTGGGGGAGACAGACATTAATATAAATGAATAAATTATGGGTATGTACCTAAGTGCTGTGGGGCTGGGAAGGGGGATGAACAAAGGGAGCGAGTCAGGGTGATGCAGAAGGGAATGGGAGGTGAGGAAAGGGGGGCTTGGTCAGGGAAAGCGTCATTTTTAATGAGTCATTTTTAATGAAAGTGAAGTCCTTTCCTTATCCCAGAAAAGATTTCCTCAAGTGACTTCAACAGCCAAATGATATAAAACCTCAAAAAAGTTAACTTCCAGAGCTCAGATTCAGTTTCCATAAAAATGCAAATTTCTAAAGTTTCTGGATATCCCACCACTTAACTGTGGAAGATGGACTCTGAAAAAATGGTGTTTGTGGTGAACTCTGGATTAAAGCCCAGATTATGTGTGTCCACATTGCATTTCCAGCCTCCACATGAATCAGACACAAAGGGCAAGGCCTCTTCAGGGAGCTATCCCCAAGAACTCATTTGAAACACGATGCCTGAACCATGGAGTAGTTATTTGTGTAGCTGCAATCTGATGAAAGGGTTTGGCTACACTGTGCCTAGTCAATTTGGCACAGTGTATCTTCAAAGTGATTGGCTTTATCTCCAAATACCCCTGAGGCAGGCATGTAAGTGATCATTCTTCTACATGTGTATGTAGGCTGGGGGTAGTGAAACTCTGCATGACCAAAAGGGAACTGGGGAAGCCCATTTTTCAACCACAGTCCCTCGATTAGCAGATCCGGTGTAGATCCCTAGAAAATATGACTTTTCCCAAATGGTGGTTGCTTGGAAGGAACTGTCTCCTCCGTTAGAATGTAAGCTTCCTGAGGGCAGGGATTGTGTTCTCCAATGATTGCATTCTCCCAAGCACTTAGAACAGTGCGCTACCCATAGTAGGTGTTTGGTAAATATTACTGATTGATTAATTGATTGAACTAAAATGTTGAAATATGAAGCGATGGAAATGTTCAATCCCTTTTAAAGCACAGTGAATCTGACCCTCCACTATTCTCCACCTCCACCAGGTCCATGCTGTCATCTGACTCTCTCTGAGAGAGACAGAAAAGTGCCGGAATCTCTTTCAGCTTCATCCTTCTCCTCTTGTGCGGACGAGTGCAGGAGATTGCAAAGAAAAGTGTCTTTTCTTAGATTCGGCAAGTTCAGCACTCTGTCGATCGGTGCTTCTGTTTGCTATGCGGCATGCCAAATCGGTTTCCTTTGACTTCCCAGCCGTAAAAGCGTTCAGGGCTGGAGACTGCTGCTGGCTATTTGGGCAAATGTGGTCCTATTTCTGTCCAATATAGCAAGGACCATCTGGCTTCCTGAGGTCAGTAGCATACCTTTAGAGAGAAAGGCTCTGTTGAAGATCCCTGAAGTGATCCTGGTCCTTCCCTCCCCAACAGCTGATCAAGTTTCGAAATTTAAGTTTCAAGTTTCCTAGTTGCTTCCTGCCAGGATTTCTCTGTTTCCCACAAGTCCTGGTTGAGTTTGTCTGTACAGGGGCCATTTTGCTTATGTATCACTCTTGATATGAAGCCTTCCTAGAAAGTGAGAGGCAAGGTACTGGAAAGGAGGGGGAAGAGAGACTAGGGAGTTAGGGCTAGTGGCTACATGTGTTCAGACATTTTGGCAGCCCAGAATTTTTTTTATAGCATTCATTTAGTACTTACTATGTGCCAAGCACTGTACTAAGTGCTGGGGTAGATCCAGGTAGATCTACCTGTTAGATCCAGGTTGGACGTAGTCCATGTTACACATGGGACTCACAGTCTTAATCCTTATTTTTACACATGAGGTAACTGAAGCACAGAGAAGTGAAGTGACTTGTCCAGGGTCAAACGACAGACAAGTGGTATAGCCGGGATTAGAACGCAGTTCCTTCTGACTCACAGGCCCGAGCTCTATCCCTTAGGCCACACTGCTCTACCAGTTTCCCTAATTTAATAATTAATAATAATTATGGTATTTGCTAAGCACTTACTACGTGACAAGCACTGTTCTAAGTGCTGAAATAGATACAAGGTAATCAGGTTGTCCCACTTGGGGCTCACAGTCTTAATCCCCATTTTACAGATGAGGTAACTGAGGCACAGAGAAGGCAAGTGACTTGCCCAAGGTCACACAGCAGACAAGTGGTGGAGCCGGGATAAGAACCCATATCCCCTGATTTCTAAGCCTGTGCTCTATTCACTAAGCCATAATTTCCTGTGCTTCTCTCAGAACAGCTGCCTTGACACCGAATATGAACCCAAAGAAAGAATCCATGAGACAAGTAGAGGAAAAGGTTTCCTCTCCCCTGCTTTCTAAATACATTTTCATTTGAAGCCATGACTAACAATTTAACTAGGAAAGTAACCACTGAAAGGAAACTTCAGCATAATAAAAACGCCCATTAACTTAGGGCAATTTTGATACGGGAAGCATCTGAGCATTTTAGTCCGGTTTGCTAATTTTTATTTATAATCATTTTATTTTGGAGTAAAATTGCTGCAAAAACAAAAAAAGAACTAGGGTAAATGTTCTTCAAAAAACATTTGTAGGAAAGAGGAAAACGGATTGCATTTTAAGTGTCAGCTAAGGTTCATTAAGTGAGTGGAATTAAATTAATGAATTGAGGACTCTAAAATTCTGAGTAGAATGGCCCAGAGTCATTTCTGGTCAGTCATGGCCAGAAGCTGAAGATCATATCCACACGTACTGGAGGTGAAAGAAAAATGGTGAACGTGATCTTGGTCCAGGCCTGGAGAGACCGCCGAGTCCCCCAGTTATATCAATCAATCAATCAATAATTTTTATTGAGTGCTTACTGTGTGCAGAGCACTGTACTAAGCGTTTGAGAGTACAATACAGCAGAATAAGCAGACACGTTCCCTGCTCCTTTACTCTCCCCTGAACTTCCTTAGACTGACTAGTGTAACCTGAGGCAAACTCCTGCCTGCTTCCTGTCTCTCCCCACTCCAGTTCATATGCCACTCTGCCGCCTTGATAATTTTTCTAAAAAAATTATTCAGTTTGCATCTCCCCACTTCTCAGAACCTCCCGTGGTTGCCCATTGATCTCTGCATCAAACAGAAATGTCTTACTGTTAACTTTAAAGCACTCAGTTAAAGCATTAACTTTAAAGCCAGGATTAAAACCTAGGTCCTTAGATTCCCAGGCCTGTGCTCTTCCCACTAATAATAATTATAGTATTTATCAAGCACTTACTGTGTGCGAGGCACAGTACTAAGCACTGGGGTGAATATAAGAAAATTGGATTGGACACAGTCCCTGTCCCACATTTTACATATGAGGTAACTGAGGCACAGAGAAGTTAAGTGTCTTGCCCAAGGTCACACAGCAGATGAGTGGAGGAGCCGGTATTAGAACCCATGACCTTCTGAATCCCAGGCCCCTGTTCTATCCACTACACCATGCTGCTTTCCCTGGGAAAATTGAGATTAAAGCATGGGGAAAAAATTACATGATAAATACCCATTAATTCACTAATTCAGGAACCACTGTATTTGGGAGTCAGGTAATCCAGGATTCCCAAACTCATTGCAATAGAGAAACTGAGACTCAAGGAAACTTTGCTTCTCTAGACCACTCAACCGTTCTTAATGCCCAGTAGAAATGTGACTGTGTCTGACCTTCAGTTTCCCTAACTCCATTTTCAATTAGAATGATAACGTGGACGCTAAAATCTTCATCCTGTAAAAAGATGAGAGAGTACAGGGTTTTGTATTCATTAGGATGGGGAGATCAAGGCTCATCAAAGGGATAGTGATGCATAAAAACTGAGAGACCACACTCCTTGAGCATTGAGATGAAAATTCATACAAGAAGGTCAGTTCATTTTGGAAGATTCAATTTAAGCACAATTGCTGGCACTAAGGACACAAGTGATATTTGCCACTTTTTTTGGTATTTAAGTGCTTACTATATGACAAGCACTGTACTAAGAGTTGGGGCAGATACAAGATAATCAAGTCCCACATGAGGTTCACAGTCTTAGGCAGGAGGGAGGACAGGTATTGAATCCCCATTTTGCAGAAGAGGGAACTGAGGCACAGAGAATTGAGATGAACTTGCCCTTGGCCATACAGCAGACAAGTGGCAGAGCTGGGAATTAGAACCTCGGTCCTCTGACTCCTAGGCCTGTGCTCTTCCCACTAGGTGTGTTTCAGTAATGAAATTCATTCATTCATTCATTCCATCATCTTTATTGAGCGCATACTGCGTGCAGAGCACTGTACTAAGCGCTTGCGGAGTACAAGTTGGCAACATCTAGAGACAGTCCCTACCCAACAGCGGGCTCACAGTCTAGAAGGGGGAGACGGACAACAAAACAAAACAAAACATGTAGACAGGTGTCCTTCATTCCATCATATTTATTGTCTTTACCAGGAAATTAAACCAAGCTTTGAAATCAGTTGTTTTATGCATAGAGCTGAAATTTCAAGAAGAAAAGTCTACTTAATGACATGCAATGGGAACAGACATTCATTTCTTCTTCCTCCTGCAAAAGTTTTGAATCTGCTGAATTTTTCTGTTATTATGTCGCAAAGGTTGTGGTAACGCAAGATGCCAGTCGCGCACTGCCAATGGATTTGCAGGATTATAGGACAAGAAAAAAATGAAGGTTAAGCACAGGGCACAATAGAGATTACTTTTGGTAATGACTTGTACAATTCTTTTAGACAGATCTGGATTAATGTTCATCCTGGGCAGAGATTATACGTATGTCTGATTCTTGCTAAAACAGGCTTTATTAAAGAGAACATCTATGTTCTCCATATGACACAAAGATAGTAAGGCATTTATGGCTTATTGCTTGCAGTGAGAAAAATTAACCTCTTTCATTAAGATACCCTGGAGAATTGTTAGGAGATGGAGCATTTTTGCATGGGGACTTTGTCAGATAGTCCACCAGACTGTAAGCTCCTGGTAGGGAAGAAATATGTCTGCCAACTCTTTTATATTGTATTGTCCTGAGCACTTAGGACAGTGCTCTGCACACAGTAAGTGGTCAATATATACCACTGATTGATTGATAGTAACTTGGCATGACGTGACCCACCTGCTGGTGAGGGGGACCATTATATTGTACTCTTCTGAGCACATAGTACAGTGCTTTGCACACAGTAAGGACTCAATAGATACGGTTGAATGAGTGGATGAATGACCATTGCATGACACTGAAAGTTCCCAGAACTGGCCCCACCCCACCCCCTGGACAATTCAGCAGTGATCTTCCTATCCCTGCTTGGGGCTGGGAACCCCCCAGGCTAAGAATCTTCCTGCCTAGCACCAAACTAGTGCTTCAGCTCCAAGCGGGAAGGCTCACTGTGGGAGGAGGAGTAATCCAGGATTCCCGCCACAGAGTCAGCCCCTGGCTCTTAGAGAGATGGGGCATCTCAACAGCTGCTGTGTGGTGGGCTGGGGCGGAACTGGGAGTGATGGGAACACCACCGGTTCAGGTTTGGAGCCTGCTGGCCAGGCAGTAGAGATTCTCGTTGACCTCAGGGGAGTTTCTGGCTATCCCTCTGTGCCCAGTTTCCACATACCAAATCAGAAAGTGAGCACTATTCGGGTGGTACACCATTCATGCTGCTAAAATATTTGGGACACCCCTTTGTGTTGCTACATGGTGTAACACAACATAAGGAAAGACACACACACACACACACACACACACACACACACACACACACACACACACACACACAGGTTCTCTGTAGAAGCTTTCATGTCCCCGGCTAGGTTGTGACCCATTCCCTTGTTCCAGAATTACTGGGTTCCCCTCCTGTCAGTCAGTGGTGTTTATTGAGCACTTATGATGTCAGGAAACTGTACTAAGTGCCTAAGTACTAACTGTACTAACTGTACTAAGTGTACTAACTGTACTAAGTGTAAAAGTACAATGCAGTAGAGTTGGTGGACATGACCTGTCTCCAGGGGGAGACAGATATTTAAATAAATTGCAGATAGGAGAAATAGAGTATAAGAATATGTATATAAGATCTCTGGTGTTGGGGTGGGTATCAGAGTGATTAAGGAGTACACAGCCAAGCGTGTGGGTGAAACAGAGGTGAGGCCGGGGAGGGGAAGGGAGGGCTTAGTCAGGGAAGATCTCTAAGGAGATGAGATTTTAGGAGGATTTTGAAGTTCTCTATCTACACTCCCTTGGTGAACTCATTCGCTCCCACGGCTTCAACTATCATCTCTACGCTGATGACACCCAAATCTACATCTCTGACCCTGCTCTCTCTCCCTCCCTTCAGGCTCTGTCTCCTCCTGCCTTCAAGACATCTCCATCTGGATGTCTGCCTGCCATCTAAAACTCAATATGTCCAAGACTGAACTCCTTATCTTCCCTCCCAAACCCTGCCCTCTCCCTGACTTTCCCATCACTGTTGACAGCATTACCATCCTTCCCGTCTCACAAGCTCGCAACCGTGGTGTCATCCTTGACTCTGCTCTCTCGTTCACCCCTCACATCCAATCCGTCACCAAATCCTGCCGGTCTCACCTCCACAATATCGCCAAGATCCGCCCTTTCCTCTCCATCCAAACTGCTACCCTGCTGGTTCAATCTCTCATCCTATCCCGACTGGATTACTGCATCAGCCTCCTCTCTGACTTCCCATCCCCCTGTCTCTCCCCACTTCAATCTATACTTCACACTGCTGCCCGGATCATCTTTGTGCAGAAACGCTCTGGGCATGTTACTTACCTTTTCCAGTGGCTACCAATCAACCTATGCATCAGGCAAAAACTCCTCACTCTCGGCTTCAAGGCTCTCCATCACCTCGCCCCCTCCTACCTCACCTCCCTTTTTTCCTTCTACAGCCCAGCCCGCACCCTCCACTCCTCAGCCGCTAACCTCCTCACTGTGCCTCGTTCTCGCTTGTCTTGCCGTCGACCCCTGGCCCACGTCCTCCCCTTGGCTTGGAATGCCCTCCCTCCACACTTCCGCCAAGCTAGCTCTCTTCCTCCCTTCAAAGCCCCACTGAGAGCTCACCTCCTCCAGAAGGCCTTCCCAGACTGAGCCCCCTCCTTCCTCTCCCCCTTCTCCTCCTCTCCATCCCCCCTACCTTACCTCCTTCCCCTCCCACAGCACCTATATATATGTATATATGTTTGTACATATTTATTACTCTATTTTACTTGTACATATTCTATTTATTTTATTTTGTTAATATGTTTTGTTTTGTTGTCTGTCTCTCCCTTCTAGACTGTGAACCCACTGTTGGGTAGAGACCGTCTATATGTTGCCAACTTGTACTTCCCAAGCACTTAGTACAGTGCTCTGCACACAGTAAGTGCTCAATAAATACAATTGAATGAATGAATAAAAAGTTGAGGAGAGTGGTGGACTGTCGGATATTAAGGCCCAGGAGAGGACATGGCAAGGGGTCAGAGGCGAGATAGGTGATATCGGGGTACAGAGAATAGGTTGGCGTTAGAGGAGTGAAGTGTGCAGGTTGGGTAACGGTAGGAAATCAGTGAAATTAGATAAACTGGGGAGAGCTGATTGAGTGCCTTAAAGCCATTGGGGAGATATGGACTGAATATTTTTTTTCAGAAAAATGACCCAGGCAGCAAGGTGAAGTATAGACAGGAGAGGGGAGAGGCAGAGAGGCCAGCGAGGAGGTTGATGCGGTAGTCAAGGTGGGATATGAAAGGTGCCATTCACAAATAAAAGCCACTCAGGTGACCTAAGTGAAAAGAAGGTGGAAATGAAGAGGCTTTTCTGTTCTCAGACTTCAGTGGGATGTAAGGTAAATTATTGTTCCAGTTCCTCCTAGAACATACAGACCCAGTGTTTAGCAGCATTAAGCTTATTGCTCCTGAACTAAACATGTCTGATACCAAGGATGACCCTCCTGTCTCTGTGAGAGCAGAATGTCTCCCTGATGTGATCCCACGTTCTTGGCGCATTAAGTTAATTTCACTCCAGATCTCTGAGCTACGTCCATTTTCCTCCCCGCAGAAACCTTGTGAAGAATACAGCTTTTGACCGAATGACAGAACATGGACGGTGAAATTAGATGCATTAAATTAGTAGATGACAAAAAAGCCTAGCTAGATATTTGTCACACAGGCCGTAAATTGGGTACCACATTGTCCAGTCTGGGCCAAGACGGTTGGCCATCGCAGAGATTCTGTAGTGTTTTCAACATTGGATTATCACCTGGATTGTTTACAAGCTTGAGCAGAGTAATTGAGGGTCTGGTGAGAGCCACGGGGACAGGGGTGCCTATTTTGGGGGGAATCACTCTCTTCCCCTCAGATTATGGCACACATCCCTGTCATGGGCAGAATTAACCACCCCCACCCAGGTTTTCCATCTTTGGGACTATTTTGACCTACAAGAGAGTCTGCTACTCATTCCTAGAGGTTGCAAAAATAAAAATCTGGAAGATTTTTTTCTTTTTTTTTAGCCCCTGGAGTGGATGCTTATCTTACTTTTACTTACATGGCATTGTAAGGATCCCACATCCTTAAACATCTACAAAACAGTATGGCCTAGTGGATAGAGGATGGGTTTGGGAGGCAGAGGACGTAGGTTCTAATCCTGGCTCCGCCACTTAACTGCAGCGTGACCTTGGGCAAATCACTAACTTCTATGTGTCTCTGTTACCTCATCTGTAAAATGGGGACTAAGACTGTGAGCCCCACGTGGAACAACCTGGTTACCTTGTGTCTACCCCAGTGCATAGAACAGTGCTTGGCACATAGTAAGTGCTTAACAAAAACATCATCATCATCCAAACAAAATTATATATTGATGGAATTGATGGAACAAAATTATACTTTCAGTTAGTAGATGGGCATTTTGCTCAGGAAAAATCATAGCATCTTTTTGCACTTCCAGCACAATGTTATTATTTTATAATAAAAAACCCAAATATTTGAAACTTCTCTTTCTTTAGTTTTATTATGATGGTGGATGGTAAAACCTAAGTCCCTGACAGGGTTAATCCAACTACATGAATTTCCGTGCTGTGTATGACAGTAGTAAAGCTTGTGATCCCTTGATCTTTGATTAGATCTGAGCTAGTAAATATCTTGTGATTAATCAAAATGGGTTGTTCTGCATGTAGTATAAGTCACCTCCACAGATGGGATGTAGAATCAGCGTTCTTCGTGAATATTTTGTTTTAATCCTTACTAGAACAGGCTTTTTTTATGTTACTGAGTTCAAATCGGATTTAGGCAACTAAACAACAGTTCTGGGAAGAAATTGGGACTTAAAGAGAACTGTGCCTGTGAAAAATATGGCAGTAGGTCTAGAGAAGAAACTCGTTCATTCTCCAACTTTTAAAAATAGTCATATGTTAAGCCAAAAATGTGAGACATGTAAAATTAAAAATATAACTTGTATTGATCCAGATTCATACTTTCAGAAAGGATAGATTGAGAAAATCCAAAGTTGAGATGTTCGTTGTTCTGTTTTAAACTGCATTTAAGCCCCAAGTTACAAATTTCTCCCTCGGAATTGTATTGTTACGGTCTAATTGCTGGATAACAACCAGCCTTACTTACATAGGCAAAGTGTCTGTCTTTTGTGAAAAGAAGCTCCATTCAGGGGTATTTATTGAGCACTTACTGTGTGCACAGTACTGTACTTTCAGAAGAATAAAATATGATAGAGTTAGTAGATGTGATCCTTGCCCACAAGGAGCTTCCTTGAAGCCTTAGGGTATCCAACATTTACCATCAGTTTCCATTTTCTACTGTCCCCAAACTATTTTCTTTCATTTTTCTGTGTGTGTGTGTTCAAAAATATGGGGATGATGTCCAGGAAAATCCTAAAATGGGTAATAAAAGATTGCAGGACCTATGATTTTATTACACCAAAGAAAAGATCTTTTGTGTATAGGAACCTGTCTAGCTTTAACCTGCCAATGCTGTCATATGAAGAATTGTGTATTATTGAGCCTTGTTCTTAGAGCCCAGGAATTGCAACTGGGGAGAAAAAACCAGGACTAATGGTATGCCATACCTGGATGGTGTGGGGCCCAGGGAGACACCCCCCCCCCCCCAAAAAAGAAACCAAGGAGTAGATTATTCTAGGAGTGGAGCTAGTTTCAGATGCTGGGGACCAGCGTGGCCTAGTGGAAAGGGCCTGGCTCCATAATGTTAGGCTGGTGCTTAGGGTGAAACCTACTCCACTTTAGTAGGGCAGGAACAAGAATTTCTCCTGAAAATTTATCTCCCCCAAATCTCCTTCTTCAGGCAGCCTTAGGACCGTGGTCTAGTGGAAAGAGTACCTGGGAGAATGGGGTGATAGTCCAAGCTCTGCCACTGGCCTGCTGTGCGATCTTTGGCAAGTCTCTTAACCTCTCTGGGCCTTGGTTTCTTCATTTGCAAAATGAGGATAACATAACTACTCTCTGCCTCTTAAATGACCCCCTTGTGGGACAGGGACTGTGTCCGATCTTATTACCTTGTATTTACCCCAGTGCTTAGCACATTAGCACTTAATTGATATTATAGAAAGGAAATTTCACTTTTTTTTTTTTCTTTTTGTTTTTTAAGTGCTCTCCCACTCTCGGACAGAGCCAGGGAGCAATCTGTTCCTGTGTTTTCTCTGCCCTTCGGTATGTGGGGTGTTTGGAGAGTAATAACAATAATGATATTTGTTAAGCACTTACTGTGTGCAAAGCACTGTTCTAAGCACTGGGGGGATACAAGGTGATTAGGTTGTCCCACGTGGGGCTCACAGTCTTCATTCCCATTTTACAGGTGAGGGACCTGAGGCCCAGAGAAGTTGTGACTTGCCCAAAGTCACACAGCAGACAAGTGGCAGAGCTGGGATTAGAACCCATGACCTCTGCGTCCCAAGCCCGTACTCTTTCCACTGAGCCACACTGAGTAGGTTCCTTTGTTCATTCAGTCATATTTATTGAGCACTTACTGTGTGCAGAGCACTGTACTAAGCACTTGGAAGGTACAATTCAGCAATAAAGAGAGACAACCCCTACCCACAACAGGCTTACAGTCTAGAGGGGGGCTATCTTGGGGCCCTTTAGCAGTTGCCTAAATTTATGATCCCAGGAAGGGTCTGACCATATACAACACTGTCCTCTTGTGAGGACAAGTCAGGAGGTGACTTGGTGGATAAATGCTTGCTGCTGACCGATGCTGGTGGTAACAATAATAATAAGAATTCTGGTATTTGTTAAGCACTTACTGTGTGCTAGGCATTGTACTAAGCGCTAGGGTGGATACAAGGAAATTGGGTTGGACACAGCCCCTGTCCCGTGAGGGGCTCACACCCTTAATCCCCATTTTACAGAAGAGATAACTGAAGCACTGAGAAGTAAAGTGACTTGCCCAAGGCCACACAGCAGACAAGTGGTAGAGTCAGGATTAGAACCCATGATCTTCCAACTCCCAAGCCCATGCTCTAGCCACTGTGCCAGGCTGGTGTGCCTGAAGAGGCCATAGAGCAGACGAGGACCAGAACCATTAGTCACCTGGGCAACCGTCCTTCCTGGGAGTGCAAGGTCAGCTTGAGAAAGGAAGGCATAACTCCATGGGTGTTTTGGGAAAGTGAATGTTGATCCTCTGATTTTCTGTTCTCAAGGGAAATCCCCAAGAACCAACTTTCCAGTGTCTCAAAACCTCGGAAGACCAAGCTGTTCCCTGGGTGAACTGCCACCCTGGGAAGATAAAGAACAGTCACCAATCAATCATTAATATTTATTGAGTTTCTCCTGTGGGCAGAGCACCAAATTTAGTGCTTGGGAGAGGACAGTAGAGTTAGTGTGACACAGTTCCTTCCCTCAAGTGGCTTTCAGTCTAGTAGGGGAAATAGACACAAAATAAATTACAGATAGAAAAGGGGAAAAGAAAAACGGATAAGTGGATGAGTAAATGCTTAAATAGTAGGTAAATTGATGTGAACTAAAATAAGGCTAGTGTTTATTGAGTGTCCATGGAGTTCAATGCACCATACTAAGACTTGGGAATTGCAAAGCAAGCAGTAGTACTTGCCCTGCCCACCAGGAGCTTACACTCTAATGTTGCCACAGGTGGGAGTGAGTGCATAGTTGCATAATTGTCACACAAGTGCTGATGTGGCAGTTATGGGGCTATGAATGTCTTAAATGCCAGAGCACCAGCTCTTGCCTCCTGTCCATGCTCATTTCAGCAACAACACTCCCTGCTGCCCATGGTGAAGACAACCCGAGGATCAGAAAGCAGGAAGTAATCTCAAGTCCATTTGGTCCATCCCCTTGTCCAAGGCTGGCCTGGACCCTCACTCAGTGCATGAAGTATTTGTTATTCCAAAGTTTACCTTTCTCCCTGATCTTTTAAACAGGAGACCGAAAGAACCTCCCCTCGTGACTAGTTGGATTCCTTTCCTTGGGAGCGCCTTGCACTTCAAGAATGATCCCTTTCACTTCTTAAAAACTCAGCAGGAAATTCATGGCAGTATCTTCACTGTCTTCTTTGCTGGTAAGAAGCCCTTTCAATAATGCTCTTGTCCTGCTCTATTATGTTTGTTTTATTTTTGCATCTTCCCTTTTTATTGTTTTCTACTAAAATCAAGCATTGTACATGACATTTACATATACTGCCATGGACATATAATAATAATAATAATAATAATAATAATAATGTTGGTATTTGTTAAGCACTTACAATGTTCCAAGCACTGTTCTAAGCACTGGGATAGATACAAGGTTATTAGGTTGTCTCACTTGGGGCTCACAGTCTTGATCCCCATTTTACAGATGAGGTAACTGAGGCACAGAGAAATTAAGTGACTTGCCTGAAGCCACACAGCTGACAAGTGGCGGAGCAGGGATTAGAACCCATGATCTAACTCCTAAGCCCGTGCTCTTTCCACTAAGCCACGCTGCTTCTCAAGGTTATATATATATATACATATATATACCACCAAGGTTAGACCAGCTCATGTGGGGAGGGAGTGTGCACTGAGCTGGGGAAACAAGCGAGGGGCTGGAGGTGGGCTGGTTAGGAGCAAGGCACAGCTAGAAGGTTGGTTTGGCAAAGAGCAGGTGAAGAGAGGTAAAGGGGGGCCAGGTGGTGGAGAGCCTTTTCCTGCCGAAAATTTTTACTTGATGTGAATTCGTAGCAGCGAGTCTGAAATCTAATGCCTAAATCAAAATGGTCAACAAGTCTCAATTCCCGAGGGTTTTCAAAATGGAAGTTAGTTCATTTGCAGTGTTAGTCCCTGCTAATCAGATCTGCTCAGATCAAAGGGTCACAGGCCACCAGCCGTAGCCACTTCCTGTCAAACACAGGGGCTCCAGCTGGGCCCCTAATAATTAAATAATGGTTATTGTATGTTAAGCGCTTACTACGCTTCAAGCACTATTCTAAGCTGTGCAATAGATGCAAGTTAATCAGGTCAGACCCTCAGTGAGAACACTGATCTGTACCACCTAACCCTACTTACCCTAACCTTGGTTCAGTTTGCGTTTGGCTTTCTCCCCTCCAGCATATTCCTGAGTGAAAGGGGCCATGCCAGTTCATTCATTCATTCATTCATTCAGTCGTAGTTATTGAGTGCTTACTGTGAGCGGAGCACTGTACTAAGTGCTTGGAGAGTACAATTCGGAAACAAATAGAGACAATCCCTACCCAACAACGGGCTCACAATCTAGAAGGGGAGAGACAGACAACAAAACAAAGCAAAACAAGTAGACAGGCATCAATAGCATCAATATAAATAAATAGAATTATAGCTATTTAGACATCATTAATAAAATGAATAGAATAATATAATATTAATATTATATTATATTATATTATATATTATAATAATATAATATATGTACATATATACATGAGTGCTTGTCCTGTCCATAGCTGAACTGGGCAGTTGATGGCCATACCAGATAGGTATATCTATTCTTGACCGATCGATTTTTTTAACTTTATCATCCTGATTATTAGTAAGAGCGATGGAATGAAAACCTATGTGCCAATCACTAAGCTAAGAGCCGGGATAAGTCCAAAATAATCAGATCAGAGACTCTCCCTCTCCCTGGCGTACAGTCTAAGAGTGAGAGCAGATCTTAACCCCATTTTGCAGATGAGAAAGCAAAGGCACAAAGAGGTTAAGGGATTTGCACAAGGTCACAGTGCAGACCATTAGCAGGGTTGGGATGAACGCAAAGCTCTTTCTACTAAGTCACGCTGCCTCCACCTACTTTAGATACTTTATTCTTCCTGCTCCTTTATATTAAGATGCTAAATTTTTAGATTTTTAAAATGACATCTTCCCATTCCAACAAGTGAGGGTGGGAGTGAAATGCATGACGCATAATGCATACATACTGTAAGCAGGTTAAATTGCTATCACTTAGACCAACCTGTGGCCAACCGTAGACTAAAGGCTGTTTCTCAGTGACAAATATTATTCTGGCAGTGGCTAAAGAAATCCCCGAGAAAACAATGCATCAAAGTTAGGAGTGGAAAAAATAACATTAAAAGACAAATAAAATTTGCCCCTTTCCTGCCCCCTTTTACTTTGACACCTTGGCAAGGTGCTTGAAGGATGTGTCATGTGATCCATCAGTTTTGTAAGAACCCTGAATTCTTCACGGTCCCAATAGTCTCTTGCTAGAAACTTCCTGGAAACGTTGCAGACACTGACAGACAAGAAAGTGAAAGGTGACATATATGATGCCTCCATCATTTAGGCCTTTGTAGACTGAAGACAGTGCTCTGCAGATTTTATAGGGAGGCACTTGCAATGGTAATCTGCCATGATTTGGCTTCCCAAATGTAACTGGTCAAAACTCGGTAAAAAATTAAGCACTTTAGAACTCATCCCAGTCCCAGAGTACTTCAGTAAATATTTGTATACTCTACTATTTTCTACTATCGATAATCTATTTTAGTGCCTATCTCCCCCTGTAGACTGTAAGGGCAGGGATCAGGTTTACCAACTCTGTGGTAAACCTTAAGTGCCTAGTACAGTGCTCCACACACAGCAAGTGCTCAATACATACCATTGATTGATTGATTGATTGCTAAAATTAAATTGTGCATTTGTAACTTTCCCATTGGGGCCTCCTGTTGTGGGAAATGTTGGCTCACCATGGACTAGCCAGTATTATTAGCAAGACTTTCTTTGGCATAGTACAAGTCCAGTGAAGTGATTTTTTACTATTCCTTCTGTAATTATGCTATTTGTTAATCACTTACTATGTGCTAAATCCTGATTTAGAGGTATAAGATGATCAGATTGGACCCAGTTCCTTCTCCATAATGGGGCTCACAATCTAAGAAAGAAAGCAGTGGCGGTTTCTAGGGAGGAAAGGTCATTTTTGGAAGTTTCTTCAGTTATTCCCAAAGGGATTTTATCTCAACAGCCTCTGTTCCAATTGCCATGGCTGCTGCTGCTTCTAATGATAATCTATATCATTAATGAAGAACTTGACCAGACCCTGATCACAAATCTGGCCCAGAGGGAGGATTCTTGGAAAACTAAGGGAAAACAGGAAACAGTCTTTTCTAATCTTTCCTTTAAAGCTCTTATTTAATCTTTGAAGATTAAATTTCTTCATTTGTTCCAAAAATCAGATTTTTTCTACGAGTTGTATCAAGATATCAAATTGCATTATCTTTCTACAATCTGAATCTGGATTGTGCATTTTTATACCCTGTGTTAATTCTCTAGCCAAAGATTTTGGGTTTAAAGCATATTTTGCTCCTTTGCTTTTGTCCCGTTTTTATCTGGTTAAATCTGAGTTGTTGTTTTATCTGAGACTGTAAGAGCCCTGGCAATGAGGAAATTCGTGTTCTTTGAAAAAGGCACTTCTATATTGGAATCATTCGTGAGAGGAAGCTCAGTGGGAACCTCTAGGTTTCTTTCTTAACCCATTTCACTGCAACTGTATTAAAGATGTCCCAAACACTGGTTCATCCCACTTGTCCCTGCAGTACAGAGGCAGAGATGCTTCCATCTTAGTTTAGAGCCTTTCCAAGTCATTTCTAGTAATAATAATAATAATAATAATGGCATTTGTTAAGTGCTTACTATGTGCAAACCACTGTTCTAAGCCCTGGGGGGGATACAACATGATCAAGTTGTCCCACATGGAGCTCACAGTCCATCCCCATTTTACAGATGAAGTAACTGAGGCTAAGAGAAGTTAAGTGACTTGCCCAAGGTCACACAGCAGACATGTGGCGGAGCCGGGATTGGAACCCATGACCTCTGACTCCAAAGCCCATGCTCTTTCCACTGAACCACACTGCTTCTACAATTTAGTTCATTTTCCTGAACCTCAATGTGGTCAGGATCCTGAATCAAATGAGGAGAAATTATCGACCCTTCTAAGCTTACCTCTTTATCAAAATATATGTTGGCCTCAATCTCACATTAGTTGCTAAGAATAATAATAATGATATTTCTCAAGTGCTTATAGTGTGCCAAGCACTGTTCTAAGCTCTGGGGTAGATACAAGGTAAGCATGTTGTCCCACTTCGGGCTCACAGTCTAAATTCCCATTTTACAGATGAACTAACTGAATCACAGAGAAGTTGAGAGGCTTGCCCAAAGTCACACAGCAGACAAGTGGCAGAGGCAGGGTTAAAACCCATGTCCTCTGACTCCCAATCCTGTGCTCTTTCCACTAAGCCACACCACACTGGAATCTTCTGCTGTTTGAATAGTGGGCGAAGAAGACTTTCTCTGCATATGGCAAGAGATCATCCCCCCTTGTAGATGTCTTCTTACCAGCTTTTCCTCTCCCCATTATGAGAATTCAGGTGCTGTCAATAGAATCTATTGATGCAGCCAGCCTAGCAGAAAGAGCAAAGACCTGGGTTCTAATCCCAGCTCTGCCACTTGCCTGCTGGGTAAGTCAGCTGATTTGTTTTTAGCCACCCCAGCTCTTAATACAGTGCCTGGCACATAATGAGCCTTTAACAAACACCACAATTATTATTAGTAGTAGTATTATTACTTCTCCATGTTTCAATTTCATCATCTGAAAAATAGGGATTCAATTACTGTTCTCCCTCCCCTTTAGAGTGTGAGCCCCATTTGGGACAGGGATTGGGTCTGACCTGGTTGTCTTGTATCTACCCCAGCACATAGTAAATGCTTCGTAAATTCCACAATTATTATTATTGTTATTATTATCATCATCACCATCATCGATGCATATTGTTCTAATGATTGGTTCTCAAAATAGTTCATTTGGAAAATGGGGACCGATGTGGTTGAGTCGCTGGCTCTAACCCATACCAGTAATGCGATTCTGCTGGTGATGAGCAAATGATTGTCATGCCCAAAAGTCACAAGGGACGTGGATGTCATCTTAATCAAGAAATTAAAAGGCACATCTTTCCATGAGAAACAATGTAAATTCCTGACCTGTCGCAGAAAATAGTTCTCTAATTGGTTTTGTGTGGTGGTGCAGCAGAATCGTTTTCCCTAAACGTCACACTGGAGAAGCACTGCTGTACATCATTGTCAACAGTTCAGGGAAATCTCCCTAATAAGAGCATGATTACATAAATGCGATCATCTTCGAGAGAAAATAAGTTGTCCCTCTATTGTAGTAGCCCCCCAACCAACCTTTCTGGCTCTTTAAGAATAAAAAATGGGTTAGACTAAACTAAATTAAGAACTTGGAACCAGCATGGTCTAGAGGGAAAACCATGGGTCTGGGAATCAGAGGACCTGTGTTCCAATCCTGTGTCCACCACTTGTCCGCTATGACCTTGGGTAAATCACTTTACTTTTCTGTCCCTCGATTACCTAATCTGTAAAATGGGGGTTAAAACTGTGAGCCCCAAGTGGGACATGAACTGTGTCCAACCTGATTATCTTGCATCTACCCTAGCGCTTAGTGTAGTTTCCAGCACATAGTAATTGCTTACCTTTAAAAAAATGAAATGAAATGAAAAAAACTTGAATCTCGAAGTACAGACAGCATTTTCACTGGTTCCCAAATTTTTGTCTACTTTATTAGTAAATATTGGGATAATAGGGAGCAGAACATTTGAGTCACCAGTTTCATTCAAAAAATCATGTCTACACCTCATCACTGGTTCTGAGCACACTAAGCCTTCTTTCAAGTGCACACATTTCTATTAAATGTACAGAACAGTGGGTTAAAAGTTGCACTTTGAATAAAGACGACTTTTGCCGGAGTGCTTCTGCCATTTAGTTCCTACTAGAAACAAATTGGGAAAGCCACCATAAAGCATGAATTACCTTTGATCGTGAACATTTTGAGAATTCTAGGGTGATCCATTAGCATAATTTCATAACTCTCATCCAAATTCTGGTTTCTTCAGGGGAACTCATCCCTGAAGAATTCTTCTGTTGAATTCACAGTTGACAGTTTTCAATTTGTCACACTGGTCTTCTGTTCTCAGTGTTCTATGTACTGGATTTTCCTGGCCATTTCTGGGACTAGAAGCAGTAAAAATAGAGCCATAGACATAGTACAGGAGTATTTTTTAAATTATATACTCTTAAATTCTTAGGTCTTAGATTGTGAGCCTTATGTGAGATGGGAAAAGTTCTGGGCATATAATACATGTTAAATAAATACTATAATGATTAATACCGCCTCTCCTCGTAGTAGCTTCTAAAGAACATGGGTATAGATTTATTATCAGAACTGGAACTTTAGGTCCAGTTTCTGTTGATTTGGGTAAATAGTCTATCACAGGAAACTCCTACAGATAGGCTAGAATTCAAATGCTTTAGGAAAGTTACGTCTCCACTCTCATACTCTGGGCCATGTTTAGCCCACTGCTAGAAGTATCAATGTGGCAATCTCTGAATATAAGATGAAGCATCAACTTGCTCTCGTTGATGAAAATATGTTTGACTTTGAGGTCATGGGTTTGGGCTTAAATGATCAAATATTCCATTAATGATACTTACTGAGTACTTACTGTGTGCAGAGCACTCTGCTTAGCATTACGGAGACTACATTAGAGTTAGAAGACATGGTCAGAGATGCTAACTTTTCCATTTGAGCTTTGGGGCAGAGATGGGGCAGTAATTTTAGGAGAGATGAGGTCAGGGGAGGGTCAGGATTTAAAAAAGCCAATGGGCTAAAACAAGACACTTCTTTGGGCCATGTCAGCTCTGATTAGAATCTTGGATCTTTGCAGAGACCTCAGATGAGCAAGTCAGTGTCTAATCTTAAAAAGCTATTGGGGCGATCACCCACATTCACCCCAGTGGAGTGGGCACCTATGTGTATGATCCCTGCCTTCCAGAAGTAGCCAGTGTAGCAGGGGAGACGGATACAAAATAATGTACAGAAAGGCTTGTGATTCATTCAGAAATATATATATATATAGTCCTAGGTTTGAATCCTGCTCTGTAGGAGTCTGACTGCAGGCTGAGGAAACCCTCAACACCATAAATTGACTTCTCGTAGTTGTTTTCAATTCCAAAAAAAGGCGTCGGAAGTTGGATACATTAGTAAAGGAGATTTGCAAAATTTAAAAAGAAAAAAAACTAGGTGGTTTAAAAAATTAGGAATTTCTTGTAAACCTGGATTCCATCCGATTTCAGGAAGAAAAAATGATAAAGTTTTATTGGGGCATCACTGTTTAGCAGGTGATGGAAGAATCAACCAAATTTTCATTCTTAATTTAAAACCAGTGGAATTTAGGAATGGGGAATTAAACATTTAACAAATACAGCTATTATTATTATTATTACTGTTATTATTCCTGTGTTTTAATTTCTTGTTATGTGACATGAAGGCACTTGGAAAGTATTGCTATTGGGTGATTTAGAGCTTATTGTTAGACAATTTTTTTTTAGAAGCTCCACCAATAGCCACATCCTAACTCTCAGTCCTTAAGGGCATTTCTGATAATGAATGTTTGGCCCTGGCGTGTTATTCATCGGGCCTGTAGTTCATTTCCCATAGAATTTGAGGGAAGCATGCTATATGGTCTTCCTTGATTGACATCAAGAGGCAAGGCTAGTGGGATAGTGGGGAATAGTGGAAAATCTACTATCGGGTGATTCTTGGTGAAAAAGAGGTTAGAAGTACTGATAGCCAATACAGTCGAAACTTCAACCTTAGTGGTCATCGCTTATCAATTTTACACATTCCTGAAAAGTTAGTGGCCCAGAATTTCATGTTGGGAGAGATGGGTGCCATTTTTACCCTACAGTATTTTAACCAGATATATCCGGAAACTCTCCAAGGGATATTATTTATTCTTGAGTGAATGCTGACAGCAACCTTATCACTGTTGATAACAGAGCAAGAGATACCGTCCCTGCCATGTGATCTGTCTGAGGGACTTGAGAGAATGTTTCGTCCGGCTACTTTCTTTGTCTTCACGAAACCTCTTTCAAGCATCTATCAGCCATTTGTGCCCTTCAGAACAACTTTTTCTCGTGAGCTTTCTTTGTTAGGAGGAAATTGAAATTCATTTTATGAATGTATGTGTGTTTGCTAAATGTCTGATTAAAGATCACAAAGAAACTCATATTTTGCATCTCAAATTAGCAGATGGTGGACAGATGGTTTAAATTAATATTAATTAAAAAAAACTTAACTTAAATTGTTTACACTGCAGATTCAAAGTTGGAGAGCCAGCTAACATCTCCAGGGTTATTAGCACTCTAAAACCTACTTGTAAGAAAAAAAGTCAATCAAAACCAGGCACCTCAAAAGAAAATTTAATCCTGATCTCAGTCGGAAAGGTGGAGACAAAGATAAACTGTCTTGAGGTGGAGAGGGTGGAGATTGGATTTGGGTGAGAGAGAAATAGAGAGAGGGAGAGAGAGAGAGAGAGAGACTGACTTTGGGGTGCAGCCAGGAATGTGGAGTCCATGAAGAAAGGGAAAGGAGAAATAAATTACAAAAATGTGTGCCAGCCCTAAAATAATGTGTGAAGTTTAAAAGACACTCGTCTACTATATTATGAAATGAAATTGACATGAGAGAACTCTCATTTGAAGAAAATAGTCACTGACCTGTCTGGGTGCCCATGTTTCTCTCTCAATCGATGCAGAGACGTGGGAGATTGATCAATCAGTGTTAATTATGGAGTGCCCATTTTATGCAAAGAGCTGTACTAAGCCCTTATGGCAGGCAGACTTCAAAGAGCTCCACTTGGAACCTGTCAGGCCTCTCAGCGGCTGTGAGACATGAGGGCCCGGTACCCCATCCCTGAAAGCTGCATCCCTTCTTTCCTCCCCTCCCCCTTCTTCCATTGCATTCCCACCAGGGAGAGGGCCCCCATGCTGATTTTTTTTCCCACTTCACCTTTGAACAAACCAAACAGTTTTTTGGATTTCTTTTTTCAAATTCATTGGCAGTTACTCAGCTTTTCAAGTTCCCATTAAGGCATATCATCTGGGCTCAGTATAGAAATAGTGATGTGAAATGTGGTTCGTTTTAAAACGCGTCCCTAGGAGAGGGTAAACCAGGAAACTGAAACCTACAGTATCTGCTTTAAGCAGCCCTCAGAAAGTTAAGGTGAGTATCCAGAGATTCAGAAGAGAGTTCACAACAGCCATGTCTAATCATCTCCTTCCTAGGAAAATGGATTCCATTGAAAAGGGGAAAAAATGAGATTTCAGATAACAGGTGCATAATAACCACTTCTAGAAAGAACTAAGAATCAAAGAAATGCCTATTTTAGAAATTCTTCCGGGAACCATTGTGTAGGAAGAGTGTGCGTTTTGGAGTCAGGAGACCCGGGTTCTAGTCCCAAGTCAACCCTTGACCTGCTGGGTAACCTTGGGCAATTCACTCAACCTCTCACTCCACTCAACCTTAAATCTTTTAACTGAAGATAAGTCCTGATCTGAGTCTAAAATGAGAAAATTGATGCATGAACCCTTTGGAAAAATAAGTGTCATACTAGTTTATAGTTTCAGGACTTTCCAGACAACCCCGCTGTTCTGAGGATGGTTTGGGGGCTCTTCTGAAGAGATGACCCTCAAAGTAGGGCCACGGTGGGCACCCCCAGAGTAAGGCTTGGAGAGAGGAAAGCACCACCATCCTGTCATAAGTGCAGGGATGGGTAACTCCAAATTCCCCTGGAAAAGTCAGCAAGTGTGTTAATTAGTTTCTTATGACTCCATCTCCCATCGAGTGTACTGGACTAGGGGTCGTATTTTCTCTTGACGCCCCCAGTTCTTCTCTGAGGTGGGGCACCATCTTTAGAGAACCAGCATTAAGGTAAACTTGGCCTGGAGAATGAGCCCGATACTACTCACGGCCGCACAACCGACCCTGCTGTGTCCCAAGACACGCATAGTTAGGAGAGCATTCACTCGCCCTGCCCTCGCCTTCGAGTCGAAATGTGTAGTGTTCTAGCACTACTGAGTGTATTGATCATTCTCGTCCCATACTGAAAATATAATAAGGCTGACATGGGAGGAGAGTCTTCGATCATGCCAGATGATCCCTTGAGGGCAGAGATCATGTCTACCTATTCTGTTGTACTCTTGCAAGCGCTTAGGGCAGTGCTCTGCACAGAGTAAGCCCTCGATAAATGCCGTTTAATTTTTTATGCTATTTCTTAAGCACTAATTTATGTGTCAAGCACTGTTCTAAGTGCTGACTCAAATGCCATCGAGTTGCTTCCAGTTCATTGCGACTCTATGGATATGTTTTCCCCAGAACATCGTGTCTTCTGCCTTATTCCATAACCTTGCCCAACATTTCTTCTGTTATCGTTGGTATGGTTTCTATCCATCTAGCTGCTGGTCTGCCTCTTCCAGGTCTTCCCTGGACTTTTCTTAGCACTGGGGTAGATGCAGGTTAATCAGTTTGGACATGGTCCCTGACCCACATGGGGCTCACAGTCTAAATAGGAGGGAGAACAGGTACTGAATCCCATTTTACAATTTAGGAAACTGAGGCACTGAGGAGTCAAGTGACTTCCTCAAAGTCACACAGCAGAGCCATGATTAGATTTGATATTTTATACTTGATGTTCACTCCACTGCCAACCCCACAGCACTTATGTACATGTCTTTAAATTATTTATTATGAATTACTCATTTATTCATATGGTTGTCTGTCTCCCCTTGTAGACTGTAACCTCATTATGGGCGGGGAACGTGTCTGCTAATTCTCTTGTGTTATAGTCTCCCAAGTGCCTAGAACAGTGTTTTGCATGTAATAAGCACTCAATAAATAGGATTGATTGATTGATTCTAGGCCCTTGCTTTTTCCACTAGGCCCTAAATGTATTGATAATAAATCACTGGGGACGGGATACAGGGCAGCAGTTCTGATGGTTTGGCCCAACCAGGCCACCCCTCCTGCCCCCAAGAACTGAAGGGAAGGTTTGGAGGGTGCCAGAGAGACCCTGTTGCCTTGAGCTTCCTCTTCATCTTCAAGCCATTCATCAGCCACATTTAATCTCCATTTTCTCTCACTGATTTTGCCTACCGTTGATAAGCACTGTCTCTTCTCATTAAATACGGAAGGAGGTAAGGTAGAGTGCTCATGCCATCCAGGCCAGTTGTATTGTTCTTTCTTCTGGCTTTCAGTGCTTGCTATTTGTAGATGAGAGTGAAGAGTCAGGAAACTGGTCAAGGAGACAAGCAAGGAAGAAAAATGTTTCCATGCGGTAACTGGGCCCTAGTGAACAGTGAAACAAATGAAGGCAGCAAAGTCTAATGCAGTAACGTGACCAGAACAGAACAGAATTCTGTTTAATTAAAAAATTAAATGGATATTTTCTATAATAGAATCACTTTTGTCAATAGGAGCATTACTTTAAAAAAAACTAAACAAAAACAACAACCTTTGCTCTTTGTTTCAATGTTCAGAAATTCCACCTTCACCTCACTTTCTCTTTCCAGTGGAGTCTTTAAGACTAGTTATCACAGTGCCGAATGAATTGTGTAAAAATATCTAGTTCCTGTCTTTTCTTGGGTTAAGTGAACACAACATGCTTAAGTAATGTTTTGGAATTTATGCCGAAGTAGTGTTTTCTGCTGGTCCAATATGGCTTTCAAATTCATTATTCTCCCAGGAACCCTTTTTTCTGTTCTCTTCTCTGCCTTCAGGAAAATACATTACATTCATCCTGGACCCATTCCAGTTTCCCATGATCACCAGAACCAGCAAGCATTTTGACTTCAGAGAGGTTGCATACCAATTGGGCCAAAAAGTCTTTGACTACCAGCCCTTGAAAACCACACCGAACCTCAGCAAAGACATCCACGAATCCTTTCGTTACCTCCAGGGCAAACCTTTGGACAAACTGGTGAGCCAGATGATGTACAATTTTCAGTGTATATTTGAGGAGAAGTTTTCCAGAATGGCAGATTGGGAAACAGAACAAATGTACACGTTCTGCCACGCTGTAATATTTGAAGCCACGTTTACAACCTTGTATGGAAAGTATCCTGCTGCAGATGGCCACAGAGTTATTAATGAAATAAGAGAAAAATTTGCAAAGTTCGATGCCAACTTTGTGAAGTTAGCAGCAAACATTCCGATTGAGTTGCTAGGCTCCACCAAGAAGAATCGCGAGTTCCTTATACGACAGTTTATGCCTGAGCACATGGTCAAGAGGCAACTGGCTGCCGAGGTTATACAATTTAGAAAAGAATTCTTGGAGAAGTACAAGTCGCTCCAGGGTTATAGCAAAGCAGGTAGGAAGCGTGTGAGTGATTACTTGTCTAAAATCAAATAATTTACTAGAGACCTTTGAAATAAAAAGGCAAAATGGCGACCTTGAAATGTTTTATGCTCTTTCTAATTGACTAATGATAAAATGTTTTACTCTCAAACAACCCTCTATGATAATTGATTTTTTTTTGCTGAGGTGGTAAAACAAGATACTTAATGGTGATAATGAGAAAGATTATAACTGAGCTGCATTTACTCCCCTTATTCTTTCCCTCCCCTCCCCCCCACCCCCCAACATTACATTTTAAACTATTCTCATTAAGCAGAAAATTAGACTTCAGAAGCCTATTGGTCCTCATTAGCATTCACTGATCCTTGGCTGGGTCTGTGTCCTAACATCTTTTAATTAGCACACTGCAAATCTAATCAGTGTAATAAATGCTATTAATCTTCCTTTTCACTTATTTTCTCCCAGCACATCATTTTGGCTTTCTGTGGGCCTCTGTGGGAAACACAATTCCAGCTACATTCTGGGCCATGTATTATCTTCTGCGGCACCCAGAAGCTCTGGCAGCGGTGCGTGACGAAATTGACCATTTGCTGCAGTCAACAGGTCAAGAGAACAGGCCGGGCAGCCTCATCTACCTCACCAGAGAACAATTGGACAACCTGGTCTACCTAGGTAATTTATTTTTATCTGTTCTGAAGAAAAGACGGGACCACTCGGAAAAGTCCGTTCATCACTCGTCTCTGTTTACGGGAAGGTGGAGGACACAGCTGCTTAATTGACATAATAACACCCATTTACATCAATTATAAATTAGGTAGTTTATAGCTGTAGATACTCTTGTCGCATGTAAACATTAAGGCCTAGGTAATTAACTATGCAAGGTATGGAAAAGGCTCAATCAAAGCTTTGCAATTATTTGAAAAAAGTTTATGCCTATTAAGTTGTTTGATTCTGAGCATCTGCTGGAGTGTTAATGCATTTCAACCAGTTCTGCACTGCACCACCAAGATAGGTATTTTGGGGATTAAAAGGAAAGTTTTTAGGAAAATCAATTTGTGTTTACAATGTAATTGATATTCCCTAAAATTGTGCCTATCTCTTCAGGCCTAAGATCACACCCATCTTCCCAGTCTCTTTTTCCTCCCATCTGAAATTCATTTTGTGTCTGTCTCCCTCATTAGGCCCTAAACTTCTTACAGGCTTTTAGTTACATGGGTCTTCCAACTGTATGAATACTGTTGATTGACCAAGTTCCTAATGCCTTTTGCAGGATGAGAAACACAATTAATCAATCAATGGTATTTATTGAGCGCTTACTGTGTGCGGTGCACTGTACAAAGCACTGGGTGGGAACATAGTACAAGAGAGTAGGTAGTCACGATACCTAAACCTCTGAGACTATTGGGAATAACATTCTAAATAAATCCTAGCCAAAGTCCAAAATCTTAATTAATACCTGGATGTTAGAGTGTGAAGACGATAAGCACTCCCTCAGTGGGTGTTGCATTTTACTCTCCAGACTTCTTGGAGTTGTCTACAGTCATTATTATTATTATTATGGAATTTTTTAAGCGCTATGTGCCAGGCACTGTACTAAGTACTAGAAATGTTGAACTGTTATTGAAATGTAGCCACACATTTCCTTCCAGCAACAATAATTCTACCTAAAATGATTGCTTCTGCAACAAATTCTGGCTTTTCCAGAGAAATTCTGGCTCTTCCACAAGCAAATATGCATGGAACAAGAAGATCTTGCTTAACTGAATGTCTTGGGATTTTTTAAATTTGGGATTTTTTATTGTATTTGTTGTTGTCATTGTTGTTAAACGGCAAATACAGCCCTGGTCTATGTAGAAAGGTCAAAATGATAAAAGGACTCATTCATTCATTCAATCGTATTTATTGAGCGCTTAGTGTGTGCAGAGCATTGTACCGAGTGCTTGGAAAGTACAATTCAGCAATAAAGAGAGACAATCCTTGCCTACACCAGGCTTACTGTCTAGAAGGGGGGAGACAGACACCGAAACAAGTAACCAGGCATCAATATAAATAAACAGAATTATAGATATATACAAATCAAAACAAGTAAACAGGCATCAATATAAATAAATAGAATTATAGATATACACATATATACAAAAGTGCTGTGGGCTGAGAGGGCCGTAAGAGCAAAGGTGGTGAGTCGAGATGGCACGGAAGGGAACGGGAATTGAGGAAAAGGGGATTGATTGGCTCTAGACCATAAGCTTCTTGTGAGTAGGGAATGTGTCCACCAACTCTGTGATATTATACTCTTCCAAGCACTTAGTACAGTGCTCTGCACACAGAAAATGCTTAATAATTATGATCGATTTTTAGGGACCATAGTCTGAATTTCAGTTAATTCATATTCACTCTAGTGCTTAGTACAGCGCTCAGCTCAAAATGTGTTCGATACCATTACTACTACTCCTGCTATTGCTCCTAATGTTACGTTGGTCAATAGAAGGTCAGTCTCCTTCTTCACTTTGGGTGCCTACTTTGTGATAAATTTTCTATTGATTTGGCTGGGGTAGGGAAATTGCCAGTACACTTGATCAGTACAGTACAAATGGCTGTTAATTTTTTTCTTTCATGGAAGTCTCCCAGGGCCAGTTTAAGCACTTCCATAAAAGTGGGTAAAATCCCGCCCACTTGATTGATCAATCAATCAGTAGTATTTACTGAGCATTAATTGTATGCCACACCCAGACCTATGCATCTGAGAGAGTTTCTTACCCTTGAAGAGCTTCTAGTCTAGTGTGAGAGACAGACACTGAACTAATTTGCAGATAGGCAGAAGAAAGAAAATAGATATATAGGGGTTTTATTCCTCGTTTAGGGATTTACTGTTACTGGTGAGGTCTGTTCTAGGTTTTGCCATAGGCAGATACGGTTTCTAGCAAGGTTGATGAGCTAAGTGATTTCCAGATAGTTTTGCGTGGGTTCCCAAACGAATTTCACCCAGGAGCATATGTTTTCATTTATTAAATCTATCACCTGAGCATCTGGGCACATGCAAAATGGGAAAAATTTACTTAATGTCTGGCACTCACCAGCCAAGTTCTCACCACCCCTCTCAGCATCACTCTGTTCCTATGTCAATCAAACAGAAGCCTGATAAAACAGATGGACTCTTTATTGGACTCCAAGTTCAAACAATTGAGCCCTCTTTAAGCCAAAAGAAATGAATAGTTCCAGAAGTTTGGGGCTTCTCATACAGCCTCTGTTGTTCATATCTGAAGATTTCCACATTTAGCTTTCTCCCGTTTCCATCTTAAGGAAGAGGGAAAGGAGGTGTGTGTGTGTTAGAGAGAAAGAGAAGGGACATATCTCCAAATGGCAAGAAAGCCAAACCATCTGGATTTTCCTAGATCAACATGGATATTGAAACAAACCACCAATCAGGGTAATAATAATGATGGTGGATAAGATGTACCAGTGAAATGAGTTCCATGGGCTCAGTTGTGTATATGTTGTGTTTATAAACGTAGAGGTTTTTTTCCATTTTTTAAACCTCTAAAGAAAGGGACAGCTTGTGGGATTCTGTGACTTCTTAATCAACTCCTCTACTTATGACTGGAAATCATCATGGTTTAATAGCATGTGTTGTTTTCACTAGTTGGAGAACCTGGACGCTATGAAAGGGGGGAGGATGGTATAAAGGGGGTTAGCACTTACCTGATCATTCTGGGACGAGAGCATGACTACAGTCAAGGCATTGGTAGCCCTTTCCTATCCCAAAATCACTTTCCTGCCCTAGAGTTACTGTAGAAGACTGTCCAAAGAGGGATACTCTTTAGTGGTGATGCACTCAAGCCCAGCTTGGTGACTCTGGGGCTCACTGTCACAGGAAATCCACACAGCTACCCAACCCACATCTCACTGTCATTTGATGGCAGTAGAGGTTATATATGTATACAAGGCCACAGTATTGGAGCCTTTTAAACCTGCAGCAACTAACTGTCATAAAAGGGTGGAACGAGTGCATTTTAAGTTCTCAGAAAAGCTGTGCCGGAAACTTTTACCGGAAAAACCTTCATGAAAACATCCAAATTTTGAAAAAGATGAACCAGAGTCTGCTTAGAAGTGAGTTGTTTGCTGAGGCTTCTTTTAGTTTAACATTCCCAATGAACTGGGAGGGGCGCAAAGAGAAATTAGCATTCTGTTTTGTGAACATCTAATTAATTAATGTTCAGAAGCAGTCTCCACAAATGGTAGGAATCTAAATATTCTCTATCCAACGCTGGGTCCAAAGAGAAAAAAAACACCTTAGGAATTGTATTATTGTTTTGCTAGTTTTTTGAAGTCCCACATATGAACAGTGGCCTGAAGAAAAAGCTTTTCTCTTTCAAGCCACAACTCTAGTCGTGTACGAACCTTCATCTCCCAAGTCAATCAGAAAGAAGCTCGTTGGAATTGACATTTTCCTGGCTGGGCACTTTGGTGCCCCAGTTGCTGCCTCTTTCACCAACTTCACAGCAGAATTCTGGTGCCAGTTACTCCCAGAGTCCTCCGCTTGCCTTCCTGCCTTCTCCTCTGCAGAAATTAGGAGGTCGCTGAGTTCTCCCAGGAACATACATTAATGGTCATTTTGAGTTGCAGCAGCACTTTAGTACAGTAAATGATACATGCAAATGGCCCTTCAGTTTTTACAGCCAAAAGGGAAAATCCAAGAGTGGGAGAGCGAGCCAGGGTGAGGCCCCATTCTCATATTGATGGTGTTTCCTTCCCTTCACAGTTTTTGGCACGTGGGTACTTGGGCACTCATTCTTACCTCGTGACACCCCCACGACTCAGGGTCGGGGAGAGCGCTGCGTAGAAAAATCACCGGGTGGCCAGAAAGGGGAAGTAAAGTGCAATTCTGAACTGGACGAGGACACCCATCATGGTAACACCCTGACTCCAGGCGGTGGAGAGGCTTGAGGGCTTCTGGGATTGGCGAGGTCCCTTAGCTGGTGCCGCCAAGTCAGCCTGTCTTTGTTCTGCGTGAAGACCAAACGTCTTCATTCCGGTCGTTACCACGACTGTGGGAGACCGGCAGTCAGTCCTTGGTGTCAATTGTCACCAAAAATATTTGCATACCTGATAGCTATTTTCCACACTACCCCTCTTAATAATTACAGTTCCTTATTACCTGCTAAATGTGAGAATGAATTAGCAATCCATTATGGGCAATAAGTTTTATAAAACATTTGCAGATAGAAATCATGTTTAATTAAAATGAACCGGCCCGGGGAAGCCAAATGCACTAATGATGGCCCGTGACCTTTTATTACCTGCGGTCCCTTGTTTTGGCTGGATGATTGACAGCTTGCTGTTTGGCTACCATGTTGTATTTCAGCTGACAAGACTTTTCATTTTAACTCAATTTGCCTGCCTATCACAAGCTGGTGGCAGGCCAGGCTCCAGTTCCCCAGCTTTGCCTCAGCAGCTTGCTCTATTTCTCATTAGTACGCATTTATTCAGTGGAAATTGGAAGACAAATGCTTGAAGGCATGTGAACTAAGTATAGCAAATTAGGTTTAAAGACTGAATATTTATAAGTATATTGAAACAGTTTAAAAAAAATGAGAGTGAATTGGGAACGGACTGCTAGCTGGGGTATAAGAGCAATGAAGATAGAAGTAGGAGGATGCTAAGAATAACAATACTATGAGCTGCCGCTTTCGACAGAGGCGAAGCACAAGGTCTCTCTGACAACACCTTATCGGAGAGTGGCCTGGCTTCTCCTCTGGAGCATGTGGGGCGATGTTGGGTGTGGCGCGAGGGCCGGAAGGGGAAGAAAATGGGGGTTGCGTTCATTTGCTGCTGTGTTGTCCCCCGGTAGGCTTTAAATTGGCTTGTTTGTTCGGCACTCGCACAGAAACAGATGTTGCTCTACCGTGCCGGATGATTTACGGTTCCTCGCGGTGCCGAGCGGAGGCCTCCACCGCGCCCCAGCTGGCCCGACGGGGGGCCCCGGCTGGTGTCTGCCGAACTCTGACAACCGCGCTTGGTCAGCCTGCCATCGTCAGCCCGGGCCCGCGGGCGGCCCCCTCGTTTGTTCCGGGGGCCGGTGGAGGAATGAGGGCCTCTTTCTTCACCTTAGCCCGCGGCTCCACCATCTAAGCGCCGTGTCCTTTGTTGCTCATAATGCGACTCATTACTTTTGTCATCTAATGATTATCGGCATGATCGCTCAGACTGGGAGCCAAGCCCGCCTTCCTCACATAACTGGTCCTGGAAGGTAAAACAGATTTGTCATTTACGATCTGACCGCGAAGCCACACTTTGTGCTCCATTATTGTGATTAACTTCTGCCTAAGATATGCTTGCCCAATTGTCATTTGTGATACTGCAGCGGGCCCAGGCTGTCACGCTGCCCAGGAGCCCGTCGGCCAATCGGAGGGGACCGTGTTGCCGGGATTGCTGAGTGCGAACCTGCCATTTCACAGCAGCCGCCCGGCTTGAATGATTTTGCTTTCCTTTCCTTTCCTCAATAGACTTCCTCGATGAGCGGTGCCGACCCGAATGTCAGCTACCATTTTCCAACTGCAGGCTAGAATGGAGTTTTCTCCGTGGCTCTTAGGGGCACCTCGGTGCCACGCGGGGTTCTGGTGCCGGCGCCCTGCCAGTTGGAATCTATCATTTCACATGCCTGGTGGCTATCTGCGGGCAAGGCCGCATTCCGGGACCCAAACCCTTTCCCGGCCCCGTCACCACCGAGCCGATTTGACTTTACCTGATTATAGTAACGAAGGCAGTCCGAGGGACTCTGCCCGGGCTCACAATATGGACGTCGCATCGAATCACGGCCCTGGCTTTGGGGCTGGGGGGGTGGGGCGCCAGGCCACAGCCTCATTTCTTTAGACAATCCTCGCTTGAGGAAAGGCCTCCTGTGAGAACACATCCCCAGTTC
This sequence comes from Tachyglossus aculeatus, assembly GCF_015852505.1. NCBI lineage: Eukaryota > Metazoa > Chordata > Mammalia > Monotremata > Tachyglossidae > Tachyglossus > Tachyglossus aculeatus. Next base: position 21,221,193 of record NC_052090.1, on the reverse strand, counting down.
TGTTGCCCCCCGGCACATACACGCCAGTTTAAATTTTTAGTGAAATTGGGTGGCTTGGGCTCCCTATGGCTGACATAGGACTGGTGAGGGGCGCCTGCCTTTTATTAAAGCCAACCTATGGGTGGGAAAGAGGGGCGGTGTGGGGTGGGGAGCGGAGCTCTCCCGGACCCTGGGAGAAAAGGGAGCTTGGTGAGATTTTGCTTTTTCAGTGCACACCATCAACATCCCGGCTGTTTGTTAATGTATGACGAGGAAACTCTGGTTATTGGCGATTTTTCACCCTGGTGGTTAGGCAGAGCGAGGCCCCCCATTAAGGCGCCCATACACGCCAGTGGAGAGAGAGTCAGTTTTGATTACAAAGTGAAAGATGCAGCCATAGACAGGAGCTACATGCTGATGTGCATGCTATCAGAATGATTTATGCAAATTATGCATATTATTCCCAAAGGAATCCCTTCTCAAACTGCCAGGATAAATTGCCGGAAATTAGCCATAAAATCTGTCGTGCTAGGAGCAAAGGGTGAAGGCCATTGGGAGAGCAAGGACGTTTGGATTCTCGAGCCTTCCAGGACATAGTGGGATCTGATTATTCTCCCCTGGTTTGGCGGGAAGATGTTTTGCCCCTGAAATCAGAAAATCTCTGTTAACGGCCGGGCAGATGCTGAATCCCATGTCATCCCCACTGCCGACATAGTGACCTGGGGCTGAGCTTGGTGTGGCTAAGAGTATTCAGAAATATCGCTCCTATTACAATAATAACAATTATTAGGGTACTTATTCAGCGCTTACTTGGTGCCAAACACTCTTCTAAGCACTGGGGTAGATACATGTTAATCAGGTTGGACACAGTCCCTGTCCCACAAGTGGCTTACAGTCTTAATCCTCATTTTACAGAGGAGGTGGCTGAGGCCCAGAGAAATTAAGTGACTTGCCCAAGGTCACACAGCAGACTTATGGCAGAGCCGGGTTTAGAACCCAGGTCCTTCTGACTCCCAAGCTCATGCTCTATCCACTAAGCCATGCTGCTTCTTATTATCACACTGTTCCCAGTCCAAAGACTGGCTTGAAATCTGGCCGTTTTCTGGCTGGCTTTTGGGTGTTTTGGAGGCTGATGGTGTAAGCTGAAGTTGTAGGTGGGCTTTGGGCAGTCTCTTCTTTCTCCTTCCTGGGCATAAGGACATGGAGAATTCATCCAACTCTCACCACCCTTTTGCTTCCTTCGAGGGGTGTGGGGTAGTGAAAAGAGTGCACTACCCAAGAACCAGAAGGTTTGATATCTAATCACAGCTCCCCCATTGGCCTACTGGGTCACCTTCAGCAAGTGACTTAACCTCTCTGGGCCTCGATTTCCCCATCTGTCCGATGGGGATGAGATACCTGCTCTCCCTTCCTCTTAGATTGGAAGCCCTGAGTGGGGTGGAGGCTTGTGTCCCATCTGATTACACTCTTATCTACCCCAGCCTTTCTTACACAGTAAGTTCTTAATATGTGGTGTTATTACTATCATTGTTAATATTATTAGTGTTGTTATTTTTGCTAATAATAATAATAATTTCTGTCCAGGGTGCCTATACCCTGGTAGATTTTCCTGAACTCTTAGGAAGGATTGTGCCTAGAGGTTCATGTGCACAACTCCCCGCCCTGCCCCTGCTAGCCCCTACACTTGAGGTGAGGGTATGTGAGCTCCCATTGGCACCAGCATCTGTGACCGGATTTACCTGTTCACCCTCCTCGTTATTTCAAATGTGTCTTCCCCACTGCTTTTCATCTCTTCCTGCCACAGAGAGCCTCATCTTAGAGAGTTTTCGGTTAAGCTCGTCATCCACCAATTTTCGGGTCATCCAGAACGATTGCACTCTCCAGCTGGAGGGCGGCAGGGATTTAAGCCTTCGGAAAGGAGACTGGCTGGCCCTTTTCCCTCCGACCATGCACAAAGATCCTGAGATCTTCGAAGATCCTGAGGTAAGCGCTCAACGGGTGGTGCTCCTTAGGTCTCCGGGCCCGAGACCCAGGAGCTGTGGGTCCCCAAATCGGAGTCGGCAGCAATGATGGAGCACCTGCGGGATGCAGAACACGGCAAGAGGTGCTTGAGAACCTGCAGTATGAGTATACAGGATGGTGCCTGCCCCTGAGAAGTTTTTAGTCTAACGCAGAAGGCCAGCCAAGAGAAATGGCCAACTCTAAAAGATTCGAAAGAGCAGGAGAGTAGCTATAAATGCAGCTGGACAAATCTACTGAGCAGATTAGTGTCAAAGAAAGCTGAGGTATGGACCTTTTTTAAAAACTGTTCTTCCTATAGTATGATCAATTGTAAGCTCCCAAAGGGCAGGAGATGTGTGTCCTGCTTTCAAGTGATAAGCACAATGCTTCACACTCGGTAGTCTCTCAATAAATAGCACTGACAATGCTGTGTTTTCAAGAGTCATATAGATCAAAGGTTCAGAGCCTGAAGAGAGAATGATAAGCGAGGAGGCTGACCATTGCTCCTTTCAAAGACAGTGGCAAAGTACTATCATCCTGTCAGGTAATAGCAGGCTTGGTTTGGTGGGTGGATCATTTGAGACCCAAGAGAATCTGGGAAATAGAAGGGTGCTTTACTGGACACTAAGGTGAGACCCTCAGCTGCATGTCTGCCAGGCGCCGGGACCTTAACGAAACTCAGCAGCCACAGTGTCTCTCCTGAGTCCCTTGCTTTCTCACCCTGTCGTCACGGGGGTGGGGTGGCTAGCTCTTCTTGATCTGCTGCTACTCTCTGGTGATGCTCTGAGGGTAATTGTGTCATCTCCTTGTATTTTTTTTCTGAAGCTAGAGTTAATGAGTATCAAAGACGGGAAATTAATCCACCCTGGCTCATCCTTAATACAGCTTCAGAAGTTCACCACCTGCATGCAAATTAAATAGCGTCATCCCGGTCCCTGGTTCTAACTGAAGTCGCATGGTTGCTACTGCGGGTGCTGAACATGAAATGTGATTTCACATAGGGAGGAGCCGCCGTTCTTGGGTAGTAGTAGACGATGGTGTCATTTTTCATTCCCATTTCCTAAGCTGCTAAATAAACTGCCCAGATTTGAACACCAATGAATTTAAAGTTAATCCAAAATGGACAGCTCTCAAGTGCCCAAATGATCACTGATAAATTCACTTCTTTAAATAGCAGGCTTAGGTAGCTTTCAGGAGTGAAGGCACACCTTAAAAGTGAGGGAAAAGTACATGTAGGTATGTAAATGCCTCCTTCCCCTCCTACCCCACCGAAAGGAACAAAATAAGCAGTTCTGCAGATTACAGACATAATTAGAAAAAATGTCCTCATCACATAACATTAGCAGGGCACCTGAATATATCTTCAAAATTCAAACCTGCCTAGTAACCAAATGATTTGTTTTAAGGTAATTAATTAGACTAAAATTAATCACCAATATTTTCTGATTATTAGGTTTTCTAATTCTAAAATGGTTTAAAGCATTCAAATATTCCTACATCTACTAGACTGAAAACTGTTTCAGAGCAGGGATCGTGTCTACCAACTCTGTTGAATCCTCCCAAGGGCTTAGGACAGTGCTCTGTGTATATTAAAAGGGCTTAATTGTGTCATTGACTGATGGATTGATTGGTTGCTCTCTGTCATTTCTGATTTCCACAAGTGAAACCTGGGAGAAGAGTGTAAAAGCCCTGTGGCCAGGAGCTACCTTACAAATCTTCTCAGCCTGTGAAAAGCCGTTTTACTTGTACATATCTATTCTATTCTATTTATTTTATTTTGTTAGTATGTTTGGTTTTGTTCTCTGTCTCCCCCTTTTAGACTGTGAGCCCACTGTTGGGTAGGGACTGTCTCTATATGTTGCCAACTTGGACTTCCCAAGCGCTTAGTACAGTGCTCTGCACACAGTAAGCTTAGCTCAATAAATACGATTGATGATGATGATGATGATGAAAAGCCACAGCACAGCCTTTAGCAAATCCTCCTCATTCCCTTTTCTTTAGCTACCTGGGAGGGCATCTCCCTACCTTAGACTTTGGGGATTCACCCAGCTAGGGGAAAACCAGGTCTCTGCCCTCTAGATGCTTACAATATAAAGGAAGAAGAGGAAATGTAATGTTTTTGGACCTCCAGTTGAACTTTTATCCTTCATGCTACTTGTGATCCAGAAAAAAAGCAGTGAGGCTTTTCATCTTCCATTTTTCCCATTTTGCCCCATTTCCCTCAGAATGTTCGGACTTGCCACTTAGCCTTTCAACAGCTCCAGGTCCCAGGCAGGCTCTTCACCCAGCGACCCCAGGCTCTGAGCCTGCTCTCTTCTTCCAACCCTCTTGCTCCTTTCCCTGAGCGCACTGCCCACTAGTCCTCTAGACTGTAAGCTCTTTGTGGGCAGGGATAAGGCTTACTAATTCTATCATACTGTACTCTCCCAAGTGCTTAGTACAGTGCTCTGCATACAGTAAGCGCTCAATAAATACCGCTCATTGAGTGATTGATTGAAGGCTCTTTCCATCTGCCGCACCCATCAACGTCCCTTCTTTCTTTTCCCTCTCCTTCTGCCACACATGCTTAGTAGCAGTGGGACTGAGTCAACAGTATTAGTTATAAGATTTTAGGTGTGCGAGTTTGCCAATTTGTAAAGTATCCTAAGAAGGTTGCAGATGGTAACGTGAAAGGAAACAGCTGACTTTTCAACCGTGTGAAAGAATACTTTGGAGCTTGATTTCCTCAAACTTAGCGGTAAACCTGCACAAGAAATAAGTCGCTCAAGGAGGGAAGAGCCCAGTGTTAACCTGGAAAAGCCATGGGGACCTGGGGTCTGCAGGGACCAGTGTGAGACAAGTCTGATTCCATGGACCTTCTCACTTGCTTCGAGTTCCAGTCAGACCAGGAGCCGCCAGAGAGATGTGGCAGATGGAAATACTGAGGAACTTGTTCTCTTTTTAGCCTCTGTCCAACCACCACTCTCTTCCCAGGATTTCATTCATTCATTCAGTCATATTTATTGAGCACTTACTGTGTGCAGAGCACTGTACTTAAGCGCTTGGAAAGTACAATTTGGCAACAGGTAGAGACAATCCCTATCGAACAATGAGCTCACAGTCTAGAAGGATTTCCCTGAGTTCGCCCCTTGAACTAGTTCAGTAGCAACCCTTCGCACAGAAATTCCACACCTCCTCTCCAATCCTGCATCAGCTAGCACAGCACCTCAAAACGGACCCGGTTGCCTCGGTTCCGAGCTGATGTTCCAGCAGAGTGCATCACATGTTTTTGTTTGTTTCTTTTGGGAGGGTTTTGCTTGTTTTATGGAATTTGTTAAGTGCTTACTATGTTCCAGGCACTGTACTAAGCGCTGGGATAGACACAAGATAATTGGGTTGGACACAGATCCTGTCCCACGTAGAGCTCACAGTCTTAATCCCCATTTTACAGATGAGGTAACTGAAGCACAGAGAAGTAAAGTGACTTCAGTACAGTGCTGTGCACACAGTAAGCACTCAAGAATAATAATAATAATTATGGTATTTGTTAAGTGTTTACTGTGTGCCAAGCACTGTTCTAAGCGCTGGGGTAGACACAAGGTAATCAGGTTGTCCCACGTGGGGCTCACACTTTTAATCCCCATTTTGCAGATGAGGTAACTGAGGCACAGAGAAGTGACTTGCCCAAGGTCACACAGCTGACAAGTGGTGGAGCCAGGATTAGAACTCACATCCTCTGACTCCCACGCCCAGGATCTTTCCACTAAGCCACGCTGCTGCTAAATACAATAAATACAGTTGACTGACTGACTTGCCCAAGGTCACCCAGAAGGTACACGGCAGAGCCGGGATTAGAACCCAGGTTTTCTGACTGCTAGGCCCGTGCTCTTTCCACTAGATAACACTTTTTCTCTGGCCTAGTTCTCTAGCCAGCCTTCTCTGGCTGAAACACGGTTCTCAGCCTTTGTTTTTTCATCCCCACGCCAGCCAACCAGTGTCCTCCCCTTGGGGGTCCCTGAGGGGTCATTGCTGTGTTCTTGAGTTCTGTACATCAGAGAGTGGGCCACAGTACACAATATGATGTCAAACAGGAGTGCATTTTTTTATAGAAAGCTCAACTGAAGCAAAGTTTTCTTGACTGAATTCCAATCCCTTTTAAATCCCAGATTGCACTATTCCTAAAAATTGCACCTCAAAGGTTGATGGCTGATAGGTCGCTCTAAGGAAGCGGCATGGCCCAGTGAAGAAAGCACAGGTCACGGAGTCAGAGGACCTCCCTCGCACTCAGCATCTCAAGCTTAATATTCACTTCTGTGTTCCTTTGGTTTCGGCTTAGGAAACAGCAGAATACCCGGCAAAGTGCCGGCCCATTTGAAATATCTCCTAAACCCCTGATTTCTGTTTCACATCAGGAATGCCAGGATTTTTAGGATCTTTGGGGCCAACTTTAGGACTGGGACTTTTAGGAACTAGTTCAGTCTGAGGTCTTAAAATGAGAGACAGCATGATATTCCAAGGCTCTGGGGATTCCTGTCACTTTGGTTTTTCATTGGGATTTTTCCATATTCCCATTCTTGTGGCTTGGAGGTCGGGCCACGTAGGGAGTTTCCTCTGAGCCCCACCAAGTGTTCCACCAGATCCTCCAGGAGAGAGGGACTCCCCAGGGAATGTGCTGATTGACTTTTTAAGGAAACCAGCAAGCCAGTGGAGCCATGAAAAATAATGAATAATTGAACATCTGTGAATGGGTTGCTGTGTGGCCCACAAAGCGACTAAAGAAGAGCCACAGTTTGGGCACCCTGGTTAAGTTATTCACCAAAATAGGCATTCTGGTCTGGGATAAAATAGACTGTAAAGTCCATGACTGCTCAGGGGTTCTTCGTGTTGCTAGGGAGTTCTAGAATCCAGACCCAGCTCAGAACACTATGTCTCCCCTGGCTTTATCGGTATCGTCATCCACGGTTACCATTATTCATCACACAGGTGCTTTCTCTCTTTCTCTCTAAGTCCCTCAATTTTCCCACTTGAAAATGGATCTATTTACAGTTACTGCCCACTTTATGCAATTTGCAAGAATTAATGAGAGCTTTTCCGTGAATCTGAGTTTTCAGGCTTCAGGAGGCAGGTGGCATATGCTGTATTCTGCAAGGTTTTTTTGCTTTTCCTCTAGTTTTTGCAAGACAGTGGAAAAGAACTCCCACCCTTTTTAAGCCACTGCGCACCACACTCAGCTATGGCCCACGAAATGGGCACAGAGGTGCCTACTGCTGTTGACTTCTCAGAGATCTTCCATCCCCTGGCCAACAACTACACCCATTCTCCCTACCAGGCATCTTGCAATGCTCCTGTCTCAGAGGGCTTGGGTAAGAGAGTGTGGATGGTTCAGCCCAAACCATCAGCCCTAATAAAAATCCACTCAAGTGCATGGCCTGCCGGCAGTAAAACAAACCTTTGCTCCCTTAGCCATTGGAGTTTGTCCGAATCATGCTCACCTGAATGGCAAAGGGCCCAAAAAGATGCCCAGCTAAATTTTCACATATCACATTTACAAGAGATTCTCTCTTTTAAAGACGCTCAGTATTGTCTTTCACAGAAAAACAAAAATGCTACTATTTTGACAGTAACTTCCGTGTTGGTGAGAATGATTTCAGTGCCTCTCACTTAGCTCAACCAGACTCACTGGTGCTTGTAAAATTATTGTAGATAAAAGATTGAAGGGAAGAACCATTACTGCTCCAAAATTTAGGAGAAAAATTATTATATATCCGTAATAATAATAATGCCATTTGTTAAGAACTTACTCTGTGCCAAATGCTATACTAAACATTGGGGCAGATAACAAGATAAGTCAGACACAGTCCCTGGCCCACATGGGGCTCACAGTAAGGGGGGAGGAGAATAATATTTTATCCCAATTTTATAGATGAGGTAACTGAGGCACAGAAAATTTCAGTGAATTACCCAAGGCAAGGGCTGGAACCAGGATTAGAACCCACATCATCTGACTCCTAAATCCACGTTCATTCCTCTAGACCATGCTGCTTCTGCTTCTCAATCAGTCAACCAAGCAGAGTATGTATGGAGCCCATACTTCGTGCAGAGCACTATACTAAGCACTTGGGAAAGTACAGTATAATAGAGTTAATAAGCACGATACCAGCCCCACAAGGTGCTTAGAGTCCACAGAGGGAGACGAATCTTAAAAATAAATTACTTAGAGGGAAAATAGTAGAGTATAATGATATTTATCCAAGTACTTTGGAGCTGGGGAGAGTGTCAGTAGTGCTTCAGGGGTACAGAGCCAAGTGCATAATTGACACAGAGGGGAGGGCGAGTTGGGGAAATCAGAGGTTCATCAGGCAAGTCCTCTTGGAGGAGATGTGATTTTAGGAGGGTTTTGAAGCTTCTGATTCTGAGAAAAAAATGATTCAAGAGATGCTCAGAAAAGGTGTGTTATTTTTTCAAGCACTAAACAGAAATCTGATACACAGAACTGATTTTACTGATCTCTGAGTAGATAGACACTTCTAAACCAGGTGCTCAATAAACCATCTTTTCCATGATGTGGGTTTGAGGACATCCTCAGTACCCCTTTGCTTTCGGGCAGTCAGATTTTGGAGGTTTTTTTAGAAACTCTTTGCCAAGCAGGATGAATGCTAATCAGAGGATCAACACAGGAAATACTTTGTCATTTTCACTCATTCCAAGTGGGCTAATTTAATCGATGGTCCAATGTGTCATGGGCTGAAATAAGGTTACTCAGTTTCCTTCTTTCAGTAGTTTGGGGTGGACCAGGACATATGGGCAACATAAGAGGCTGAATTTAAAATTGCAGGGTTCAGGCAGTTCAAGCTGAACTGCCTGAAGGGATGTAAATTCTGTAGTATCGATTCCTCTCGAAAGGTTATTTTTAGGAGCTGTGAGCCAAAATGAGCCTGTTCAGTTAACAAAAAGTTTAAATGGCTCAAGGCCATTCCAGTGGCCATCTCATCATCATCACCATCGTCATTATCTGTGCCTTTTGGGTACAGAGCATTAGGTGCCAGGGAGCCTAAAATCAAGACGAAAGCCATGGGCACTGCCTTCGGAGCCTACGATGTAATCAGGGTAACAAGAAAACACAAATCGCAATCTTACAGTAGGAATAAATGTGGAAACATCTCTATGTTTTTTATCTGATAAAAAAAACAAGCCAAAGAAAAATGAAGAGAAAGAAACAGTTATACATGTCTTCTCAGGGGGATTTATGGGTTTAATCAGGAAGTGGCTCCAGGAGACGGTGGTGTTTTAGGAGGGCTTTGAAGGTGAGGAGCTTTTCTGTATCTTCTACTTGGGGTGGGTGAGCCATTTATTGGTTGGGCAAGAATCCACATTCCACCTCCTCTTAATTGGGAGAGACTTCAGGATTTACAGAGAGATTTGCTGGGCCGGGGGGCGGGGCCTTGACTAGTGTGGAGCTGAACTTGAAATTCTGCTTTCATTCAACTCTGCTAACTCTGATGGGCTCTTCTGTGGCTCGCAGGTGTTCAAGTTTGATCGTTTTGTGGAAAACGGCAAGAAGAAAACCACCTTCTTCAAAGGAGGAAGAAAGCTAAAATATTTCCTGATGCCATTTGGATCTGGAGCCAGCATATGTCCCGGCCGCTTCTTTGCCATGAATGAGATAAAGCAGTTCGTGGTTTTGGTAGTATTTCACTTGGAGGCCGAAATCATCGAAGCGAAGAATTTGGTGTGTAGCAACAATAAACGCCTGGGTCTTGGGATCCTTCATCCAGATTCAGATATTTCTTTTAGGTACAGATGGAAACAATCTTTGACTGCTAATTGATGGTGGCAAATATTCTCTTGACAAGGTTTGTTTCCACATTGGTGTGTGACTCTCCTTTCATTCATTGGGTTGCAGGACAAATCGTCACACCAATCAATCAACTGTATTTTTTAAGCCCTCACTGTGTGCAGAGCACTGTATTAAGCGCTTTGGAGCTCATGTCCCCTGAGCTCATACCCAATCATCTAAAAATGTGAATTGTCAAATCCCCCAAAGCCATGTAGACTTTTCTCTCCATGGATTTCTTGGGCAGATTTGAATTCCAGAGCCTTTTAGGATTTCAATTTTTAGACCGTTTTGATGTTAGTGGTATTTAGATTATTTTTCACCAGGCCGTCTACGGTTAGGCCCTCGGTGGGGGGGGGGATGTGTAGGCATAACAGGCATGTTCCCCTGCAGACATTGCTCGTCAACATCACTTGTTGGTTTAGACAGATGCCCCTTCTGGGACTAATAATACTATAATAATAATTTGTATTATGGTAAAGGCGTATTCCCCTGGTTCCAAACAACCACAGTATGCAAAGTGCGGAGTCCCGTCCAGCACAAATTGAAGACATCGCCCAGGATCCGAGAGTCCAGCCCAGCATTTCATCCTTTCAGCTCAGGAAAGCCATTTACTCTCCCAGCTCCTTTCTTCCCTTTCACCATTTGGTTCCTGCCCTCCCTGGTCCTGAGAAGTTTTTATGCTACCCTCACTCCGACCTCTGGTCCCTCCTCCCCAGCTTCCCTGGCTTCCCCCCAGGTCCCATTACTGGGCTCCAGGACTGTAGAGTATTTTTAAAGCCACCTTGGGCTACATGGTCCCTCCTCCCCAGCTTCCCCCCAGGTCCCATTACCAGGCTCCAGGACTGTAGAGTATTTTTAAAGCCACCTTGGGCTACATGGATGGCTTCTACCTTTGGAAGCTGCCGAGACCCACGAGATTCTTCACCTCGGCTGATAAGGGCTTGGCCTCATGAGCCCTCGTGACCCGGTGCCACTGCTAGAAGCCACAGGAGCCCTCCCTGTCACTGGGGGAAGCCGTAGGCGGCCTCCTTGCTGTCCAGGTCGAGCACGCTTTTCCCCAGCCCTCCTGAGCCAGCTCTAGAGCGCTTCCTCCCCTGATACAATCACCACAATGTCCTGGCGTTCCCTTTCCCCCACTCTTCGTGTCCTGATCCTGGTGGTTTCGAGCCAAGTGTGATTCTGTGGTTATGCAAACAAATTTAGAATGGGAAAATAGGGTGGGCTTTCCCACCCGTTTCAAAGCCAGCCTACCCTAGCTTCAAACCAACATCAAAGCCGTCCGGTTCATGAAGTCGACAATACAGCAAGAGAACATTCTTGGTGATCATGTCTGACTAAGTTTTGAAATTCTTCTTTCAAAAGGGAAAGCAAAATGGTTCAATTCTTCTTCCCCAAAGACATTCCTCCTCTCAGCAGCTTTGCAACTCGCTTCCCTCATCTTGTTCATTATCGAGTGTTATCTCCCACCCCACCCCACCCCATCCTTTCAGTTAATTAATAGATTATTTACTTGCATGCTCCTAATACTTGTAAAACATTATGATAGAAAATGGACACGACCAACAAGATCCGAATCCTCAGAGAAGAAAATTTAATTTCTCTGAGATACATTGGATGAAAATGTTCTCTTCGTGTATAATATCAACAATCTCTACTTTGCCGGTGTACACTTTTCATTAAATGGGTTTTGCAGTTGATTAAATGCCTCAACTTTGCTTCAACATTTAATCAACCATAAACGATCTTTATTGCTCTGTATACTCTAGCTCAATAGAACAAAATTTGTTTTTATATAGGGCCTCTAATGTTCAAGTTAGATTCTGAGAGTGCTTAACTGTATAAGAAAACACAGAATCCATTACACTCTCAGCAATTGCTCCAGACATTAGAACCAGTTTTATCGAGGGAGGGAATGTTGTCCTCATTACCGAATTGTCTGTGGACATTATTGCATCCGTGTTTGCACTAAAACATCCTGTGTCAAAAATCAATGTGTCCTGCCTTCCTCTTGAACAAATTGTGAAAACGAACAGGTGTTTGTTTGAAACACAGCACCCTGTTTTTTTTAAGTATTTTGAGCCTTTTTATTTTGAATTGCAATACTCTGTGATTAGAGTATATTTTGATACAACACACTGTGACATAGTGCCAACACTGAAAGCATTTGTAATTTCAGATTACTAAATGATCAGCTGGTATAGGAAAGAAGATGAAGCGGAGATGATATCTATAAACAGGCAGAGCCAAGGTAGGTTCGTCTGCCCGCAGTCCAACTCTAAGCCTCGCTAAAGATGGGATAGAAACCTCTGAGCCATACTGCCTACTGTGGTCCCTAAAATCTGAGTCTCTCCTGTCCCATATACGCCAAATGCAGAATCAACCTGATTCTTTTATCGGTGGCAAGTCGTGCAGAACAAGGGAGGTCTGTGACGGAAGGGTTCCGACAGTTATCAGTAGCACAGCGGGGTGTATGTGAACCATGTTTCTCACCATAGAAAAAGGAAGGGGACACTCCCCCCTGCCCCCACTATGCCCACCCCAGGACGCTCGGTACCTACTACAGGGGCAAAACCTTTTGGGCCTCCTCTTTTAATCACTTCTTCCTCAAAAGGAAAGGCATCTCAAAATCCCAGCCGAACAAACAGTGTATTCTCACTGGATTCCTTCAGTACTCATTACTGCTTACCTGAGGAGACAGGCGGAGACTCTTACTGTGAAAGAAAAACACAAATCATTCGAACTCTTCTGGGTCTCTCGTGTACAGTGATGAAAGCTCCGTCCTCTCTGTGAGCAGAGAAGCTTTCCTTTCCGACAGCCACCTAATACCCTGGCTCTTTGGGGGAAAAAGAAAAAGTCTCTAGGTGCAGTAGCTATTTTTGAGCCAAACATAAATTCAATTCTTTTCCCTGTGAATCTTCCCAAATTTCCAAGTAAAATTTTAAATCATAGGTATGGTGTTTAGTAAGCACTTACTCTGTGCTTAGTGTTTTGTTAGATGACAAAATAACCCTTCAATACTACCAGAAACTAAAGCTAAAAATGTACCCATTTGGCTCACGTGCCTGGTTAAACAATGTGAATAATAGCAAAAAAATCTTGTATCTTGCTGCCTCCCTCGCAAAAGCGATTTTGAACCTAATAATATATGAAGTGACATTAGACTGTTTCCATGAACACTGTTATAATATATCCATATACATAATTAAGAAATTTGCCAGCTAACACTAATAATACCTTCGTTTTGTGTAGTGCTTTTAATCCCAAAGTACCCTCGCATTAATTACCTCATTTTTGCCTTCACGACAAGCCTGCGAGGTAGGTAGAAAGGCAGGTGTCCTTATCGCCATTTTGCCAAGGAGACCGAGGTTCGGAGAGGTCACACAGCAGCCTGGTGACAGACCTTAGACTCAAACTCAGATCCTCTGGCTTCCAGACTGGCACTCTGCCCTGTGACCCTACTGCCCCTAAGTATTATTGTGTTTAATTAGAATGATGGATTACCAAGATATTTTTTATCATTTCAAACAACTGCAGATTCCTGTTGGTTTTCTGTCATAGTACTTGGTATCTGAATTAATTTTTTACTTTAAATGTTTCATCACTCTGTGAATAAAAATGAGAGTTGGTAGCACTACTTTGTAGCAGGAAATAGTTCTTCAATTTTTAGGTGCCAGATACAAGGCGACATATGATATATAAAGAATTCTCATCCCGATTATTGTGACATTATCTTCTGGAATCAAAAAGATGTGTGTGAATTTGATGAAAGATAAAATTGTCTAAAGGAATGTCAGCTGGATGGTTCATATGCTTTGCAAACGTAATCATCTTGTATTTCAAAGAGGTAACGGAATAAATCAACTTTAAAAGTGACTGGCTCTGCCTTTTTATTTCAATCCTGAAGAAAAGTTGAAGGAAGGAAGTCAATTATAAATGGTGCAAATTATTTGGGAAATAGATCTGCCGTATGAATAGCGGCAGAAAATCCTGCCTTTCCAAATCTCAAACTTCCCCCTGAAAACAGATTCCTAGTTGTTTTCATCACAATTTCTCCACAGCATGATGTTGTGTTACTTCTGTGAGAAGCTGTTTCCACTAGAAAAGCTCCCTGAGTCATTATTGGCTAAAAACTAATAACCAGTGGGTATTTTCATCGTCAGTTGGAGCCTGCCAGAACTCAATCATTAACCATTGTTACGTTTTCAGGAGAGGAGGAGGAGAAGAGAGAGGCATGCCAGTGATGTTATACCAGGTTCCGTCTTTGACTTCTACGGATCTCCACCTCCCACACCTGATCTGACCTGAAGTGAAATGATACCCTTATGCCTGGTTTATTGTTGAAAATGAGCTACAAAATCAGACAGGAACAAATCATTCAGAAAGCTACACATGGAAAATGTAAACCCTTAAAGGGTCGTTAATATGAAAAAAAGCAATAAAATTTGGCTCCTGCTGCACACAGCGTAACATATGGTATTGCACTAGGAGACTTGGCTTTTCTAGGAAACACTTGTAGTTGTGACAGTGCCGAAAGAAACTCCACCAGGCATGGAGACGCTGAAGGGGTTGTTCTCTGTCCACATAGGAAGGGATTTGGACTGTGAGTCACGTTAGTATTGTTTGTTGAGTATATCTTTGGCATGCACAGTGCGGTGAAATTGTATAAATAAATGGGCAATCCAGGAAAATGCATGAGCACCTCTGCTTTCAAAATATTGCTTGTTTTAAAACCACTCACTTTTTCATGAGTAATAAAAATTGCGGAGGTGAGTGGGATTCTTGAACTAGATATTATCGCTGTGGCAAATGATACGTGTTTTGCTGCCCTTTAAGCCACTTACGTCATTAAGCAGAAAGACCCTGAGTTTACTACTCATGTTCTTTTTTTTGTAATATGTGATCCTGCAAGGTATTCAAAATACAGCTCGTGTTTTAAAGTACTGTGTGATGCTCTTAGAGGCAGCTGGGGGAGGGATCTAATTCACTCTCTAGTCAGATAGACATAAAAGGTTCAGGGGATGATATATGGAACATTTTAAATGCCATTTGTTTTATTTTGACAATCGTAATAATTTGTGATTGTAGACGAGACACAACTTCCAAATTTGAACTGTCATCTTTGTGAGGTTCGTGGAGAGAAAAGAAAAAAAAAGAAACTTTTTTATGGGTAAGAAACACCACCCTAATCACTACAAAATGTCCACTTATAAAAAGCTAGCTAAGTATGATTTGAAATAAGACATCGATCACTAATACTATGGTGCCATTAAGTTTTAAATTTTTTACTGTAACTAGTGAATAAAAATAAATTAGAAATCCTCATACTCTACTGTTCAGATCTTCAGCTGTCGCCACAATTCTAAGATCTTCTATTGTCATAATTCTCTAGCTGAACCATTTGAGCATCATAAAGGTGTTCTGCAAATAGTTCAGCTATTTTCTGAGATGCTATACCACCTTTCAAAAAAGAGTCAGTTTTTGTAGTCAGTGTCTTCAAGATGTGAATATGAAAGAAATGACTATGGCATTCGGTAAAATTTGCCCTCTCAAAAAGGAGTTTGGGGCAGGTGTGACTTGTCGCTTTCCCAGGACCTCAGAACTTATAAATGATGCGCCCCCCCCCCCCCCCTTTTTTTTCTTTTTCCACACACGCAAAACAGTCGATTACAAGTCTGGGGTAACTACTGCATTTCCCTAACCTATGCCCGTTCTATATTTGGGTTGATGTAACTTGTACTCCACTGGTGGAATTTCCCTAGCCTATATACACTTTAGTTAGATTGCCATAAAAATGTCTTCTCTTGTGACAGGAGAACAAGGGATATTTAGTCAAAATTCCTAAAACAAGTTCTTAAATAATTGCCGGAATGGAAGAGATGAAATGTTGGGTGGTGAAGCGGTTTGACCGAATGCTATATCCAAAGACGTTTCTCTATAATATTTCCATGATGGTGAACCCGTTTGGATGGAGAGAAATTTCCAATACAGTATAACTTGAGGATTCAACAGCCTTTGTAAAGAATGAGAATTTTAAATATCCGTGAACTTTATTCAGAAACTTCTAAGGAGAAATAATAATAATTGCTTTGGATAAGCACTCAGACCACTTTAACGTTTGATGAAGACGTTAATTTATGGTTGGCTAGCACTTTATAGCCGTCATTAGTTTTTCAGTTTGGTCCCTATTTGAAATCTATTTTTCTTTTTCATTTTAACCTGAGACAATTATATAAGGAGATAGTTATGTTTTATCGAAAATGTATCATTTCACTATAGCATTGCAAATTATTCACAGATCATAGTTCTTATATGTGCATATATGAATTTAAAAATACAGCCATAAAATGCTTGAAACACATCATAAATTTGCCGCCTATTTTACTGCGGGTCTCTGAATGGGGTTGAAAAGACAAGGGCAACTATGGTGTGGGGGAAAGGTTGAACCCTTGGCAGGCTGAGGAGCGGGGGGGAGTTAAGGGGGGTCGCTGGGGAAGGAAGTCGGCCTTCGGACAGGTGTCTGCTCACCTCCGTCTTGCCGTCGGAGGGTCAAGGGTCAGGGTTTTGCCGTCGGAGGGTCGGGGCCGGTCGGCTGAGAGGCTTGGGATCGGTCAATCAGGAGGCTCCGGGGCTCGGTGGGGCTGCTCGGCCCTGCCCTTGCAGGCCTTTCGCTCGCCCGCCCACTTGCCCGCTCGCCCGGGGCCCGACGGCGCCCCCCCGCGCTCGCCCGGAGCGCTACACCCGGGGCACCGGAGTTTCTGTCCGAGCAGAATAATAATAATAATAATGATGGCATTTATAATGCGCTTACTATGTGCAAAGCACTGTTCTAAGCGCTGGGGAGGTTACAAGGTGATCAGGTTATCATCATCATCAATCGTATTTATTGAGCGCTTACTATGTGCAGAGCACTGTACTAAGCGCTTGGGAAGTACAAATTGGCAACATATAGAGACAGTCCCTACCCAACAGTGGGCTCACAGTCTAAAAGGTTGTCCCATGTGGGGCTCACAGTCTTAATCCCCATTTTACAGATGAGGTAACTGAGGCACAGACAAGTTAAGTGACTTGCCCAAAGTCACACAGCTGACAAATGGCGGGGCAGGGTTTGAACCTCTGGCTCCAAAGCCCGTGCTCTTTCCACTGAGCCAAAGCAGAAGTTGAAGCCCCGCGGCCGAGCCTTTCTCGGCCCACCCCTGACCCCCCGAAAAGGTGAGAGATCGCTGCCAGGCCGTTCGCACGCCGGTACCGAAGTGAGTTCCTGTAGCCCCGACCCCCAACTTCTCGCCCGGGGCAACCCCAACTTCAACCGAGGGGGCGAAGGGGCCGGAGACAGACAGGTAACGCTCCGGTTTCCCGGGAATGGGGATCCGCTGCCGTCTCCGGGACGGGAAAGAGCCCGGGAAGAGGATCCGGAGGGTCCTAGAGGCCCCTGCTCCCCAGCCGCCGCCTGCTAAGCGGCGTTGGTGGGCAATCAATCAATCAATCAATTGTATTTATTGAGCGCTTACTGTGTGCAGAGCACTGTACTAAGCGCTTGGGAAGTACAAGCTGGCAACGTATAGAGACGGTCCCTACCCGACAGTGGGCTCACAGTCTATAAGGGGGAGACAGAGAACAAAAGCAAACATACTAACAAAATAAAATAGAATAGATAGGTACAAGTAAAATAAAGTAATAAATATGTACAAACAAATATACATATATACAGGTGCTGTGGGGAAGGGAAGCTGCGTGCAGCTGGGCCCGCAGCAGGAGAAAAGTTTCCTCGGAGTCCGCCCGGCCTTGGTGGGCAGAATTGGGCCAAATCGGGGAGAAGGACTGGAGGGGCGTGGGGGGAATCATTCTCCCCCTTAAGCCATCCGGGGTGTTGGGCCTTTGGCTCTATTTCTAGGAAAAATCGAGCAGCCCCGCGCCTTTTTAAGGGAAATATAAGGAAGCCACCTGGCAGGCAGAAATACTCAACTGTCAATCCGGCAGCGAACGCGTCCCCGCAATGTTCATAAGGCACAAGGAACCGGTGGCGGTGTTTAATTCCTAATCAGAGTGATGGACAGCAGAGACAGAACAATACAAACTAATGGCTGTGTTGCTGATCACTTTACCTCTTGATTAAAGACACCCAATTATGGCGCGGAACAGTGTCGTAATTATGTTCCTTAATCACATCCAGGAGGTTTAATTGCCTTAACGATGTGTTTCATTAAATGAATTTAGGTATTATAGTCGACAGTTTTCATACACAGTTGTTTTCAAATTAACATAATATTAGACATCGTCATGGAAATTGTTTTAATAATCATAATTAGAGGCACCCGGGCTTTGTGTGGGAAATGCTGAGAGACGGGTCCTCCTTCCGCCCGGGGGTTGTCCTCAACCCACCCCGCCCGCCCTCAGTTTCTTGGCTCTTCACACTTCCTGAAAAGTTGCGAGTTCGGATTCATCTTTTCCGGAGGCAAGTGGAGCAGAATATACGCCTCCCCCGTCCCGTGGCGTTTAGGGATCTCATTAGGAGCCAAGGCTGAAAGGACCTAATGAATTGGCCATGCTGGGCGCAGAGGAGATGCGGGACCGTCCCCATCCCACGAAATCTGTACCCTGTGTGGGCATCCTGGAGGAGCCCCCCCACTAGACGTTTTCCTTCGGCAACTCCAGCTCAGATTGGGTTTGGCACCCCCCCACAACCCTTAATTCCCTCCCTCCCCCCCTGCCCTGCCCCACATCAGAAGTTACGGTTTATTCTATTTGTCATTCAAACGGACCCAACTTCTGGTGCGCACGGAGGACAGGGAGGGAGATAAGGGGGAAATACCCCTTTTCCTTGTAACAATAATGGTGGTGTTAGGCGCTTACTATGTGCCAAGCGCTGGGGTGGATACAAAGTAAGCAGGTGGTCCCACGTGGGGCTCACCCTTTTAATCCCCGTTTTACAGATGAGGTCCCTGAGTCGCAGAGAAGGTAAGCGGTTCGCTCAAAGGTCACACAGCAGACAACTGGAGGAGGCGGGATTAGAACCCACGTCCTCTGACTCCCAAGCCCGGGCTCTTGCCGTTAAGGCACGCTGCTTCTCCGGGAGGTTTATCCATCACACATTGGCGCAGGCCCCGCCACCAAACCTGCCCCTCTCGCCGGTCTCTAAATCAGGGGAAGGGGATAAGCACCTTACAGTTTGCCACTGGCACCAGGTGTGGCAAAGCGAAGGTCGCCAGGAATTCCCGGGTGTCCGGGCCCTGCTTCTCTCCTCCTTCAGTGATTCGGCCCAAGGTCCATTAGGCAGATGGAGAAGAAGAACGCATTAGTTACACAACTTGACTTCCTCTTTCGCCGAAACCCCAATCACTGAACGGGTGGCACCAGTCCTGCCAGGCAGGGGGGCGAGGGGGCGGGACTCCTGCCGCAAAGCAGAGCCTCAGGAAAAAAAAAACGTTTGTTCAAAATATTTTAATAAAGATTCTTTCCGACGGAGAAACACATACAAACGATCATCCAGAGCTGTCATAATCCGATTGACCTATTTAATATATATCACTCTTTACCCATCCATGACCTGCCAACTGATTCCCGGTTCACCATCCGAACCCGACAGACCGAATCTGCATTATCTGTAAGGGGTGGAAAACAGCAAGACTCGTTTTGGAAAAGATTTTCTTGAATGATTTACAAATGGCAGAGGCAAGCACCCGACCATGCAAACTAAAACTGAAAGCTCCCTTTGGATAAATAGCTTCTTCTTGTTCTTCCTCAGTTTTATTTTATTTTCCCTTTCTTTTTTTTTAGAAAAATAACCAAAGATTTCACACTTTATGCAAATCAAACCAGGCTTTCAACTTAAATAATATCCCCACAGTTAAAATAAGTTTTATACATATTCAAAGCAATTAAATTAGACCTTTTAAAAATGCACAACGGCCTGAAAAAATAGTTGCTTGACTTGTGGCTTTTCTTTTTTTTAAGGATCGGATCTATCGCTGTGATGCCTTGTAAAATAGCTAGTTCCCTTCGAATGCAATGAGTCCCCTTTCCAAAAAGAGATGAATTCATTCGGCAATTAAGAATACGCCTTTCCTGTAGTTTTTGGACTGAAGCAATTTATTAAAGCTCAATTTGAATACAAGGATGATGCGACTTGAAAAAAAAATTCCAGGTGACCTTTCAGAAACCTAAGCAGCTCGGATACATCAATATTTCTGTTTACCGATGTTGGCCAATAAATCCTCTGAACACTTGGCACACGTTATAAATTAATCCATAGGACGAAACTTTAGAGGCATAAAAAAAAATCTGCACATTAAAACCGGTGACTTTAACATATGATAAATACCGTTGGCGGGGGGCGGGGGTCGTCGAGTATTAACAAATAAATAGCATGTCTCGTTCGTACATCATCGCGAAGTGGAAAGTAACAAGGTGCACGTAAATACTTTAAATGCGATACTTTCAGCCACACGGGTCCGTTTCGCCACCACCCTCGCCAAAACTCCGCGCATTTTCACCCATCGAGGTGGAGAGACAATAAAAAATGCAAGTCTTTCAGAGCAACGAGTAAGTCCTTCCCTTCCAACGGGTCCGCGTTTCCAGTTTATTTCCTTTTTTTTCCCCTGGCTCAGAATCCCGAATCCACAGTTTCCCACGCCCTTTCCGATCCGTCCGAGTGACCCTCCAGTCGGCGGCCGGTCCCGGTTGGGCTCGAGGCCCCGATTCAGCCTCCTCGGTGGGTTGGGGGTTATGGAGGGGGGAGGTTTCGAACCCACCGCCCCCAAACTCTTCTCCCAACCCAGAAATTGGATGTCCCCCCCCCACCCCCCAAATGGTGATTTGTGGATTTCTGGTCGACTTCAAGGTCGCCACTTTGGGATGGGGGGTGGGAAGGGGGGGGATGATCCGACCGGCCACCCACTCCGACCCTAAAGTCTGTCCGGGTACCGTGCCCCGGGAGGGAAGGGCGGAGGCCCGGCGGGTGCAGAGTTGGGGATCGATCGATGGATCGATCCGCCCTGTGACCTTTTGGGGGGGGGGGGGGTCCGGGGGCGGTTAAGGTTTGTCCGTGCACTGTTTGCAGAGGCTGGAGGACACGCCGTTGAAGAGGGAGCACTTGTCCGGGCAGGAGGCGGAGGGGGGGAGGCCGGCGCCGAACGGGTACCCCGCCGCCTGGTCGTAAGCGCCTAGCGCAGGGTGTAGCGCCGCGGCCGCCGCCGCAGCCGCAGCAGCGGCCGCGGCCGCGGAACCGGGCAGGGAGGCGGCCGAGATGGCCTGCCCCTGGTTGAGGTAGGCGACGAGCCGCCGCATCTCCTCCAGGGCCTGCGCCTGCATGAGGATGTAGTTCTTGGCGAGCAGCAGCGTGGCGATCTTGGAGAGCTTGCGCACGGAGGGGCTGTGCGCGTAGGGGATGACGGCCCGCAGCTCGTCCAGGGCGTCGTTCAGGTCGTGCATGCGCCGCCGCTCGCGGGCGTTGATGTTGAGCCGCAGCGCCTTCTGCTCCTTCGACTTCTTCCCCCCCCCGCCGCCGCCGCCGCCGCCGCCGCCAACGCCGGTCCCGGGCCCTGCCATGGTCGGGGCGGGCGGGCCGGGGTCGGCCGCCTTGGCTCCCGCCGCCGCCCCGCCTCGGTTCCCGGCGTTGGGGGGCCCCGTCCGCGGTCCCGGCTCGCAGCGGCCGTCGCTGTCGTCGTCGGGGCTCTGCTCGCCGCCGCTGCTGTCGGGCCCCGGGCCCCGGGCCGCGCCGTCGCCGTAGGGCGGGCAGCCGTTGGCCCCCGCCGGCAGGCTGCCCAGCCCGGGGTCCCCCCCGACGCCGGCGGCGCCCACCAGCAGCCCGGGGACCCCCAGCCCGGCCCCGGTGGGGGGCGGCGGCAGGAGCAGCCCCCCTTCGGGCTCGGCGGGCTCGAAGCAGCGGGGCGGGGGCGGGGGCGGTGGGGAGGGCTGGGGGCCCCGCGGAGGGGGGGGCGGCGCGGCCCGGGCCCCCTCCGTGCCCGGGGCCGCCGCCGCCGCCGGCGGGGGGGGTCGGAAGGCCGGGTCCAGCCGCTTGGCGGCCGGCGCGCCCGCGCCCAGGCTCGGGGGCAGGAACAGGTCGCCGTCGGCCGGCGCGCCGAGGTGCGGAGTCCGCTCCATGGCCCGCCCGCCCCCGCGGGGACCCTCAGCCGCCGCCCCCGCCGCCGCCAACCCCGGCCAGGAGCCGGGCCGGACGGGCGTCGCTGCGCCGGGCGAGCTCCTCCGGGGCCGCCCGCCAACGCCGCCGCCGCCTCCGCCAACGCCGCCGCCGCCTCCTCCTCCTCCTCCGCCGCCGCTCCGCCGCCTCCAGCCGCTGGCGCAGCCCTCCGGGGCTCAACATGGGCCGCGCCCGGGCCAGCCGAGGGGGGTGCCCGGCCCCCGGCCCCCCGGCCCCGTCAGCCCGCCCGCCCAGCCCGGCCCCAGCCCCGGACGGGGGAGCCTCTCCCCATCATCAGCTCTCGCTACGTTATTATGGGGAAGAGCCGCCTGGGGGGACGGAGCTCGCCACCCAATCAGGTGGACGTTTTAATTAATAGGATTAAAAACGGCAACAAACAGTCCTCCTCCTCCTCCTCCTCCTCCCCGCGTCTGAGCCCGGAGCCCCGCCGGCC
This sequence comes from Tachyglossus aculeatus, assembly GCF_015852505.1. Taxonomy (NCBI): domain Eukaryota; kingdom Metazoa; phylum Chordata; class Mammalia; order Monotremata; family Tachyglossidae; genus Tachyglossus; species Tachyglossus aculeatus. The sequence goes on along the minus strand of NC_052090.1, from coordinate 21,198,807 downwards.
GCTAGGGCTTTATAAGAGGCGCCCGCCCCATTCTTCTCGCTGCCATCTGCAGCCCCAGCCCCGCGCATATGTTTGCAAGGCGCCCGGTCCTGTTAGGAAACCCAACCACCGCCTTGCGCTTGACACGGGGGGCGACTTTCACTCCTCACTGAGCACGCTAAAAAGCCCCCGCTCCGGTGTGAGGTTGGGCTTCGCCTTCTTCGACAAATTGCAACTCGGCACCAGAGCCTCGACTCCAACGCGACTGTCTTCCCCCCCTCCCCCCTCCTCCTTTCCCCCCATCCCGTCCTATCCCGTCACCCGCCAGGGCAACCACTACACTTCCAAGTTACCCTCCAAGTCGAGACGGGCATCCTCCTCCCACCCCCACCCCCTTTACAGAATAACGCCTATTTAGAGAGGGGGAGGACGATGTGGTCCCCCAAAGCAGGTGCACAACTCCGATCGCTGGGCCAAAAGTTTGTCTTGAGAGTTTCAGAAGACAGTGAAACAGCCGAGCAACCCTCACTTCCCCACCTTCGATAACCACCCTCCCCACGATTTCCCACCCCCCCTCATCGAGACCCAAGGGCCAGATGGATTTCCCTCTGCCATTTCCCAGCTCCTGAATGCCTTCGCAGTGGTCACGTCCATAAAATCGTAATAAACAGGCATAGTGCTCGTGGATGAGGGTCAGGAATCCCATCCCTTCGGGTACCAAAACAACGGTTCTCTCCTCCCAATCAATCAATCGTATTTATTGAGCGCTTACTGTGTGCAGAGCACTGTACTAAGCGCTTGGGAAGTACAAGTTGGCAACATTTAGAGACAGTCCCTATCCAACAGTGGGCTCATAGTCTCCCACCCCACCTTCCCCACAAATTCCCTAAAATTGGTTCCCGGGAAGACAGTTCCTGGCTCCAGCCCCCTCCCAAAGCCCTGTCCAGATCCAACCTGCCCAAATCACCGGGTGCTTTGACCTTGCGGCTCGTTTATTTATCCGGACAACGTAATTTCTACCCCACCCGTCCACACTGGACCGGGTCCCGCCTAGGGAAAGGGCTGGTTCGCCAGGGCCGAAACCCAGCCGACGAAGCCTCGGCTGTCTGGTGGCCCAGATTACCCGTGGCTATAAGTCCCCGCGAAGGCACATGACATTCAGAGGCAGCGTTTCACTCTTACGGCCTCGGCAAAAACAATATTTCTCAACACCTCCGGTAAATCACTCTTATGTGGCAGGCTCCCGGAGAGCTATTTGGGGTTTCTCTGGTTTCATTAAAAACCTTTTAATTGTGTCTTTCAGACTTGGCCGCAGGTGCTGGACTCTTTTCATTACATTTTGCTCTAATGTGATGAAATTCTAATTCTCTCCTTACCATATGGTTAAATTTCCCCACTGAGAATTAGTTGAAAAAGGAGAAATAATCTATTAATCTCAGTAATAGATTCACAAATGAGGTTCGCCACAGAACCTGTTTCTGAATGGCACGAGCAGAACAGTTGGGCGCCTGATGCCATAAAGAGGGCGAGGGCGACTGGGGCAGAAGCGTTGGCGCTGTCACCTGGAAAGGACGAAGGAGGGACCGAGGGGCGTCTTTCCCAAATCCCTTCCGGAGCTGTTTTCCAGCAAGTACGGGAAAACCGGCACCGACCACCCCCCACCCCCCGGGCACATCTGTTAATCTCAGTCGCTATTAATCCGAAAACATGCCAGGGTTATTGTTTTCCCATTAGCGGCGTCCCTTTCCCTCGAATTTTTGATGCAGGGATCTTCCCAGATCCAGGTAGGGCGAGTCTGCAATACATCGACGTGGGCGACTCCCCGGGCCCCGAAGAATCGATCCATCAATCTGTGGTATTTAGTGAGGGTTTACTATGGGCAGGGCGCTGTATTAGCCGCTTGGGAGACAACGATTCAACGGAATTGGTGAACGTGCTCCCTGCCCATAACGACAGGAATGGTAATTCATGGGACTGGGGGGAATAGAGAGAGAGCTCAAAAAGAGAGAGGGCTTTCAGTTTGGGAGAGGGACCAGGGTAGATAATAATAATAATAATGGTATTTGTTAGGCGCTTACTATGTGCCAAACACTATTCTAACTCCGGGGGTAGATGCAAGGTAATCAGGTTGTCCCACGTCGGGCTCACAGTCTCCATCCCCACTTTACTGATGAGGTCACTGAGGCCCAGTGAAGTGGCTTGCCCAAGGTCACACAGCAGCAGACAGGTGGTGGAGCCGGGATTGGAACCCACGTCCTCTGACTCCCAAGCCCGTGCTCTTTCCACTGAGTCACGCGGCTTCTCAGAGATCTCTCCCCAGAGGTGGTTCCGTTGCCCCATCTTCAAACTTTCCGGGGTCCACGCGGGGGACGACGGCTCCTTGGCCACTCAAGAAGACTCGGGATTATCAGGTGCTGGGCTGGGGGCTACGAGAGCATCTCGGCGGGCAGGAGAGGCTACGACAGGTGCATCTCGGAAGCATCTTCCTGACCAAACCGGGGGTCCCCAACACTAACCCCCACCCCCGAACAGGCCGACCACCTCGCAGGCAGTCAGATCTGCGGAGCTGAGTGGGTGAAAGCGTCTCCCCCACCGCCCGGCTCACTCCTCTGGCTCTCCTGCCACTTTCTGGGAGACCCAAACTTTGACGCGACTTTGACTTTTCAAAGAAGAGGCGTCTCTCCCGCTGAGTTTTCCCCGCCCCAGCGGGGCCGAGGGCAGTTTCGGGGCCTCCGGGAGCCTGGCTTGGCGCGCCGACAGAATTTATAGAACGCTCTAAGTGCGGGGTTTATAAAACCAGCAGAGGACCGGTCTTTCAGGTTTATGCACTCGTAAACTTTTGCTGATTGCTTCTGGGAAGTTGTCAGGCATTTAACACTGCATTTATCTTCCAGGGCAATGAAAATCCATCTGCCCGATGTCTCGTTACCTGCTTTAATTGTGGCCCAGCCCTATGTCACCATCCAGGCGTCGTCGCGCCCGTTATTTAGGAACAAGCAGGTGGGGGAGGAAAGCATCGGGATTAGCCCCGAGGCGGAGTGGTCTCCGGGCGGTGGCCGGGAGGGAAAGAGGGAGGGAAGGACGGACAGGCAGATAATAATGGCTTTTGTTTAGCTCTTACTATGTGCCAAGCACTGTTCTAACCGCTGGCATAGAATCAGGGTAGTCAGGTTGTCCCATGTGGGGCTCACCCTTTTAATCCCCATTTTACAGATGAGCTAACTGAGGCACAGAGAAGTGAAGTGACTTGCCCAAGGACACACAGCAGACAAGTGGCTGAGCCGGGATTAGAACCCACGTCCTCTGACTCCCAAGCCCGGGCTCTTTCCACTAAGTCACATTTCTTCTTGGACAGGTGGACAGATGGACGGACGAGATCGTAGGGAGAGCTGCTAGGTGGGAAACGAGGGGTAGTGGGAGAAGTTTGGCCATTCTGACTGGTTGGTTCCTCGCGAAGCCCTCACCGGCGCCACCCAGATCCGGGGAAGCGTTCAAGGCCCAAAGCCTTAATAGTCCGAAGTGGCCGCTGGCATATAATAGAGAAACGGGGTGGCCTAATGGTTAGAGCATTGGCCTGGCAGTCAAAAGAACCTGGGTTCTAATTCCAGCGCTGCCACTTGTCTGCTGTTTAATGTCATTTCACTTCTCTGCGCCTCAATTACCTCATCTGTAAAGTGAGGATTAAGGCTGCGAGCCCCATGTGGGACATGGATTGCGTCCAACCTGATTTTTTTGTACCTACCCCAGTGCTTAGTACAGTGCCTGGCATATAGCAAACTTTTAACAAATACCATAAAAATATATTAGTATTTGATAAGCGCTTACTATGTAGCAAGCACTATACTAAGTACTGGGGCAGGTACAAGATAATCAGGTCCCGCATGAGCCTCACAGGTTAAGGAGGGAGAATAGGGTATTGAATTCTCATTTTACAGATGAGGGAACTGATGCAACAGAGAAGATGAGTGGCTTACTCATGGTCACATGGCAGACAAGGGGAAGAGGCAGGATCAGAACCCCATCCCCGTGCTTTTTCCACTTGGCCAAGCTACTTCTCTACCAAGTAACGATGGTATTGTTTGTGCACTTACTTTATGCCAAGCACTAGAGGCACTAAGTAGATGTGAGCCAGTCAGATCAGCCACAGTTCCTCTTTGACACCGGACTTGCGGCCCAAGAGGTATATGAGACCAGGGATTTTATCTCCAGTTTAGAGATGAGGGAATTGAGCCAAGCTAGCTCTCTTCCTCCCTTCAAGGCCCTACTGAGAGCTCACCTACTCCAGGAGGCCTTCCCAGACTGAGCCCCTTCCTTCCTCTCCCCCTCGTCCCCCTCTCCATCCCCCCACCTTACCTCCTTCCCTTCCCCACAGCGCCTGTTTATATGTATATATGCTTGTACATATTTGTTACTCTATTTATTTATCTTACTTGTACATATCTATTCTATTTATTTTAGTTTGTTGGTATGTTTGGTTTTGTTCTCTGTCTCCCCCTTTTAGATTGTGAGCCCACTGTTGGGTAGGGACTGTCTCTATATGTTGCCAACTTGTACTTCCCAAGCGCTTAGTACAGTGCTCTGCACACAGTAAGCGCTCAATAAATACGATTGATGATGATGATGAATTGAGGCCCAGAGAGGTGAAGTAACTTTCCCAGCAGACAAGTGGAAAATCCGAGACTAGAACCCGGGTCCTCCGACTCCCAAGCTCGGGCTCTTTCCACTAGGCCACGATGCTTTTCAACTAGCAATTTCGGGGCACATAATTCCCAGTGGAGAAACGGAAGGGGGCAAATCATTCCCAGTGTGGAAACCTAAGGTGTGGGCCTTTGGGTGTGGCTCACCTGGGCGCCGGCGGAGGGATCCAGCTCCGAATTCCTCAGCCTAGGGAAGGGCAACGTTGTGGACTCCCCTTCACGTGGGCTGGACGCCCTCTCCCTTCGGGCCAGTGAGTCGGCTCCGGATCGCTGACGCCGAAACAGGAGTTTATAAGTAAATGAAGAGGGTTTTCCATTCCGTCTCACGGGAAGGCTTCGGGCCAGCTGAAATGTCGGGCCTCCTCCCTAACGAGAGTTTTTTCACCCGCCTCCCGCCCTGCACCTCCGGGAAACCGAGCCCGATTTAAGGAACCGCAAAGCCGAACCAGGATTCACTCCGTCGAGCTTTATTTTGAGGATAAGGTAGTCTCCCCCGCTCACTACTTATTGGCCGGGGAACGTGAATGACAACAACTCCGGGAGATCTTCGGAGACGCAGGTGAGTTGTCTGTTGATGATGATGGCATTTATTTAAACGCTTACTATGTGCAAAGCACTGATGTAAGCGCTGGGGAGGTTACAAAGTGATCAGGTTGTCCCACGGGGGGTTCACAGTCTTAATCCCCACTTTACAGATGAGGTAACTAAGGCACAGAGAAGTTAAGTGACTTCCCCAAAGTCACACAGCTAACAGTTGGTGGAGCAGGGATTTGAACCCATGACCTCCGACTCCAAAGCCCGTGCTTTTTCCCCTGAGCCACGGGTTTGTTGTGTCTAGAGGCAGCGCTGAAGGCCAAGTGCGCAGTTTTGAGCAATTGCCCCACATCTAACTTAGTACAGCCGCTTAGTACACTGCTCTGCACACAGTAGGTGCTCAATAAATACGATTGACTGAATGAATGTAACTCTGGAAAGGAGATTACGTCCTCCCGGCAGGTGCGGCCCACTGCGCCCTTTTCATTGATTCGTTCGTTCAATCGTATCTATTGAGCGCTTACGGTGTGCATAGCACTGTACTAAGCGCTTGGAAAATACAATACAGCAATAAAGAGAGTCAATGCCTGCCCACAGTGGGTTTTCCTCGCCTCGGGGTACACGGGATTGTGCAGGGAGGGACACGCCGGAGGGGAGTGAGAACCAGGCCCACACAGGAGCACCGGCGGAATTCATCCATTTATCAATTCAATCGTATTTATTGAGAGCTTTCCGTGGTCAAAGCACCGTACAAAGCGCTTGGGCGAGTACACTACAACAACAAATAACGCATTTCCTGTGCCGCCCTGCTCAGAGCCACGTGTCTAGGCGAGTGGGGGGAACGCCCCCAGCCACGTGATTTAGTGCTCGACGTGGGTTCTAATCCGGCCTTCGCCCCTTGTCTGCCGTGTGACCTTGGACAAGCCACTTCACTTCTCGGTACCCCAGTCCCCTCATCTGTAAAATGGGGTTTAAGTCTGTGGGCCCCACGTAGGACAGCCCGATCAGTGGCAAGAGCACGGGGTTGGGAGTCAGAGGTCGTGTGTTCTAATCCCGGCTCTGCCACGAGTCAGCCATGTGACTTTGGGCCAGTCACTTCACTTCTTTGGGCCTCAGTGACCTCATCTGTAAAACGGGGATGAAGGCTGTGAGCCCCACTTTGGACAACGTGATTCCCTTGAATCTCCCCCAGATCTTAGAATAATAATAATAATAATGGAATTTATTAAGCGCTTACTATGTGCAAAGCACTGTTAATAATAATAATGATGATGGCATTAAGCGCTTACTATGTGCAAAGCACTGTTCTAAGCGCCGGGGAGGTTACAAAGTGATCAGGTTGCCCCAAGGGGGGCTCACAGTCTTAATCACCATTTTACAGATGAGGTAACTGAGGCACAGAGAAATGAAGTGACTGGCCCAAAGTCACACAGCTGACAATTGGAGGAGTCGGGGTTTGAACCCATGACCTCTGACTCCAAAGCCCGTGCTCTTTCCACTGAGACACGTTGCTTCTCGATATGCACATTGTTAACAAAATAAATAGAATAGTAAATATGTACAAGTAAAATAATTGTATGTGTTGAATGCTCACTGTGTGCAGAGCACTGCACTAATTGTTTGGGTGAGTACAATATAACAATACAACAGAGTCGACAGACACATTTCCTGTCCACCTTGAGCTTAGAGTCTAGATGGGGAAGTAGACATTGATACAAATTAATAAATTATGAGTCTGTACTTAAGTGCTGTGGGACTGAGGGGGGGTGAATAAAGGGAGCTAATCAGGGTGATGCAAAGGAAGTGGGAGAAGAGGAAATAAGGGGTTAATCAGAGAAGGTATCTTGAAGGAGATGTGCCATCAAGGCTGTGAAGGTAGGGAAAGTAATTGTCGGATATGAAGAGGGAGGGTTTTACAGGCCAGAGGCAGGCTGTGGGCAAGAGGTCAATCGTATTTATTGAGTGCTTACAGTGTGCATAGCACTGTATTAAGCGCTTGGGAAGTACAAGTTGGCAGCATATAGAGACGGTCCCTACCCAACAGCGGGCTCACAGTCTAGGAGGGGGAGACAGACAACAAAACAAAACATATTAACAGAATAAAATAGAATAAAAATGTACAAGTAAAATAGAGTAATAAATATGTACAAACATATATACAGGTGCTGTGGGGAGGGGAAGGAGGTAAGCATGGGGAGGGGGAGGAGGGGGAGAGGAAGAAGGGGGCTTAGTCTGGGAAGGCCTCCTGGAGGAGGTGAGCTCTCAGTAGGGCTTTGAAGGGAGGAAGAGAGGTAGCTTGGAGGATGTGTGGAGGGAGGGCATTCCAGGCCAGTGGGAGGGTGAGATAGATGAGATCAAGTTACAGGATGGCATTAGAGGAGCAAAGTGTGCGGGCAGGGTTTTAGTAGGAGAGTAGCAAAGTGAGGTAGGAAGGGGGCAAGGTGATTGAGTGCTCTAAAGCCAAGGATAAGGAGGTTTTGTTTGATGCAGGAGTGAATGGGCAGCCCCTGGAGGTTCTTCTTCTAAGCGCTGGGGTGATCAGGTTGTCCCATGGGGCTGCTCAGAGCTTAGAATAATAATGAGGTTACAAGGTGATCAGGTTGTCCCATGGGGCGGCTCAGAGCTTAGAATAATAATAATCATAATAATAATGGCATTTTTTGAGCGCTTACTATGTGCAAAGCACTGCTGTAAACCCTGGGGAGGTTACAAGGTGATCAGGTTGTTCCATTGGGCGGCTCACAGTCCTAATCCCCATTTTACAGATGAGGGAACTGAGGCCCAGAGAAGTGAAGTGACACAGTCACACAGCTGACAAGCGGCGGAGTGGGATTAGAACCCATGACTTCTGACTCCAAAGCCCGGGCTCTTTGCACAGAGCCACGCTGCTTATCTAGAACTGCGCTGGGCCTATAGTAAGCGCATAACAAATACCATTATTATTAATAATAATGGTGGGGGGGGGGGGGGGAGTGCCGAGCGCTGAGATTTAAAAGCCACAGCGCCACCTGCTGGCCATCGCCACAATCGCTACGGGAAAGCTGAATTCCCGGACGCCGGGGATGAGTTCCAGTTTGATGAAAAGGATCAATCCATGGTATTTATGGAGCGCTTCCCATGTGCAGAGCACTATACTAAGCTCTGGGAGAAGCAGCTTAGTGGAAAGAGCCCGGGCTTGGGAGGCAGAGGTCATGGGTTCTAATCCCGGCTCCTCCACCAGTCAGCTGTGTGATTTGGGGCAAGTCTCTTCACTTCTCTGGGCCTCATCTGTAAAATGGGGATGAAGACTGTGAGCCCTACGTGGGGCAACCTGATTACCTTGTACCTTTCCCAGGGCTTGACACATAGTAAGTGCTTAACAAATACCATTATTATTATTATTATTATTACCATTACAGTATAATAATTATATATATATGTATTATATGTATATGTTTGTACGTATTTATTACTCTATTTATTTTACTTGCACATATTCAATTTATTTTATTCTGTTAATATGTTTTGTTCTCTGTCTCCCCCTTCTAGACTGTGAGCCCACTGTTAAGTAGGGACCATCTCTATATGTTGCCAACTTGTACTTCCCAAGCGCTTAGTACAGTGCTCTGCACACAGTAAGTGCTCAATAAATAAGATTGAATGAATGAATTAGCAGACATGTTCCTTGCCCAGTCTAGAGGATGTACCTTTTTAAATTGATATTTGTTCACTCATTCAGTCGTATTTATTGAATGCTTCCAATGTACAGAGCACTGGACTAAGCCCTTGGGAGAGTACAGTGCAACAGAATTAGCAGATACGTTCCCTGCCCATAACAAGCTTACAGTCTAGAGGATGTAGCTTTTTTTTTAAATTGGTATTTGTTCATACATTCAGTCATGTTTATTGAATGCTTCCTGTGTGCAGAGCCTTGGACTAAGGCCTTAGGAGACTACAGTATAATGAAGTTAGCAGACATGTTCCTTGCTCATAATGAGCTTACAGTCTAGAGGATGTAGATTTTTAAATTTTTTTTATTGGTATTTGTTAAGCCCTTGTATGTGCCAGGCACTGTACTTAGCACTGGGGTAGATACAAGATAATCGGGTTGGACACAGTCCATAGCTCACATGGGGCTTACAGTCTTAATTCCCATTGTACAGATGAGGTAATTGAGCCCCAGAGAAGTTAAGTGGATTACTCAAAGCCACACAGCAGGCAAATGACATAATAATAATAATAATAATGGTATTTGTTAAGCTCTTACTATGTGTGAAGCACTGAAGCAGCATGGTGTAGTGGATTGAGCACAGGCCTGGGCGCCAGAAGGACCTGGGTTCTAATTCAGGCTCCACCATTTGTCTGCTGTGTGATCTTGGACAGTTCACTTCACTTCTCTGTGCCTCAATTACCTCATCTGTAAAATGGAGATGAAGACTGTGAGTCCTGTGGGACAGGGACTGCGTTCAATCTGATTATCTTGTACCTACCCTAGCACATAGAACAGTGTTCGGCACATAAGAATCGCTTAACAAATACCATTGTCATTATTGTTATTACTACTATTATTATTATTATTATTATTATTATTATTATTAAATGGTGGAGCTGGTATTAGAACCCAGGTCCTCTGACTCTCAAGCCAGTGCTCTTTCCACTGGGCCATGGTGCTTCTCTGAGCTTTATTGAGAATCTCCACCCTTGTAAAAACAGGTTACTGATAATGTTTTTATGAAATACTCAAGCCATTTCTCTGATCTGGAGATTCCTAGAAGGAGAAATAGTAAAGCTAAAAGCAAACTTAAAGGTGCAGACAGAAGTCATTGACTTATCTGTTATGATATACAAATGCATGTATGTGCTGCAGAGATGGCCATTATTCTGGAGGTTACTAAGTACAAAAATGATTTATTGTAAAGTACATTTTTCAGATATTTTGGTTGGGGAACTAATGAAATAGCAACTTGTAGCTTCTAATCATCACAGCGTATATGATTCTACTTTGCACTCCACATGAAATTATACATAAATTCATGTGATGCTCATCACACCAGATCATTATGGTAAATCCTCATTGACAGAGTGAGAGGCAGTCTGGACAATTTGGGCCTGGATATAATCTTTGACTATTTGTGGCAAAACTATTCCTTTGTGGGAGAGGGAATAATTGTTTAAGTTTTCAGTTTTGCCATGAAGTGGTAGTGATAGTATTTATTGAGTACCCACTGGGTGAAATGCACTGTATTAAGCACATGGGAAGTACAAAACAAGCAAGCGGCATATTCCCCATCCACAGAAAACTTACATTCTAAGGAGAGGAGTGAAGTCTGCCTATTACTATAACTGTGTCTGTCATGAGCTTTTATCCTTTGTGAGTTCATAGACATTCTAGAATGCCCCAGTTGCAGTTGGAATAAAACTCCCTGGGGGCTCCAATTCAATCAATCAGTGGTATTTACTGAGTGCTTACTGTGTGCAGAGAACTCTACTAAATACTTGGGAGAGTACAACAGAGACGATAGACACAATCTCTGCCCACTAGGAGCTGTGGGCAGAGACCGACATTAAATTACATATATGTTGCAAATGAATGCTTTGGGGTGCATATAAAGTATGTAAATCGTTTGGGAGACACACAAGGGAGAGGGAGTAGGGCAAATTAGGGCTTAGTCATGGCCTCTTGGAAGAGATGTGATTTTAATAAGACTTTGAAGGTGGGGAGAACGACGATCTGTCGTATATGAAGGAGGAGGGAGTTCCATGCCAGTAAGATGACGGGGAAGCCAAGGGTCGGTGACAAGATAGACGAGATCAGGGTACAGTGAATCGGTTGGTGTCGGAGGAGTGAAGCGTGCATGCAGCCTAGGTTGTGGTAGGAGGCCAAGTTAAGGCACCTAGAGAGCAGAGTCAGAGTGGCTAAAAGACCCAAGGAGAGTTTGGTGTCTTGATGCTTATAGGAGGGAAGATAGGGATGGGTTTTTTGGGGGTTTTTTTTTTTGGTATTTCTTAAGCGCTTACTAAGTGTCACTCTTCTAACTGCTGGGTAGGTACAAGTTAATTAGGTCAGACACTGTCACTGTCCCTCATAGGGCTCACGGTTTAAGTGGGTGGGAGAATAGATCTCCCCATTTTGCAGTTGGGGACACTGAGGCACAGAAAAGTTAAGTGACTTGTCCAAGGTCACACAGCAAGTAATTGGCAGAGCTGGTATTAGAACCCAGGTCCTGTGACTCCCAGGCCTGTGCTCTTTCCACTGGGCCACGCTGTTAGTCAGCACTCGCTCACCATGAAGTTGACTCTCTGGAGGGGAAAGCAATCATCATACCAGCTCTTCAGACATCCAGCACTGGGACTGGGTGGACTATTGGCCTGGTCTAGGATGGCACAACTGATGGACTTTAATCAATCAATAGTATTTTTTGAGCACCTACTTAGTGCAGAGCCCTGTACTATTAGTACTATTACTAGTAACAGTGGTATCTACGTGTTTACTATGTGCCAAGCATTCTACTAAGTGCTGGGGTGGATACAGGTTAATTAGGTTGGCCATGGCCCCTGTGAGCCCCATAGTGCTCGCAGTCTGGAAGGGAGAACAGGTATTGACTCCCTATTTTACAAATGAGGAAACGAAGGCACGGGGAAGTGAATAACCTGCCTAAGGTCACACAGCTTGGAAGAGTTCAATAGAATGAGTAGACATGATTCCTGCCCTCAAGGAGCAAGCAGGGAAGACAGACACTAAAATAAGTAACAGGAGGAAGGAGGACAAAGGCATAAGTGCATAAATTAGCACCCAAGAAATAGTGCATGTGTGCATATTTAATCACCTTTAAAGATCCATAGGATTTTCTTTTGGCAGTCAGTCAATCAACAATATTTATTCATTTATTCGTCGTCACATTTATTGAGCGCTTACTGTGTGCAGAGCACTGTACTAATCGCTTGGGAGAGTACAACAATGAACAGACACATTCCCTGCGTACAGTTAGCTTACTGCCTACAGTGTGCAAAGCCCTGCACTGAGCATTCCTCCACCTTTTTTCCACTTCATCATTCCAGCACTGCAGGACTCCACAGGGGTTCTATTGGTGCTTTTTAGAGAGATCTCTATATTGAAGCGGGCAGGCTGCCCTGAGAACTGACAGTTACTGATGTTCTCTTTGCTTTCTTATCACTTGGGCAATGGTGGGAGGGAGTTCTTCTATCCGGGTGGCATTTCTGCATAGGTGGTGATTATTGTCTGTCTTCCCAACAACAATCTCTGGTCGGATTTTCCATAATCTCCCCAGCACCTAAAGAAACTCCAGTTTACAGGGTTGGGAGAAAGGATATGGCTTCAAAAGGTTTACATTGCATTTCAAAGTGACCATGCCTTCTAAGAGCCCTCCCAACAGCCCCGCTGAGAGTGCACTGACAACCGATGACCCGGATGTCCTTACTCAACCTAAAATTGACCGTGGCAATGGTGCAATTAGGGTGGCTTTGTGGATTGACTGAAGACCATTGGATAGCGGAGATGTTGAAAAAAACTTAAAGGAATTTTTAAAAACTACATTTTGGGGAACTGTTTCCTAAAATGCGCTCGGGAGGGGAAATAGGGTTAGATTCAGTAAAATCCCCCAAACCCACACCCTAGTAGTTGAACCCTGGGGAAAGATGGTTGGAGGAGGAGCCATTACACCAAACGTGGGAGTGAACAGAAGGGTGCTTGCCCCGAGAGGCGGGGGAGACGTGTTTGGGACCTGTGGAAACTGAGTCTGGACCCCTCATGCTGAAATCTGTGAATGACCCCAGAGGTCTTCTGCCAGTCGGCCACCCAGCACACTTCCTTTCATGCCCAGATGACCAGCCCAGAAGCTGAGGTCACTATGGCGATGGGCCCAGTGGGCAGCAGCTGCTGGCCAGAAGATGGGCAGAGCCCCTTGCACTGGAGAGGACAGGACAGTAGGGGACCTGCTGAACTGCCAGCCACACTTGAAATGCAAAGGAAATAATCCTGTCAACAGCAGCATCCCCAAATAGGCAGCACAATATATACAGCCTCACATTTTCAGATGTAAAATCCCCACAGAAGGCTGAGGCCGAGGCCACGGCATAAATTGGAAGTAGACCTTTCTGAAATAAAATCTTTTCAAGATCACCCTAATGAATAAATGTCAAGTGTTAATCGATTAAGTTGCTTTTCATGGTTTCATCTCCCCCAAATCCTCACGCCTCCAGTCTTAGCAGAGAGAAGATTACTTTGTTCCACATAAAGTCCAGAGAGAATAAAAAGGATATAGGAGAGAAAAAATACGACACAAAGAATGGTGAACTTTCTTCAAGCCTTGCATCAAATGTGCCTGGAGACCCCAGGAAGGTGAAAATGAATTGAGATGTCTCTGTTCCTTCTAACCTGCTCTTCTCGAGATGATGTTACTTTCATATTTTCTAAACTTTGTGATATAAACAGCCAACCTAATTCAGCAAAAAGCCACCCCCATACCTGATTACCATAACCAGGAGCGCACACATTTAAATCAAAAGTCACTTGAGTTGGAAAAGGTTTAAGTTTTTTCAATAAATTATTTTTTATAATGACTATAAAAGTTATATAGCACACAGAGGCTTGCCGGAGGTTGATGCTTTACTATACCTGAATTGCTAGCAACACTTTCTGAGATATAAAGCTGACAATCAGCCCTCTGAGTGTGTTTGGTGAAAGGTGCCCGCAGAGAGATTAAAGGATGATATTTGTAAAAAAAAAAAAAGGGTAAAGAGCAGGCCCACTATTTGTCCACTTATACTCCAGCAGGGTGGGACGACTTCCATTTTAAGGAGAAAATAAAGGAAACAGTAGCAGGTCTCTCAGTGCTTCCCATCCGGCAAGATGAAGTCTCGCCTTCCCTTGGGAGGGGCCGATATCTCTGCCATCCATTTTAAACATGTTGGCCTCCGGTTTGGTAGCAGCTGTATACAGTGACCTTATTTATAGGGTAAAGCCGACTTCCTCTTTATTAATAATCCAGTAATGTTGCCAACGTCACTTTCAGGTGCCCCCTGTGTTTTTGACATCGTAACTTTTCTTTGGAATGCACATCTTGTATTTGGAGGGAAAATGGCCTAGGGAGAGGATAAATCCATGACGGGATGAATGAAATCAAAAATGGGCGGGAAGGGAACAAGCTTGGGTTATTGGCATTTAAAGAACAGAGAGGTGTTAGAGCGGATCATAAGAGAGCAGTTTTAAAATGTGAAAATGAATGTAGAATGGAGAAGTAGAGAATGGCAGACAGCTCAGGTCTCGCAGATGAGGGTCAGGTCTCGCAGATGAGGGTCAGCTCTCAGCCATTTGGAACCTTCACATCTGTTCTTAGGGGAAGGTATGGTAATCCCGTGCCAAAGAGGAGAAAAATGGTCATAGCACTCACCACCTAGAAAACCAAAACCCATTGGTCAGAGTCTGGGGAGAGTCCCACTACCAGAAAGCTGCAAATAGCTCAGGTTCATTAGGAGGGACTAATTTCTGACAAACATGATTGCCCATCCTTGATTAGAATAACGAAATTGGTGGGTGCGGGAAGACGAGGGATGTTATAAATTCAGAACTTTGATTGGGTGTCTCAATAAATCTTTCATGGAAAACGACTCCAAATTGCCTTGGAGATGAATGGTGTCCAAATGAATTGGAAATTGCCTGATGAGCCATCAACAGAGAGGAAGGATGATGCCATCCACGCAGCCCGCTGTGGGTGGGACGCACAAAGATGCTAGGCCTGGCCTTCTTCTGCTTCCTTGTTCCTGAAATGGAACGAGAGGGAGTAAGGGTGGAGGATTAAATCAATAGAAGACACTTAGGACACTGCTCTGCCCACAGTAAGTGCTTAATAAATGTCATTGATTGATTAGCTGGATGGGTGTCGTCCCCTCTGGGAAGGAGTGACCATTTGTGCTCATATCTGGTGTGAGTGTCACCATTTTTGTAACACAAATAGAGAGGCAATCCTCCAGTATTACTGATTGAGTACCTGCTGAATACAGGGCACCGTACTAAGCACTCAGGAGAGTATACCAGAAGCAAGGTACCCCATTTCTTCTGCAGTAAGCAGTGTCAAAAGCACGCATACACATACTCTGAAGATGGGCCTTCACAGCAGAAGCCTGCTGCACCTACATTGAATTTTTCAGTGGTTATTTACCATTTCCAGCACACATTTTAGCCTAGTTGGGTTGAACGATAGCTCTAACCCACTTAGCTTTCACCTCTCACACCTCTTTAGTGAGAGGCAGGCTGCCTGTTCCTAATTGCCACTTGTCTGTCTATGTACCCGTCTGGCCCCAGCAGATGGAACAAAGACATCTTCAAAAAGGATCTTTAATGTGGGTGCATGGTAGAGGGGACAACAGGAGTGGAAGTGAATGATGAAATCTGTTGGTGGAACTCTTGCAGTAGATGAACAACCTGGAAAATAAAGTGGTTTGAGAATTGGTGAGCTAGTATTAGACCCAAGCTCAGAGATGCAGAGAGCTTAGGAGGTGCCACAAAAGCAGATGGAAAGACTCTAGGCCTTTATATTATTAGGCCTGAAGTTTTCTTCTGAAGCGTGTCATAGTTGCCAACCCACAGGGCCAGGTGAGGGGACCAGGGAAAGGTGGGTATATTGAGCCCCTTCTGTCTGTTCCTCAAACCTCCTTACCCTTTCTTGGACCACATTTCATTGGGCATGCCCCCCACCATCTTCCCCCTCACTCCTGCTCCCTCTTCCAACCGCATGGAGACAGTCCATAGGGAAAGCCTTGTAGGAAGGGGCTTGGCCAAAGCAGGCCTGGATCCCAAGCTGCGAGGATTTTTATCACATCATAGGCATAGTTTTTCCAAGCAATGCCACCTTGTCCCACACTCCTTCTGCCAAGGTGTGTGAGAGGGCAAAGCCAGTGTTTCCCTGCCGGGAAAGGGAGAGCAGAGCTGGTTATTTTCCACCTACACCATCCTCAGTGTGGGGCAGACTGTGGTCATTTGGGTGCCGAACACTGTACTAAATGTTGGGAGTGTAAGATGTGATCCCTGCCCTCGGAACATGCACGCCAATGGAAAGATGGCCAATACCCCCACCGCAAAAAAAAAAAAGTCCTTCAATTATAGACACGTTCGACTGAATTAAAATGATGTTTCCCTCAATTCTTCATTTGTTTTGCCCCCAGAGACCTAGCACTCCACATCTTGAAATCCCCCTTCTCCTTCAGGAGGCCATCTCCAATTAATTTTCTTCTCCTTGGGTCACATCCTCCCAACTTCCATCTTGGCATATGCTCTCTCAGCCACCTCTACCATTTTTGTACATGTTGATTTATGAATGCCAGTAAATCAATCAACAGTACTTATTGAGCACATACTGTATGCAGATCACTGTACTAAGTGCTTGGAAGCGTGTAATAAATAAAGTTGATAGACACCATCCCTGCCTACAAGGAGTTTGCAGTCTTTTATTCCAAGTGAGGTGCAGAGTAGCCTAGTGGAAAGAGTATGGGCCTGGGAGGCAGAGGACCTGAGTTCTAATCCTGGCTCTGCCACTTAACTGCTGTGGGACCTTGGGCAAGCCATTTAACTTCTCTGTACCTCAGTTACCACATCTGTAAAATGGGGATTAAGACTGTGAGTGCCATCTGGGACAGGGACTGTGTCCAACCTGATTAGCTTGTATCTACCCAGTGCTTAGTACAGCACCTGGCACTTATAAGTGCTTATCAAATACCATTTAAAAAGACAGGTGCTGGGACAGATGAATAGATAAGTGCTTATACTCCATTGTTTAAGCATGTATTTATTCATCTTTCCACTTTCTCTTATATGTACATTTTAAAAATTATTATTATTATTATTGTTGTATTTGTCTCCCCTGTTACATTTTAAGCACCTCGAGGTCAGGCATTGTGTCTGTCACCTCTCTCATTCGTGTCCAAATGCCGAGTACAGTGCCTTGCCCACAGTCGGCATGCAATAAATAGTCCCGATTGATTGAACCACAGGCCTACTCAATCTTCCCGACTCTCCTGAGAAAGAGACGATAAGCAAGACTGGGTGCCGGGGCTGATACCATCTGCCTTGCTTGCACGTGGCAGGGATCAGCAGCAGAGTTGCTATCTGAAGCTCCCGCCTGTATTCCCTCCACAGCCCACAGTTTCCATTGAAAGCCTCTCAGGGGCAGGGATCACATCTCTCATTTCTCTGGTCTCGCCTAGTTCCCCGCCGCCGGTGTCCCGCACCCAGGGAATGGTGCTGGGGGAGAGGGATGATGAGGTCGCCCATGTGCTGTGAGTGGTTTGTACCCGGGAATTCAGGCTCAGGGGCTTTTGCTGCCACTCAGTGGCCGAACTCAGTTAACATCCAGTTGTTCCACAAAACCCTTGATTTGCAAAGCACCTCATCCCTGGACTTCCTGGGCAACAAAGGCAAGGGCCAGCTGGTCCTTTGAGGTTTGGTCAAGCAAGGCCAAAGGGAGCCCCCTGCCCCTGAGTTTCCCCAGTGAAGAGGGATTAATGGCGTTCCTGGGAACAACAGGGAGCTAAGGTCTTCCAGGGTGAATTAGAGCAGATTAGAAGAGACCCACTGGAAAGACAGCCACTCCTGAAACAGAAGGTGAGTCCAGCCCCACCAGTGGCACACTTTGGTTCAGGGTTCTATCTCCCAGACGATTCTCCTTCTCCTCCCTCCCCAAACCCCAGTGGCCACTTCTTCACCTCTGCTGAGCACTTGGGGACTCCCTGCCTCCTGGAGCACTTACCAAGTACATGAGCACTAACTCATGTACACATCCCCTTTTCCTTCTTTTCCTACCCATAAATCATTTTGATGATTTTCTCCCCTACCAGATTGTAACCTCATTGAGGGCAGGGACCGTGTCTGTTAACTTTAGTGTACTCTCCCGACCACTTAGTTCAGCATTCTGCACACAGTAGGCACTTGATAAGTACTGTGGAATGAGGGATTGATTCATGGAAGCAGAAGGGCAGGACTGAACACACAAAGACTGGTGAGCAGACCTAGGATATCAAGGCTGCCAGTGAGAGGGAGAGATGCCCCTAGTATAGATCCAGATTTGATGCTACCTGTGGGGGAAGGGCTGCTAGCAAGCTGAGAATGACGACCAGCCCGGCTCTGAGCCCCTTCAGGGAAGTGCGGCCAACCCTCGAGGGTACGGCGTGTCGTCCTGGGAATACATTCCCCCAGCCACTCAGTCAATTGTATGTAACGCACACTTACTGTGTGGTGCAGAGCACTGTACTACACACTTGGAAGAGTACGATATAACAATATAACAGACACATTCGCTGCCCACAACGAACTTACAGTCTAGAGGGGGAGACAGACATTAATATAAATAAATAATAGATATGGACATAAATGCTATGGGGCTGGGAGGGGGGATGAGTAAAGGGAACAAGTCAAAGTGTTGCAGAAGGGAGTAGGAGATGAGGAAAAGATGGGTTATTCATTCATTCAGTCATAGTTATTGAGTGCTTTCTGTGTGCAGAGCACTGTACTAAGTGCTTGGAAAGTACAATTCAGCAACAGATAGAGACAATCCCTACCCAACAACGGGTTCACATTCTAGAAGGGGTGAGACAGACCACAAAACAAAACAAGTAGACGGGCATCAATAGCATTATGCAATAGCATAATAGGTAAGTCAGGGAAGGCCTCTTGGAGATGTGCCTTCAGTAAGGCTTTGAAGGAGGGGAGAGCGTTGTTTGTCAGATATGAGGAAGGATGCGCAGCGGCACTGTCTGTAATATTGTAACCCTAAAGACTGGAAGAGGATCCTGGGCCCCGGTGGCAGGTCTGTAAATTGGTGCAGTGCTTAGAGGGTCTCTGAGGCTGTCCAGTGACTGCAGTTTCCAGAACAGGCAGTGGCTGAAAGGTGCTTGGGTGAGGACTGGAAAGTTCCGAGGACTTTTCTGGGGTTGGGGTCTACTTGCTCTTTCATGGCCAGCTTGGGGACTTGGGTGTGTTCCTTGTGACTCAGCTAATAAGCGTCTCCTGATGCAGATTGGTCACTGAGGGCTCCCTGACACCAGTCAGGGCCCCAGGTGTTGGGATGGGGCTGGAGTGTGGGCAGGGAACGTGTCTACCAACTCTGTCATATTGTACACTCCCAAGTGCTTAGTACAGTGCTCTGAACACAGTAAGTGCTCAGTAAATACCATTGATTGATAGATTAATTAGCAGACGCCAGAAGCAGCTCGTCACGGTGATCCGGTCGTTCCTGCCAGCGAGGGGCCGGCTCAGTAGATCACCCGCTCTGGGCCATCCCTAGATGGGGAGCAATCAGGACATTGACCGGGCTCTGCCCTGAGGGGAAGCTAGCCAAGTGTCACCCCTGTTTGCCCTGCCCAGGTGGCAGCTCTCAAGAGACCCACCTGGACAGTGAGAGATCCCCAGGACCTGGTGCCAGGGCTGACTGGAGTCCCACCCTGTTCTTGGGGTACTTGCACAACGTCAGTCCTGGGGTTGGGGGCAGGGGGCGATTTAAGGGTAGTTAGCACCCCCTTTATTGCTCAGGCCTCACACTTCAATCAATCAATCGAATTTATTGACCGCTTACCGTGGGGAGAACACAGTACTAAGTGCTTGGGAGAGTACAGTATAACAGAGTTGATAGGCACATTCCCTGTCCACAGGGAGTTTACAGTCTAGAGGGGAAGATGGGCATTGATGTAAATTAATACAGTATGGATATGTACATAAGTTCTTTTGGGGCTGAGGAAGGGGTGAATAAAGGGTGCAAATCCAAGTCCCCGAGTCCAACCCGATTAGCTTGTATCTACCCCAGCACTTTGTTAAGCACTAACTGTGTGCCAGGCACTGTACTCATACCCTAAAAAATATCTCTGAGTCCAATTCTCCCCCCACACAAACAGGGACAAGAGGGGCGATAACCCTAATCAGTCAACACGGTCCCATTAGGTGACTTAATATTTCAGTGAGCTGTTGATGTGAAAGGATTGCAGTGTGCTTTCAGAAGTGTCTTCTGGATCGGATGCTGCGGGAGATGACTTTAATCACCAGCAGGATCCAGCCCATTAGGTAGCGTGAAACATGACTCTACCTAGAGAAATGCATGACGTTTGGAAAGAAAGCTGGTTCTTTATCAGACGCTTCACTTCTGCCATTCCATGTCACTTGAGTTTCCGGATATTGCAAGTTTATGTACAGCCTAGTCATTTTTGTATTTCTGGAACATTTTTTGGACTCATGTTGGGGACTATAAGGAGTTGAGGCCACTTTATATGCAGAATGCATACTCCAGAAATAGGGTTCCAATTCAATATTGCACCAGATGTACACACTCCATACATGCAGTTTGCTGACTGCACATGGTGCATATTGTGATTTCCTGTTGAGATCTAAAACTGTGAACTTTGTTTGAATATGCATTATTTTGCTTTCAATCTCTCAATTCCACTTATATTGAAAATGTAAATACAACTGTCAGATTTTCAAAGTGGCGTTCCTTCAGATCTTGGAAGAGGTGGGCAGAGAAGGGTGGCAGTGGAGAGCTTGGGAGAAAGCCACAGATCCAAGGTTTCCTCCTCGGTTAGGCTGAACCTCCAAGCTTTGCGCACAATCGATTCTGTCGCCTTTGCCTGTTGTAGATAAGGGAGTTCGATTGTCCAAGGAGAAGGGGTTAGTGCCATAATTTAGGGGAGAGGTATTCAGTCTGCTTCATCCCACCCACAAGCCTCCACTTTCACTCCCTCACTGCTCACACACAAACACACACATTGCACACACACACAAACACACACACAGCAGACACACACATAATACATGCTGACAGCAGCTGCTGGTACAATCAGTCAACCAACTGTATTTATTGAGCACTTACTGCATTCAGAACACAGTACTCAGCATTTGGAAGAGTACAGTATTACGGATTTGGTAGACATATTCTCTGCCCACACTGAGCTTACAGTCTAGAGGGGAAGGCAGATGTTAATATAAGTAAATTATGGGACTATGAATAAGTCTTGTGGGGATGAGGGAGGGCTGAATAAAGGGTGCAAAACCAAGTGCAAGGGTGAGGAAGAAGGGAGTGGGAGAAGAGGAAACGGGGTCTTAGGGTCTCTTGGAGATGTGCATTTAATAAGTGCTCTCAATAAACACCATTGATAAAGATTGATGAATAAGGCTTTGGAGGTGGGGAGAGTGATCGTCCATTGGATATGAAGAGGGAGGGCGTTCTGGGCCAGAGGTAGGACGTGGAGGCCAGAGGCAGGACATGGATGAGTGGGAGGTGCAGATGAGAGAAGGAATAGCAGCTACTGCTGCTGCCTCCCTGGAGTTCGAGCTTCTGGAGCCATGGAGTGGCTTCTTGTTGCGCTTCTGACAGAGGCATAAACTCTAGGATGGAGGTAAGGAGAGCAGTAGGAGCAGGTTTTCTGTTCACCTGCTGCAGTTCCCCAATTTTCTGAGCTCATCAGGGAGCCCAGCAAGAAGCCACCCTCAACAGTGGCAGGAGCCTGGGTGCTCCTTTTGCCATAGTGACTGCATTGCCAGTGGCCCTTCACAGCATCCTTGAGAGCATTTATAGCACAGGAAAATGGGAGCTAGCAAGTTAACATAGTCATGGCCAGCACAAAGGGACCCGGAGAGGTAGCACATCCTTCCCCAACTACAGACGTGTGTGAAACCTCACTCTCAGCTTCAAGGCTCTCCATCACCTTGCCCCCTTCTACCTCACCTCCCTTCTCCCCTTCTACAGCCCAGCCCATACACTCCGCTCACCTGCCGCTAACCTCCTCTCTGTGCCTTGTTCTCACCTGTCCCGCCATCTCTTCCTCCCTTCAAAGCCCTACTGAGAGCGCACCTCCTCCAGGAGGCCTTCCCAGACTGAGCACCCCCCTTTTCCTCTCCTCCTACCTTACCCATCTCCCCCCTTTTTTCCTCTCCTCTTCCTCCTCCCCTCCCGATTGCCCCCCCTCCCTCCCTCTGCCCTCCCCCGTGCCCCTCCCCATAGCACTTGTATATATTTGTACGTATTTATTACTCTTTATTTTATTTGTACATATTTACTGTATGTTATTAATTGTGTGTATATAGCTATAATCCTATTTATTCTGATGGTATTGACTCCTGTCTGCTTGTTTTGTTTTTTTGTCTGTCTCCCTCTTCTAGACTGTGAGCCTGTTGTTGGGTAGGGACTGTCTGTATGTTGCCGATTTGTACTTCACAAGCGCTTAGTACACTGCTCTGCACACAGTAGCGCTCAGTAAATACGATTGAATGAATGAATGAATGAATGAATGAATGAAAAACCATACTTTGGCCAGTGTGGAACTGTTCACCAAACCCATGCCTCCAGGGCAAGGCTCATCTTTTGAAGACTGAAGGTGGCAGGTTCAAAACAATCCAAAGGAAACACTTTCCTCTCCAATGGATGGTACATAGAGTTAATTACCATGAGAAATTGTGAGGCCAAAAATGTCAATATATTTTGGTATTCCTCCCTGGTGTTGAGGGTTCCCAAAGACTGGGTAAGCAGAGAGGCTTAGTACTGAAAAGGATCCATTGTGTTTACGTCTGCATTTGGGATGCAACATTATTCTCTTTAGGGAATGAAGGCTGAGGTTGGGTTCTCAAATAAAAACATTTCTCTGTCATGTTCTGACACTACTGAGGGGAATACTTGGACCAGTGTCTGGCCCTGACTTTACTGCTAGCCTGAATGGCAGGAAGAACTCAAGAGCCCAATCCCTTATTCTTCACTTAGTGATTCAGAAGACCCAATTTCCTAAGACAGTATTTTTCCAGGAACATCACTATGAGGCTAGGTGGGATTTTCCGGAATTCAGGATCTGAGAGTGACTGGTAATTAAGTCCTCTTGGCTGTCCCACCAGTGATCACTATTAACAGAGCATGTTTCATTAGAGTTGCTAATGGATTTAATGTTATAATTAGGAGTTGGGGAATGCAACCCATCGACCAATGACGAGCCTTTTTCTCTGCATCTCTTGTTAACTGGAACAGGCTTCCACTACCTCTCCGCCTCATTGCTTCTCCATTTCTGTTCACATCTCACAGGTCAGCCCCACGGCACTTATGTACACATCTGTCATTTATTTATTTATTTTAATGTCTGTCTCCCCTTCTAGACTGAAAGCTTGTTGTGGGCAGGGAATGTGTCTACACACAGTAAGTGGATTCCAGATAATAATAATAATAATAATAATAATAATAATGGTATTTGTTAAGCGCTTACTATGTGCAAAGCACTGTTCTAAGCGCTGGGGAGGTTACAAGGTGATCAGGTTGTCCCATGGGGGGCTTACAGTTTTAATCCCCATTTTTACAGATGAGGTAACTGAGGCACAGAGAAGTTAAGTGACTTGCCCAAAGTCACACAGCTGACAGTTGGCAGAGCTGGGATTTGAACACATGACCTCTGACTCCAAAGCCTGTGCTCTTTCCACTGAGCCACACAAATACTTGGACTCATCCTGTCTGTCCCACCCCATCCATCCACGCCTGTGCCTTCGCAGACTGGGAGAACTTGATCGGCTGAACTCTAAGTAGACTTGAGAAAGGCTGTCAGAGACATAATCTGGTAATGAACTGAAGCTGAGGGCCCTTGTCCAGGAGCTCATAAAAGATACTTGAGAGGTCCAGTGGAAAGAGGGTGGGGCTATGACTCAGAAGACTTGGGTTCTGTTCCCCCTGGTCTGCTTGGTAAACTTGAGTAAATCACTTAACCTCTCAGTACTTCAGTTTCCTCATCTGTAAACTGTAGAGAAACCTGCTCTCTCACCACCTCCTAGATTGCGAACCTCGTGTTGGAACAGGGGCTGTGTCTGATCTGATTATCCTGTATCTACCCCAGTGTTTAGCTTAGTGCTGGGCACAGATAAGTGCTTAATAAACTTCTTAATTATTAGCCACCAACTGGAATGATAAAGTTTGCTTTCCCCCTGGAGGTTGTCACTGGGTCTTCAGTGATGTGGCATGGTTTTAGCAGTCCAGCTGGCAAAGAAAGGTGGCCAAGAATAATGATACAGTAAGTCCTAGAGGAAAGGTTCTGACTTTTTAAAATCATTTTCAGAGAAAGTGATGGATGCTAGACAAGAGGCATTTTTAATGTTCCAGAATTATTTGCAGCAAGATAATAAAATTTCAGTAATATCAAGCCACTGTTAGGTTCACAAGGTATCTCAGCATTTTTCAAGTGAAATTTGTTAAAAGACCCTCCCTCCCTTTGGAGGAGAGAGGAGGGAGGGGTAGATCTGATTCTCAGTATGATTCTCCCTCTCATTTTCAGAGCACATAATCATCTAGGCATGATGCAGGAATCTTCCCCCTAGCTTGGCTGGAGAGAGGTGTGGGAAGGGAGCAGGAGAGAAGGTCTCAAAGAGCAGGTCATCTCCCCCCTCCCACCCCAACACAGAGGAGGGATTGTGTGTCTTGCTTCAGCTGCACTATCCCAAGTATTTAGAACAGCGCTTTGCACTTTGGAGGCATCTGGTAAAAACCATTCACCTGCTGCTGCTGATGATGACAGGGTGGTTTAAAGAGCATCACTCGGCCCTATCTTCCAATTGGTCAATCTGCTCTGCTGCTTTCTTCAGCCAGTTAGCTCTGAAGCTCAGAGTTCCAGAAAGGCAAGTCAGCTACGATGTGGCATGAAGTTGGGCAGGGGAGGAGACCGACACTCAGAAGTGCTGGGCCCTCAGGATCCAGCGGACGAAGGCTAAATCCCAGGGAGACACCAGTCTCTCATCTCCTTGTCTGGGAATGTTTCAGCTCAGGGCTCCAAGGGTGGACAGGTCTGATCTCCACCACTGCCATCGACAGCCTGCTACCATTCTTAGCTCCCTGTCCCTTCCTGGAAGCAGGCGCAGAGAGGCAAGAACGGGCATGCTCTCTGGTGTAGTGCCACTAGCTCCGTGGTTGCCTCGCAAAGGTGTTCTCTCAGCGGAAAGTAAATGGTGCTTTATGTGTGTTCTCTAGATAGAGGAAGGAGCTTAAAACAGTGGTGGGGAAGGGCAGGAAATATGTGATAAAGCAAGTGGTTTTGAAACTGATTTTATTACTGAAGTTCAAACATTATTTTTCCTCGTTGGCGGACTCCGGTAAATTAAGATGGAAACAGTTGGATGGGGCAGACTCGAGGAGGGCAGAATGCTTCAGGGACTACTTCTCTAAGGGTTATTAACCACAATTTGGCTCTGTCAGTCTCCAGTTTGTCTGTGTTTCGTCAGATCCTGAGTTCTGACATCTTGTATGTCCTGTCCTTGTTTGACCTTCTGGAGGGTGTGCTGTTTACTCGGCTGGGGGCTCGTTGGCGTCCCACGGGCATCGTGGACAGACCAAGCTCACCCCTGCCTCTGACCCCCCACTCCTGTCCTCCATCTCTAGATTCACTTCCAAAAGGCCAGAAAAGTATCCCCAGCACCTCTTGGTTGGGAGGAAACTGTATGGCTTGCTGAGGTGGGCGGGGAGAGTGACATGGCTAACAAACTGTAGATAATAAGTGCTATGTGCCAAGCACTGTTCTAAGCAATGGGATAGATACAAGGTTGTCAGGTTGTCCCACTTGGGGCTCACAGTCTTAATCCCCATTTTACAGATGAGGTAATTGAGACACAGAGAAGTGAAGTGACTTGCCCAAAGTCACACAGCTGACAAGTGGTGGAGTTGGGATTAGAACCCATGACCTCTGACTCCCAAGCCTGTGCTTTTTCCACTAAGCCATGCTGTGATGGTTCAGTGGGTGCAGTGCACTGTACTAAGTACTTGGGGTAGCTTGGCCTAGTGGCATGGGCATGGGCCTGAGAGTCAGAGGACCGGGGTTCTAATCTCTGTTCTGCCCCTTGCCTGCCATGTGAACTTGGGCAAGTCACTTAACTTGGCTTCTCAGTTTCCTCATCTGGAAAATGGAGATTCAATACCTGTTCTCCCTTCTCTTCAGACTGAGTCATATGTGGGACAGGACCTCATCTGTAAAATGGGGATTAAGACTGTGAGCCCCATGGGAGACATGGACTGCCCAACCTGTTATCTTCCCCAGCGCTTAGTACACTGCTCGAGATATAGAAAATGCTTAACAAATACCATAAAAAAGGGGGACTGAGATATGATTATCGTTATCTACCCAAGTGCTTATTAGTACAGCATCAGGCCTGTGGTGAGTGCCTAAAAAATACCACAATTATTACTGTTATTAGTGGAGTCGACCTGTGTTCAGGTCACTACAGCAGATGCACCAGGTTGTCTGTTCGATGAAGTAAAAACAAGGCTGGTTTATACCTAGGAAATGGGTTGGGGATTGATTAGAATTGGAGACAGTGGTTTCATTGATCTTCTTCCCAGGTCACGCCACCTCCCTTCTAATGCCCCAACCCCTCCTGCGTCAAATGTGCACTTTTGTCCCCTCTGTGCTTCTGTCAAGGTCAACTTACAGACACTACCGTTTAAACACTGGCTCATCTACATTATCCATGTTTCTCTTCTCTCTCTGCCAGTCACTTTGTGCTTCTCGTTGTGGCCAGGGAATGTGGCTGTTTATTGTTGTATTGTACTCTCCCAAGCGCTTAGTACAGTGCTCTGCACACAGTAAGTGCTCAGTAAGGTGGACATTATGTCTTCTAACTCCATTGTATTCTCCCCAACTCTAAGTACAGTGCTCTGCACATAGTAGACATTCAATAAGTTGAATTGATTGACTGATTGGAACCAATTCCCACACATCTTTCCCAATTTCTTCTGCCTCACGGAAACTGATACACTAGTTTTCTGCCAGGCATCTTCGCTTGCATCTAATGCCTTATAAGGTTGTTCCTTTTTTAAGATCTCGGAATCATTCTGGATCCCTGCCCATTGGGGATCTAAAGTGCCTCTCAAGGTAGAAAAATCTGCCAATTCTTCTAATGTGCCATTCTAAATTGCCCATAAAATATTAAGTAGATGAGGTTGTAAGTTAGACCCCTGACTACTTAATAAGTTGGTTAGTTAATTCCCTGGACATTGAAGGATCTGTAATCAGCAGAAGCTGTGGATTCGTAAGTCTGGATATTCTGTAAAAAAACTCTTCCTTGCTACCTACCAGCCTCCAGTAATAGTTTAAAGGTCTTTTACTTTTACTTAGAGAAGCAGCATGGCTCAGTGGAAGGAGCATGGGCTTTGGAATCAGAGGTCGTGGGTTCAAATCCCAGCTCCGCCAATTGTCAGCTGTGTGACTTTGGGCACATCACTTAACTTCTCTGTGCCTCAGTTACCTCATCTGTAAAATGGGGATAAAGACTGTGAGCCCCCCGTGGGACAACCTGATCACCTTGTAACCTCCCCAATGCTTAGAATAGTGCTTTGCACATAGTAAGCGCTTAATAAATGCCATTATTATTATTATTATTTTCATTGTTCCCAGAAATCGAAATATCCTTGAAGTCTCTTCCTTCATTTAGGAGTCTATAAGGTTCTCAGAAGTGGTTTTTGCCTACCCAGCGATGAGTTAAATTTCTGAAATATGCTTTTCTTGAAAAGGAAATGAAGCTGAGTGTTCTGGGCAGTTCTGGCCTGTGATTCCATCACTTTATTGTGATGGACAGTAGAGTTGTAAGACATTTTTATATCCAGTGCCTTTCCTTCCCAAATTCATGGGCCTCCCCTGGTTGACATTCATTTTTCTGAACCGTTAAGTTACCTTCTATGTGACTTAGTAGGTTTGGTTTATGGCAGTTCTAGCTCTGCTGAGGTAGTTGCTTTCTTGTTGGCATAAAAATGACTGTGTTGTCACACCAAAGTATGCAGTTAGGGTTGGAATTTCAGGGACAATAAGGACATTTGTCAAAATAGTGTTGATTTTGATCTCTGAAATGGGATTAAACTTTTCGGATTTTATTCATTAGAGCAGGGAAAACTTAAGCAGATTTCTTCTAAATATATAAAATGAAGCAGTTGGTCCCATTCATTTTGGGATTGTCACGCCAGTTTCTTCCCAAAATAATTTTCAAAACTATTTTGAGCCCAGTGCAGTACAGTATTCCGGACAATAGGGGGCACCAGCTCTGACAATTGCCTCGTTGTTTTTTTCCCTTCTGAATCTACTGATGCAGTTTGACCAAAAACAATGCTGTCAAGTTAGGACAAGTGATCAGATTAAATTTCCTTGGGATTGAGGGATCAGAGTTTAGGGTAGAGGGGTTCATATTCCCAAATCTATTTTCCATGCCAGCTAAGGGGGGCGAGACTTCCGTGTTGGTTTGGTGGGTAGCAGCGAGGCTGGGAGTACCAGTGACTGATTGTTTCAAAGGCCCAGGCACTGGGCTGCTGCCATCCCTAACATTCCTCACATGGTCTCTAACTTTCCTTCTAGGGGCCCAGCTATGGACGCTCATCCATCAGTTTCCCCACGCCCTTCGAGCCGACTGACACTTCTGTCCAAAGGACACCCCAAGGGAGTGAGACCCATTTCCTCCCCCTCTAGCCACATCTCTTGGACCGTGGCCACTCATGGCAGAGTTGGGCACAGCAGCGGCGGACGACACCGGACCAACTCGGGTCAAACGCAGGACCCTGGGGCCTGCCCCACTGAAGGTAAGTGTCTTTCAATTTTTTCTTTTCAGCTCGTAAGCCTAGGGTTTCATATCTTGGTGTTTGAAGCCTCATTTTTCCAGGGTGGAAAGGGGCCATAGGCCTCCCAGCTACTCTCTTTGCCTTCGGAGAAGCATTTGCTTTGCTCCCACCCCGTTCTCGTGGAATTGGCCTGTAGGGTTAGAGAGGCCTGGTAATAATAATTGTGGTATTTGTTAAGTCCTTGCTACGTGCCAGGCACTACACTAAGTGTTGGTGTGGATACAAGCACATTGGGTTGGATACAGTCCCTGTCCTGCAGGGGGCTCACAGTCTTAATCCCCATTTTACAGATGAGGTAACTGAGGCACAGAGAAGTGAAGTGACTTGCCCAAGGCCACACAGAAGACGAGTGGCAAAGCCGGGATTAGAACCTATGATCCTGCAACTCCCAGGCCCATGCTCCATCCACCATGTCATGCTGCTTCCCTGGTGACCATGTATGTAAGGAGAAGAGGAGTGTGAGAGTTGATCTGTTGTTTGTCGAGTTTGGTTTTTTTTAACGGTATTAAAGCGGTTACTCTGTGCGAGGCTACTGAGTGCTTTGGTAGGTCAAGGGACTCCTCGTCTTAGTTTCCGTTTTACGTGTGAGGTGACTGAAGCCCGGGAAAGTGATGTGATTTGCCCAGAGCTGGGATTAGGACCGTGACCTTTCCACTGGGCCACGTCGCCTCCCTGCCATGATCTGGAGATTCTCCAGATTTGTAAAAATTCCCTCACCGTCTCTGTTTTAAGGGTGTAGGCGGTCTGTGTCGGCCCTGCTGTGTGATCACGTAGAGAGAGTTATCAGGGAAATAAATGCTTCCTGCCCATCGTTGGCCTTGCGTCCATTGTTTTTGGTTCAGTGTTTGAAATTGATTCCCAATGACCTGTGCTTCCGGGCGGGGTGGATTATAACTACCACCCCCTCACTCCACACCTCCTGCCGTTCCCGGGTTGGGGAAATGAAACTGGACGCTGCTGTTTTTGGAAGTCAGCTTCTAGGTGGGTCTGCTTTCGGGTGCCAGTTTTTGCCTTCGGACGGCCTCGCTTCGTAGCGGGGATGGAACTGCCTAATGATGGTATTTAAGCGCGTCCTGTACGTCAAACGCTGTACAGAGCGCTGGAGGAAATACCAGAGCCCCCACAGTCTCAAGTAGGAGGGAAGACGAGTATGCCGTCCCACTCTTTTGCAGATGATGAAACGGGCCCAGTGGTCACACAACAGAGTGGGGATTAAGAACGTGGGTCCTCTGATGCCCAGGCTCTGTCCATTAGGCCACACCGCTTCCCTGGGCCGCTGTCTCGGCTTTTTGTGTCGAGCGGCTCTTGATCTCTGCTCTTCAGCCACGACCTAGTCTCCTGTTTCATTTCCCCGCAGGAGGGGCCGAGAGTGGAGCGCGAGGTGTGAAGGAACGGTCTTTTTTTGGGAGGGGATTAGTGTGCTATTAGTGTTACTCTATTTATTTATTTTACTTGTACATATCTATTTTATTTATTTTATTTTGTTAGTATGTTTGGTTTTGTTCTCTGTCTCCCCCTTTTAGACTGTGCGCCCACTGTTGGGTAGGGACTGTCTCTATATGTTGCCAACTTGTACTTCCCAAGCGCTTAGTACAGTGCTCTGCACACAGTAAGCGCTCAATAAATACGATTGATGATGATGATGATGATCTGCAGGTTTTAGTGGTGTGTTTTCAGCGGTATTTATTAAGGGCCTGTTGTGTGTGAAGCATGCACTAAATGCTTGGGTAGTAAAGGACAACAGTGCAAAGCACAAAACTGTTTGGGAAAGTAAAATGGAGGTAAAAGTTATAATCTGTTGATCAACCGTAAAAACTGAGTACCTGCCATGTATGGAGCACTGAACTAAGCACTTGGGAGAGTTCAGTGAAGGTAAAAGGCTCAGTCTGTGCCCTTGAGTTACATATAATCTAATGGGGGAGATGGGTACACACAAAGGCATTTAGTTTTGGGAAGAAAGATGGAGAAGTAATAGATATCTGAGTAAGTATTCTATTCTATTTAGTTTGTTAATGATGTGCATAAAGCTTTAATTCTATTTGTTCTGACGACTTTGACACCTGTCTACCTGTTTTGTTTTGTTGTCTGTCTCCCCCTTCTAGACTGTGAGCCCGTTTTTGGGCAGGGACCGTCTTTATATGTTGCCAACTTGTACTTCCCAAGTGCTTAGTACAGTGCTCTGCATACAGTAAGCGCTCAATAAATACGAATGAATGAATGACTGAATGAAAGTATCAGAGGGCGAAAACTGCTGTGAGCATAAGTGATGAGGTGCAGGTGAGACTGACTACCTGGTCAAACAAATCTGGGTTTTATCTGTCTCTCTCAGACCACCCATCATCCAGGCCACAGGTGGGGGTTCACATAAGTCATGGCTTGCTGCTGAAAGGGTTCAGCCCCATTCCGCCCCTGGCTGTGGAAGATCCAGGATTAATTATGTCATTTATTGACTACTTAACTATGTGCCTAGGACTGTACTAAGCACCTGGACAGATGGGACTCACTGTCTAAGAGGTAGGGAAGATGGGGCATCTTATCCCCAGTCTACTAGTAAGGAAACCAAGGCCCAGAGAGGTTATGTGACTTGCCCAAGGTCACCCAGCAGGCCAGTGGCAGAGCTGGAATGAGAACCCAGAGCTCCTGACTTTCAGTCCCTTGCTCTTGTGTTGGGCCACGCTGCTTCCCAACTCAGTGAATGGGAATTGAACTCCAGTCAATCAGTAGTATTTATTGAACACATACTGGCTGCAGGACACTGTACTAAACACTTGGGAGAATACATACTAGCAGTCAATCACCTTCCTCACTCCTACCTCACCTCACTACTCTCCTACTACAACCCAGCCACCGCACTTGGCTCCTCTAACGCTAACCTTCTAACTGTACCTCAATCTCTTCTGTCTCACCGCCGATCTCTCACCCACATTCTGCCTTTGGTCTGGAACACCCCTACCTCCTCATATCCGACACAGTTATTCTTTCCCACAAAGCCTTCTTGAAGGCACATCTCCTCCAAGAGGCCTTCCCTGACTAAGCGTTCCTCTCCTCTTCTCCCACTCCCTTCTGCATCACCCTGACATGCTCCCTTCAGTCATTTCCCCCATCCCAGCCCCACAGCACTGAAGTCCAAATCCTGTAATTTATTTATATTAATATCTGTCTCGCCCTCTAGACTGTAAGCTCACTGCGGGCAGGGAATGTCAGTTTGTTGTTATAGTACTCTCCCAAACGCTTAGTACAGTGCTGTGTACACAATAAGTACTCAAATATGATTGACTGACTGACTACATACTAGCAGTCCCTCAGGGAGCTTACGGCCTAGTGGGGCACAAACCGTTTCTGGATGAACCGCCCCATTGGAGCACGTGCCAAGCCCGACTTGGAGGCCCTGCTTCCTGGAAGCCGCCGAACAGATGAAGGAGCGGCTGCTCCCCTCTCGGGCGGCAAAGACGAGTGACGAGAGAGAGTGGCAGCAAGAAGCCAGCAGCTGGAACCAACCCCAAATAGAACAACACCTCCAGAGCGGCGAGAACTGCCGCTGGAGCGGAGATAGAACGGGGGTGTCTGCAGCCCTTCAATCTCTAATCAGGAAGCGTGGCGGAAAGCGGAAGGGAGGTGAGAACTGGCGGTCATCGAGTGACAAGCAAAAAACGAGAACCAGCAGCCCTGCCCTTCCCAGATACCACTGTTGCCAAACCCACCACCCCCCAGACTTGGAAGGCAGAGCTGGAGCTTACCTATGTAGAGGCACACACTACGCTGGATTAAAATGGGAACACATTGATGGGATGATACCCGGTGTCCATCTGGGTTACAGGCTGGTGCTGGCCGGGCGTCCCAGCGGATCCAGCATTGCCCCTTGGAGACAGTGACTTCTCCTGCCCTCTCCCTTCCTTTGCAGCTGCCCCTGCACCCCAAACCAGGGCCATCCCCCGAACCAGGGGAGCTGGGGACAGCCTTCTCCCTCAATCAATCAATCATATTTATTGTGTTTAATGTTTGCACAGCACTGTACTAAGTGCTTGGGAGAGTACAACATAACACTGTAAAGACACATTCCCCACCCTCAGGATCTAGCTCGGGAGCTCCAGGACCCAGAGAGTAGGCTGCACCCCAGAACCCTGCCAGGCTCTATTGCTCTTCCATCCTGGGCCAGGTCTTGGGGCCAGGCCCCTGCCAGCAAAGACGTTTGTGAAGTGATGCTCCATCACACCCACCCCCTTGTGGGGCCAGAATGAGGCATTGAGATCTGGTATCCTGCTGCTTTAAAAGCCCCCAGAAATGGGGAAGCTATTCATCGGGACAGAGAATCAGTCCATCCGTCGGTGGCATTTATTGAATACTCACTGTGTGCACTGAACTAAGTGCTCATGAGAGGATGATAGAGTTAGCAGGCCCAATCCCTGCCTGTGAGGAGCTGACGATCTAATGGGACACAGGCAGTACAAAAAGTTTACGGAGAGTTGGAGCAGAAAAAAAGAGCAATGCTGTGTTGGCAGAGAAAACCCTTGACTGGTCATGTGACTGATGCCCCTGTCACATTACCAGGAACGACTGGAACCTCCTTAGGCTGGGGCCAGGGCTCAGCACTATTCTTTACACTTGGGAAGTCTTAAGTGAATCTCAAGTTAGAGAGCCCAGCTCATTCTGTGTTTGTGTCTCATTTAAAAACCCCAAACTGGGGAGGAAACAGCCTCCCCTAAGCATTCGTTTGCTGAAAGCGCGCACGCACTGGCTCCCCACAAAATGCCTTTCAGTGTGACGGGTCCTGTGAGACTTTTCTATGTACAAATCAAGCTAACTTTTTAAGGACACAGACAATCACTATTTCTCCCAGCCACCGTGAAAGTGATTGGAGCAGCCTCTGGCCCAGAGAGGAACAACAAGCTCCTCTGCCAGAGACAGCCGGCAACGACAGAAGGATGACTGGTGAGGACGACGACAGAGGTGACTCTCGCTTCCCGTCCTCGATCGCCTACAAAAATCAATAAGTGACATCAAGGACGCCGGCCTCGCCTCCCTCTCCGCAATCTGCCAAAACTGCCTCCCATTTACCACTGTCCTTATGCCCTTAAGAACCGCTCAGCCAATGTCGTTGTTTCCATTGGTGCGGGCCTCCTTCTCTTTACATGGGTTCTTTCATTCATTCAATCGTATTTAGTGAGCACTTTCCGTATGCAGAGCAACACACTGAGCGCTCGGGAGAGTACAGTCTAACGATAAACAGACACACTCCCTGCCCACATTGAGCTTTACACGGAGGTAATCTCAACAGCCACCCTGCCCGAGATGGGGTTGTCCGAGGGATGGTCAGATGTAACAGCCAACACAATAATTTAGGTCTTTGCTCTTTTCAAGCTTCCTGCTTTCTCCGTGCCCCTCCCTTCTTTCCTTTAGTACCACAGCTACCCCGACGCTTTTCTCCCTCCCTCATGAGCAGCGGCAACAGCAGTGAATTGAGCTTGCGCTTCCTGTTTGAGCAAGTCCCTTGGCTTCGTCGAGCCCATCATCCCTTATCGTCGACACTGCATGACCAGTACCGTGTCTGCGAGGGCCTGGGGACTCATGGCTCTATGCCTGAACAGCTGCTTCTGAGCTCTTACCGGTCAGCTGGGGAAGCACACTGTAACTGCTTACAGGTGGGGAGCACGCTCCCAGGTTTTACAAATGCTCGGCTGCCATATGGACTCTTTGAAATACCCATAACTCTTTCTCCCAGTCTGGATCTCTTGGTGGCTTAACAAGCCACCACTGATGAAACAGTGAAGCTCCTACTTCCTAGAGAAGCAGCAGAGCCTAGTGAGAGAGCTTGGGCCTGGATGTCAGAAGAGCCTGGGTTCATCAGGGCATAGTGGTTAGAGCATGGGCCTAAGAGTCAGAAGGACCTGGGTTCTAATTCTGGCTCTGTCACATCTGCTGTGTGACCTTGAGCAAGCCACTTCACTTCTCTGGGCCTCAGTTACCTCATTCATTCAATCGTATTTATTGAGCGCTTACTATGTGCAAAGCACTGCTCTAAGCGCTGGGGGGATACAAGGTGATCAGGTTGTCCCACGTGGGGCTCACAGTCTTCATCCCCATTTTACAGATGAGGTCATTGAGGCTCAGAGACGTGAAGTGACTTGCCCAAGCTCACACAGCAGACATGTGGCGGAGCCGGGATTCGATCCCATGACCGCTGACTTCAAAGCCCGTGCTCTTCCCACTGAGCCACGCCGCTTCTCTGTACCTCATCTGTAAAATGGGGATTGAGCGTGAGCCCCATGTGAGGTAGGGACTGTGTCCAACCTGATTTGTATCTACCCCAGTGTTTAGAACAGTGCTTGGCACATAGTAAGCACTTAAGTACCATAATTATCATTATTCTAATCCCGGCTCTGCTGTTTGTCTGCTGTGTGGCATGGGCAAGACACTAGCGTCTCTGTGCTTGTTACCTCATCTGTAAAATGGGGATTGAGACTTTGAGCCCTATGTGGAACAGAGACTTGGGTTCAAACCGATAAGCTTGTATCTATCCCAGCACTTAGTACAGTGCCTGGCACAGAGTAAGTTCCTTATGAGAAGCAGCATGGCATAGTGGGGCCTGGAGTTGGAAGGTCATGGGTTCTAATCATGGTTCTGCCACTTGTCTGCTGTGTAATCGTGGGCAAGTCACTTTACTTCTCTATGGCTCTATTACCTCATCTGTAAAATGGGGATTTGAAGCTGAGCCCAATGTGGGACAGGGTATGTGTTCAACCTGATTTGCTTGTATCCACCCCAGGGCTTAGTACAATGCCTGGCACACAGTAAGCACTTAATAAATACCACAATTATTATTAGTAATAATAATAATTATAACAAATGCCATAAAAAAGAACAGGAAAGATTCCACTCCCTGGCAAAGACACGTTCACCTCTTGTCTTTCGCCTGGTCTTTGGAGTGTAGAGCAAAATACTTGTGGCGGAAATGGAGTTGGTTGAGATGGGCCGTGGGTCCCCAATATTGAGGGGATTTGGTTCCCTCCTGGAAATCCAGTGCAGTAGGTTCACCCCCTGAATGAGAAGCAGCGTGGCCTAGTGACAGAGCCCGGGTCTGGGAGACAGAGGAGCTGGGTTCTAATCCTGGTTCTTGATACCTCTGTGCTGTATAACCTGGTTAAGTCACTTCTCTGTGCCTCAGTTTCAAAATAGGGATTCGATACCTGTTCTCCCTCTGACTTCAGTTGTGAGCTCCCATGTGGGACAGGGACTGTGACATGATTTCATACTATCTACCTCACTGCTTAGTACAGTGCTTGGCATATAGTAAGTATTTAACAAATTGTACAGTTACTGTTTTTAACATTTATTATTAATAATTACTACAGTTATTAAAAGCAGAAGCATACCCATTCCATTCCTAGCTTGGGCAGTGACTAGCGAATGGAAGGCAACCTGCTACAAGCCAAAATTCCCCTTTGCAGGGCAGCAGCGCCATGTGAGAGAGTCGAGGGCAGAGACCCAGGTTTACTGCGCAGAAGGAGGCAGTGGTAAACCACTTCCGGATTTTTACCAAGAAAACTCTGTGGATACGCTCCCAGAATGATGGCAGATAGAGTCGGGGTGTTCTGGGAGAGATGTGTCCATGGTGTCGCTATGGGTCAGAGATAAGACAAGACAGTTATTAACGATATAAAGAGAGGTCAGTGGATCAGTCATCGGGCATTACTGAGCTGCTACTCTGTGTTGGGCACTGTACTGTCTACTTGGGTCCTAACCTCTAGGAGTTCACACTCTAAAGGAGGAGACAAGCAAACACCACTTACATAGCCGATCTCGGTGGGCAGATCCAGTAAGTGCCAAGGAAGAGAGGGCAGAGTGATCCTCACCTCCCTGGTCCGCTTGGGCTCTGCAGCTCGATTTCCTTCCTTTGACCTTTGGGCTCATTCTTGGAATTTTTCCTCTAGGTCTGCGGGGAGCACCCAGGGCTGCTTGTATGTTTGGGGAATGGGGAAGCACAGGCACCCAACTACCCCTGGGAATAGCTCGCTGGAACCGGTCTGCTGCATGTTCACACTGCGCTGGCTTAGCAGTTGTTCGTGTTTTGCCGGGGTCTATTTGCAAGCTTAGAAAATCACCACACACAGTTCACCATATGGCATGAGCAGTTTGGCTGAGGGGAACAGCGGGTTTGAAATTTCACAAAAATGCACCCAAGCCCCCCACCCCAAAAAAAAAGCCCACCTAAGTCATTTTGCACTGTCCTTGTTTCCATGACAACTCTTCTACAATATTTCCCAGCCCCGATGCGATTTGTGAAAGTGGCAAAAGGTTTTTAACAGGGAATCGACAAAGCAGGAAGCCAAAAAAAAAAAACCACCACGTTCCCGGATCCTTGGTGAATCTAGCAAACTCAGCCGTGTGCCTCAAGTCCCTGAAACTCGTCCTGGTCATGTGGATTGCAAAGGAGGAGTTCTTCAGCACGGCTAAGGCTGTTGGCCGGGGTGAAAACAAGGCCACATTTAATGCCTCATGCTCAGCTGGGAATGGCTCACCCATGACAGAAACCAGTCGGTTGGCCTTTCACTGAAATTGTGGGTTTGCCTGGCTTCCAGCTGCTCGGGGCAGATTTAGCCCTCGCCCACAAATAGGGTGGCTAAGGGTGGCCTGCAGTGAATCACGAGGTTAGAGCTGCCATTTTGTGGAATTAGACTGATTTTGTGCAATCCTAGAGTGTGTATTGCAGGGCGGAGAGCGCCCTCTGAACCCCCGCACTTGCCCCAGAGCCTCTGTGCCCCCTTCCCAGCTCTGTTTCCACCGTTGGTATTGTGGACCCCAGCAGCAGCAGGTTTGGCAATGAAAACTTGACTAAAGTGCTTAGAAGTGTTCTGTGCTCTTTCAAAGTTGCACAGGGGCAGGTCAGCTGCAAACCTTACTGTCCCAGCCTACAGGCCACCCCACACACAAGATCACGCCTGATTTTTCCCACAGACCAGCTACGGCCTGTCAAAATCAGGGTGCTGCCACATGGTGTTTTCTAGGTGGTGTACTTGGCAGAACCTTCAAACCGGGACCAATCTCACCTGGCTCTGCCATTCATTCATTCAATCGTATTTATTGAGTGCTTACTGTGTGCAGAGCACTGCACCCCTTAGTTTGTGCATGATGTAGGGCAAGGCACTTAATGTCTCTGTACCTTGGTTTTCTCACCTGTAAAATGGGGCTTCAGTACCTATCTAGTGCTTAGTACAGAGGACAATGATCAGCATATAGTAAGCACTTAATATTATTATAATTATTATAATTAGTATTATCATTGTTATTAAGCATACCCAGCCCATGGTGAGGCACAACAGCTCCCTGCCCCCATTCTCTGCTAAGCATTGTGATAGAACTCTCACAGGGGAAGCATGTGGCTGGTTGAGAGGCTGCAGCTGGGCCTTGTCTCTTCCTCCACACACATTTTCATCATTTTAACCCCCTTTCCTGTCAGTAATTAATGCAGCTGAAATTGGACCAGAATGAAACCTTGTGGGCATTAAAACTTGCAGTGAACCCAGGGGGCAATGTGGATGTGGAAGAGGGAGGTTTCAGTTGTGAGCTGAGAAGGAATGAGCTCAAGAGGGCTCTGGGAGAAATCCTGGCAGTCCGGGAGGGTGGCAGAGAAGCCTAGCCAGAGGAGTTTTGGGGTTGAGGACATCTCCCAGGCCCCTTCTCAATCAGTTGCATTTATCATATTTATTGAGAGTACAATGTGACAGAATTAGCAGACATGTTCCCTGCCCATAATGAGCTTCCAGTCCAGAGATTCTCCCCAAGAATCTCAGTGGTCCATGCTCCTAGCCCTACTAAGCCCCTGCCATCACCCGCCCCCTTCTCTGCAGGCCAAAGGCATCTGTGCTGGCTACTGACTGGTGCTCTGTCTGCTGTTCCCCTCTTCCTCCTTCCCTTCCACAGAACAGGCTGAAGGGGGGAGGCAAGGAGCTGGGCTGTGGGTAAGCGGCTTTCACATATGTGCTGGCAGGGATAAAGGTGGCAAAGAGGTGGAAAGAGGAGAGCCACACATCTGAACGAAGTTTATTTCCGGGGGGTGCTGAGGGGAGTATGGCAGGACTTCTGAGAGGCTGTTGGTAAGATGGAAATTATCTGAATAAGCAGAACAGTTGCTCTTTTGTGAGAATAACTGGTCAGGCACCAACCTCAGTAGTGCTTCTTCCAGCTTAGAATTGAGGCTGGGCTTCCTCCTGTGGCTGTGTGGCCTTGTGGAAAGGGTTGGAGCTGAGAGAAGACATGCATTCTAGTCCAGCCTCTGGCTTCAGCCTGCTAGGTGACCTGGCTTACTGAACCTCTCTGAATCTCAGTTTTCTCAGCTGTAAAAGGGGGATGACTGTAAAAGGGGGGGTGACCATAATAATAATTGTAGTATTTGTCAAGCAGGTAAATGCTTGGAGAAGTAGCAAGGCCTAGTGGATAGAGCGCAGGCCTGGGAGTCATAAGGTCATGGCCTCTAATCCCAGTTCCACCACTTGTCTGCTGTGTGGCCTTGGGCAAGTCACTTCACTTCTCTGTGCCTATTACCTCATCTTTAAAACGGGGATTTCGACCATGAGCCCCACGTGGGACAGGGACTGTGTCCAACCCAATTTGCTTCTATCCACCCGTGTGCTTAGTACAGGGCCTGGCACATAGTAAGTGCTTAACAAATACCACAATTATTGCTATTATTATTATTAAGTGCAAAACACCATATAAAGCCCTGGGATAGATACATTACAATCAGTTAGGAAACAGGCCCTGCCCTAAGCAGGAGGGAAAACTGGTATTTTATCCCCATTTTACAGATGAGGAAACTGAGGAATAGAGGAAGTGAAGTGATTTGCTCAAGGTCACACAGGGAGCAGGCGATGTACCTGGGATCAAAACCCCGGTACTCTGATTCCTGGCTCTATGCTTTTTCCACTAGGTCGTAATACTTGCCTCTCCCTGTTTCACAGGGATTTTATGAAGATAAATGAA
This sequence comes from Tachyglossus aculeatus, assembly GCF_015852505.1. Taxonomy (NCBI): domain Eukaryota; kingdom Metazoa; phylum Chordata; class Mammalia; order Monotremata; family Tachyglossidae; genus Tachyglossus; species Tachyglossus aculeatus. Next base: position 21,159,035 of record NC_052090.1, on the reverse strand, counting down.
ATAATTAATATGGAAACAGTTGTATGGAAGAAATGGATTTCTGAGAAGTCAATCACTGCAGGTTTCAGAAAGCAAATAATTTGGAAGACTAACCAGTGCCTGAGAAAACCCAGGGTTTGTTTAGAGCATAAAAATCTGCTCTCTATGAAGGGTTGTGAGTGCCTACCCCAGAGTACAGAACTTCATCATCATCAGTGGTATTTATTGAGCGCTTACTATGTGCAGAACACCTTACAAGTACTTGCGAGAGTACAATACAATAGAGTTGCCAGCTAGTAAGTGCTTAGTCAACACCATCAGTAAATTTTTGCTGAACCTTAAAATGGTAAATGACAAACTGCACAGAGGAGGGGGATTTTAAGCCATATGATGTATTGAGCACGCAGGGATGGCCTAGTTCTACCATAGCCTTCTCCCCAGGTTATCCCATCTTAGTAGGGACTTGGCGCTTCACCCGGTAAGAAAAGTGATATGGAGATCATCCTAAGGTAGGCAGGAGGCAGAGCAGCGTTGTAGTGGAGTTTGGGCTCTGAGGAGGGAAATGCAAACACCAGGATCTCTCTGCTCTTCCCCCTTTGCCACCATATCCTTACAGTCCGTTTGTGGTTAAGGTTGCCAGGCAAGTAATTACCAGAATGGAGTGCTAAGCAAGCAGTCCTGGTGTCAAAGAATCTGACCTTGCGAAGATAATGAGACAAGGAGAATTCAGAACAGATGAAAGCCAAGAGCACCTACTTTATCTACTGACAGTCAGGGAACACCTTCATGCTCAATCAGTTCCTACTAATGAGACAAGATGGGGCAAGATGGTAAAACAGCAGTAACAGGCAAACTTTTTTTTTTCGGCCTAATGATCTATAACTTGGTTAGATAAAATCGCCGTTTCAACCTGGGGTAAGATGCACCAGGGCTCAGAGATAGCAGAGACTTCTCGTTCATTTTGGGTTTGTTTGCTTGGTAAAAAAGCTAATGTAGTAGCAGCCCGGTGAGAAATGTGCGAACTATGTGAATACCATTTCTGATGGTGTCATCTGAGGAGATAGTTTCACCTTTCATTCATTCAGTGGTATTGAACATTTATTGTGGAGAAAGCACTGTACTAAGTGCTAGGGGAGAATACAAATATGTTGCCAATTTGTACTTCCCAAGCGCTTAGTACAGTGCTCTGCACATAGTAAGCGCTCAATAAATATGATTGATGATGATAAATAAGTGGAAGCAGATAAACTGGGGAAGGGGCACTGTCTAGTGGAAGAGTATAGACCTTGGAGTCAGAAGGCTAGGGTTCTAATCCCAGCTCCTCCACTTGGCTGCTGATTGTGACCTTGGACAAGTCACTTAACTTCTCTGTGCCTCAGTTCCCTCATCTGCAGAGTGGGGAAGACTGTGAGCCCCCTTCTAGACTGTGAGCCCACTGTTGGGTCGGGACTGTCTCTGTATGTTGCCAACTTGTACTTCCCAAGCGCTTAGTACAGTGCTGTGCACACAGTAAGTGCTCAATAAATACGATTGATTGATTGATTGATTAATACCTGTTCTCCTTCTTACTTGGAATGCGAACCCCATGTATATATCTATATATGTTTGTACATATTTGTTACTCTATTTATTTATTTATTTATTTTACTTGTACATATCTATTCTATTTTATTTTGTAGTATGTTTGGTTTTGTCTCCCCCTTTTAGACTGTGAGCCCACTATTGGGTAGGGACTGTCTCTATATGTTGCCAATTTGTACTTCCCAAGCGCTTAGTACAGTGCTCTGCACACAGTAAGCGCTCAATAAATACGATTGATGATTGATGATGTGGAACCCTGATTATTGTGTATCTTCCCCAGTGCTTAGTTCAGTACTTGGTACATAGGTAGCTCTTAACAAATATCATTATTATTATTATTATTATTGAGGATAAATAATGCAGTTGCATCATACTGCTTAAAATCACTCTCCTTTGTGCATTTTGTCATTTACCATTTAAAAGTTCAGCAGAATTTAGTGATTGTATTGACTAAGCACTTACTAGGTGCCAACTCTAGTATTGTACTTTCGCAAGCATTTAGTTCAGCGCTCTGCACACAGTAAGCACTCAATAAATGCCATTGATAATAATAATAATGATGGCATTTATTAAGTGCTTACTTTGTGCAAAGACTGTTCTAAATGCTGGGGAGGTACAAGGTGATCAAGTTGTCCCATGGTGGGCTCACATTCTTAATCCCTATTTTCCAGATGAGGTAACTGAGGCACAGAGAAGTTAAGTGACTTGCCCAAAGTCACACAGCTGACAATTGGTGGAGCGGGGATTTGAGCCCATGACCTCTGACTCCAAAGCCCGTACTCTTTCCACTGAGCCATGCTGATGATGAAATACTGTACCCTGGGGCAGGCAATGACAGCCCCTTGTAATGCACAGATTTTTATGCTCTATAGCTTCCTTGAAGATGTAATTTATTTTAGTGTCTGCTTTTCCCTCTAGTTTGCAAGCTCTCTAGGGCAGGGATCATGTCTGCTAACCCTATTGTGTTCTTCCAAGTACTTAATACAGTACACTGCACACAGTAGGCACTCAATAATTACCGTTGATTGATTGATGATTGTCAGAGGCCTATTTCATTCACTGGTACTTAATGAGTGCTTACTGTGTACAAGGCACTGCCTTACGCAGTGAGGCAGGTACTTAAATCATTCATTCAGTGGAATTAATTGAGCACCTACTATGCACAAAACACCCTACTAAGCCCTGGAGAAGGATATAATAGAAGATTAATAAATACGGTCTCCAACCCCGAGGGAGCTCACAGTCTAAGGGATAAGGAGAGCAGGAGCAGGTATCCTCTCCCCATCTTACAGATGGTGATATAGACACACTAGTGAACTCCTGTCCCGCAATCTCCTGGGGAATTGAGGCAAGTATAGACTGGCTTCCAAAAGTCAGTGTAGTGGCATTGTCTTCTGTACAAGCCCTCTAAGCTCTCCTATCTTGTGGGGAGACTTGGAGGGTCTCAGAGATAGAGCTACATTAAAAGGAGCCAGGAAAGCGGCCCTACATTGTCCTTTGAACCGTGTCTGCCACCTCCTATGGGTTTTCTAGGCGTGATGGATCACTGGGATGGCAGACAACATCTGCTCCAGGCGGCTGGTTGGGTTATCAAGCTGCGAGACAGTGGGGTCCGGGGGGCCACTCCCAGCACAGAGTCAGGGAACATGAATCTAAGCCCGGCTTTGCCCTTCAACTTGCCATGTGACCTTGAGGCGGCACTTAACTGATCTTGTTCCTGAGTTTTTATCATCCATTATCAGGGGAGCGATGGAGGGGGTGGAGGTGACTCTTTCCTCTCTATCTCTGGAGGGTTAGCTAATCAATCATGGGACCATCCTTGACCAATAGAAGGGCACAGAGAAATGCTGCAGAATGATGGCTGGACAAGGTACCTGGGGAGAGACTTTCGACTCTCCCTTCTCACCCCAATGAGGGCTGATCCCTAATCCGTGGGAGGAGAAACTGGTTTTCAAACACTTTTCAAAAGAAAAGGAGCTTTCATTATGATCTCGGGGATAAAAATGAAATCTCCTTTCCTTGCCTCAGACTGTGGACTATGCTTTTCTCAGAGGAAGTTTAGGTGTGGCTAATTTACCGCTCCTTCCCTCTGAAGTGGCGGTTTACCTTCCTGCCACCAACCAGATGGACACTGGGGACACAGCAACTCTGAACGGCGGCAGAGCCGGCCTTAGGGGGAGCTCAGGGCCACAGTGGAGGCCAAAGGGAACGGGGCCAAGAGGCACTGAAGCAGCTCCAGGAGTAGTGGTTAGTAGTAAGTGCATTTAGTAAGCTCCTATTGTGTATAAAGCACTGTACTAAACACTGGAAAAGGATACCCAGGTGAGATGTAGACATGGTCGCTTGTCCCCAAGGGACTCAAAGTGTAAACGTACCAGAGTGATAGACAGGAAAAAAGAGGTAGAAACATGAAAGCATCAGTGACAAGCAAGAGTAGGACACTGTGGGTAGGGGAGCAGCAGCATGTGCCGCTGCCCTCTCCCCGTGCCACCCAGGCACCTGACCTGCCTCCTGGGTTGGCGGCAGTGGCGTTGTCACCATGGATCGTAGAACATGGGGAGGCTGTGGCTTTTGGGCCTACCAGACTCTGTACAGCCCCACCAGAAGCAGGGAGGGAACCAGAAAATGGCCCCGCAAACTGCAGGGCGCGGGAGCTCTTGTTGCGCTTGTTGTGGTCTTTGTGTTCTTATGTTGTTTTAGCTTCGTGGATTCAGTCGGGTATGTCTGTTGCCAACCTCTCAGCACCCCCCTTTTAGATGGTGAGCCCCCCTAGGGCCAGGGACAAAAGCCTATTTATCCTTTATTGTATTCTTCCCCAGTGTTTGGGCATAGTGGATGCTCAGTAAATACTATTGAACGAATGGGTGAAGGGATGGATGGCCTGAAGGGGAAATTGGGAATTGATTCTTGCAGGACCTTCTGTCTGGGAACTACATTTCCCAGAAGCCAGAAGTTACATTTCTTAGAATTTTCTGGGAATGAGAGTCGGTCAGAAAGCTGGCTGGAGCTGGGAACTCTTAATTCCTGGTGGAGCACATTCTGGGTAGACCAGCTGGATGTCCCGCTCCTTGTGCTGACTTGTGAACGCACACACTGGGAACTTGGTCCGGGTAGTTAAGGACTTTGGCTTGCATGATTATAGCAGTTTGCATTTGTATCAAAGCCTGCATAGCTGGTGGTGTATAAGCATTTGGATTTGATTCAACTTGTCCTTTTTCCTCCCCCTGTGCTTTACTGAAACTTTTATGGCTGTGTTTTGACAGAGGTCTGGAGAGCACATAGATTCTTTTCAGGTTCTCCTGCTAATAACCTTGAGAATCTATTCTCAGTAAATGACACTTAGCAATTACAGAGAATACATAGCATAGCAGAGAAGCAGCGTGGCGTAGTGGAAAGAGTCCGGGCTTGGGAGTCAGAGGTCATGGGTTCTAATCCAGCTCCACCACTTCTCAGCTGTGTGACTTTGGGCAAGTCACTTAACTTCTCTGTGCCTCAGTTACCTCATCTGTAAAATGGGATTTAAGACTGTGAGCCCCATTGGGACCTGATGATATTGTATCTACCCCAGCATTTAGAACAGTCCTTGGCATATAGTAAGCACTTAACAAATACCATCATTATTAATTGCAGTCCTGCAGTATAAACAATAATAATAAATATAGTAATTGTATTTGTAATAGAGTAATTGTATTTGTTGTTAAGCACTTACTATGTTCCAAGCACTATACTAAGTGCTGGGGTAGATACAATATTGTCAAGCCCCAATGGGGCTCACAGTCTAAGTAGGAGGAATAACAGGTATTCCCCATTTTGCAGATGAAAGAACCGAGGCACAGAGAATAATAATAGTGATGGCATTTATTAAGTGCTTACTGTGTGCAAACCACTGTTCTAAGCGCTAGGGAGGTTACAAGGTGATCAGTATGTCCCATGGGGGGCTCACAGTCTCAATCCCCATTTTACAGATGAGGTAACTGACGCACAGAGAAGTTAAGTGACTTGCCCAAAGTCACACAGCTGACAGGTGGCGGAGCTGGGATTTGAACCCATGAGCTCTGATTCCAAAGCCCATGCTCTTTACACTGAGCCACGCTGCTTCTCTTAAGAGAAGTTTCTTGACTTGTCCAAGGTTAAAGAGCAGGTGACACCAGGGATTAGAACCCAGATCCTCTGACTCCCAGTCCCACGTTCTTTCCACTAGGCCATGCCACTTCTCTAAAAACTTGGAGTGAGACAACTAGTGGGGGAAATGGCATTTAATAATGATTTTCTAGGGAAATCCGTAAACAATGCAGATGATTTGTTATTTGTAAATCTTTTTCTTTCCCCAAGAAACTGTCCACCTCCCAAGAGTGAAAATAGATGTTTTCTTGTGTAGATTCTGATCCACTCATCTGATTTGGTGTGCCATTCCTGTATGTGTTTGTTCAGGTTATGTTTGTTTCTCCCTCAGGAGTATAATCTCAAAGCAGGTATTTGAATGTCAAACAACTATATGGTTTTCTAAAAGAAGGGGACTGGGGTAGTATCCATAAGGCAGAAAATGCAGGAATGGGAACGAAAGAGAAAACCCAAGAGGTCCATCCACCTTGTCCATTTAACTGGCTAGTGCACCCCGAAATGCTGCTGCTGCCTCTGAGATTCACACTGGATGGAAATCTAATAAGGGCGAGTTGGCCCAAACTGTCTCTTTGGGCCTTCTGGCTGCAGGCAGGGTGGAAAAATAGGAAAATAAGGAGGACCCGTTTGATTGGGAATTGTGGGGGCTTTCATTGAATAGGGTTTCCTGAAGCCCCACTTGGAAATTTCAGTTTCTAGGATACAGGTGGTATAAAAAAAATTCCTTTAGTGTTTTATTGGTCAAGGTCCCCACTTCAAACAAAGCTAATAGAAAACCATAATATTGTAACTGCTCCAACAGGACTTTCAGGCTCAGAAAGTGGAGCAAGCCATCTTTTCAAGTTTTCTCAGTGTTATGCCAAGAATCTCCATAACTTTTATATATATATTTTATATATATATGGAGACCTCCTTCCTCCCCCATCCTCCTCACCCCCCCAAACCCCCACCAAAAAGTTTCCTGATTAAGCCATTAAGAGTCTGCAGAGATCCATGGAGAACTGGGGGACAAAGCCGTGCAGATTCTGTTATACAAATTCTTCAGAACATTAATTTAACATCTTGTTCTCTAAAATGTGTTCCCTTTTGTGGGGATAATTATTGAGGGTGTGAGCGAAGCAGAGTTTCAATCATTTAAGACCTCTACATCCATAAATAATGCTCAACAGGCTCTATTTCTAAGATAGACATTTAGACGGTAATTCAAATAATGAAGTCCTGTTGTGTTTCGAGAAAATCAGCAACCAAGCAAACAGCTTGTACTGTATTTAGATGATTAAGGGAGATGTTCTGTGAAGATTAGCGCTCTCTCAATCCAGTTAGAGGCTATTACTGGAACAACTTTGGGTAAAACTGTGTGATGTTTCAATGGATATGGACTGCTTAGGGTGTCCTCGGGTCACAAGAGAAGTTTGCAGCAAATCCCAAAATGCAATAGCAAAGTTAATCCAGTTGAATTTAGTCAAATCGAGGTGCCTGGCTTTATGCGAAGAGAATTGCAAATGTTCCTGAGGAGGGATTGGGTGAAGTTAATTATTTTGGTGCTTTTTGGGCCGTTTAACATTTCATATTAGCCATCACCTGAACCTGTTGGATTATTTTGTTGGACTGAAACTTTGTGAGCCTTCTAGAGCAAAAACTACCCGACGGTAAGCAGCGATTTCATTGGGCAGGAGCAGGGTGGCCCCTGGAAACATTAAAGAATACCAGATACCCCTTTTGCTGGCCCCTCTCCCCGCACACTCACCCCTACCCCCGTACAGCGGCCAGAAGTCCACAGCACTGCATGCATATCCGCCGGGTGTGCCGAGTAACACAGTGACGTAACATGTGCCACTTTGGGGAAGTCCATTCCAAGCAGCCCAAATCTAAGGTGCTTATCCGGAGGACACACTGACCCCCCCCCCCCCCCCCCCACCAAACTAGCTCCAAAGCCTCCCAGGCCCCAGCTCACACAGGTGGCGTCTCCTGCTGCAGAACCTGGGAGCAAAGACCACAGTGGAGGGAGGCTGGAGGCTTAAATTAAAAATACGGGATGTAAAATCATCCAGAGCTGTATCAGAGCTGGATGGGGGCAGATCTGCTGAAAATCAGCCTGACCAGTATAAAATTGGACAAACGACCACATCATCGGGCCCGAGGGCAAACGGCCCCAGAGGGCAGAGGACCTCCAAGCCCAGGGAGGACCTCCAAGCCCAAGAGAAGCAATGTGGCCTAATGGATAGAACAAAAGCCTGGGAATCAGAAGGACCTGGGTTCTAATCCTGCCTCTGCCATATGTCTGCTGCATGACCTTGGGCAAGACACTTCACTTCTCTGTGCCTCAGTTACCTCATCTGTAAAATGGGGATTAAGACCGTGAGCCTCGGGCTGGACATGGACTGTGTCCAACCTATCTACCCCAGTGCTTAGTACAGTGCCTGCCACGTAGTAAGCGCTTAACAAATACCATTTTTAAAAAGAGTTCTGGGACTAAGGGGATTGGAATCCCCTGGCCATTCAAGCCTTGTCTAGATTCACTCATTGACCTAGAGGACTCATTTAGAGTCCAGCTTCTCAGGGGAGCATAAATCTTCGCAGTATTTTTCTGCAAACAAAATGTAGTATCCCTGGCAGTAAGAAGGCAAAGTGGATGTGAAGTGAGGAGGCTGTTAGGGCAATTCAGGTCAAGGGTTTAGGAGGCTTTAATGATCCACGTGGACAGTTGCCACTGATTGACCATCACAAAGGGACTTCTAGGTGCAAACCATGAACCACACGTCCGGGTAAATAATTGTTCCTTGTCCTTTTCACTTCCTGCCTCTCCCGGCACTTCCCTTAGAGAAGTTTCCTTTCCCCATGATGGTCGGGACTCCTTCCGCTCGCCCCATTCATTGTTTTCTACTAATCACTCAAAGAATCATCCCTTGTAATATTTCAAATTCAGGTAGCCCCGTTCTTCAGGGCATGGGTAACAAATGTTCTTTGGGAGTGGCGGAGGGGGATAAAAAGAAGACAGAGATTTTACTGGGGATGGAGACAGGGAGGGGAAAGGCCTTGGGAACGAATGTGCTAGGTAGCCACCATCTGGAGGCTTCTCAGCCTTGACTGAAAACTGAGAAGCAGTTTGGCCTACTGGTTAGAGCACCGGCCTGGGAGTCAGAAGGACCTGGGTTCTAATCCAGGCTCTGCCACTTGTCTGCTGTGTAACCTTGGGCAAGTCACTTCACTTCTCTGAGCCTCAGTTACCTCATTTGTAAAATGGGGATTAAGACTGTGAGCCCCATGTGGGACACGGGCTGTGTCCAACCTAATTAACTTGTTATCTACCCCAGTGCTTAAAACAGTGCCTGGCACGTAGTAAACACTTAACAAATACCATAAAAAAATAGAAACTGCCATGGCTTGTCAGAGACCAGAGTTGAGTGAAGTTGGGGGGGTCTGTCTCAAACAGCTAGTTACGCCATTGCCACCACCACTCCCACGGTGCTTTAAGGTATTGTTGAATTGGGGGTTTAACAGTGAGTTTCACCATCAGTATTGTCCTTTGAACAATCCAGTAAAGTCTGTGTGTGTGTGATTGGGGAAGCAATAGGATGGACAAACTGGTCTTGAGGGAATCTTTCCCTGCCAGTGATTCTCTTAGCTACTTGGGAAACACCTGGAACCTCTTGGAGTAAATGGTATAAGTTGGTGTAATATCAGCAGAAAGCATCATTTCTGATTTTAGTCTCACTTTCATATTCTGTTTATCAAGTTCATTCCATTCCATATGTACAATGTGACAATCCATCACTGCAGCCCCCACCAAGTTTCTTAAGAAAACAACTGCAGTGTGTTTTCCCGATATTAAATGTAAAAATATTCTCGTGCAAATAAAAATAGCAACTTGTTAGATTGGCCGTCTGACTAGAGAAAGCAGCTGGACAGCACTGACTGTGCAAATATCACAGTCAAGCAATTAAATTGCAGAGGGAATATGAGACTAGACTAGGAATTGCAGAACCTGGTCCCTTGAATCAGACTGCAGAAAAACAGGAAGGGTCTTTGGAAACGATAGGGTCTAGGTGAGAAGGAAAAGGGAAAATGGAGCAGCCAAGATCCCATTTCAGAGACACAAATTGGTTTTGCAGTGCAGAAGTCAGTGTGTCAGAGAGAGAGCTTGCCCAGAATTAGAAGCATTTCTCCCAATCCATAAAATCTTCCCCAGCCTTGACCATTCTTAGCATATCGTTTCCAAGTAATGATACCACTAGTGGTTTAAGGAATTCTAATACCTGTCCTCAGTTACAGGCAATAAATAAGCCCTTCCTAATCTGGAGATTGTGAGCCTCAGAGTTTGACCTGATTTTCTTGTATCTACCACTACATTTAGTACGGTGCTTGACACATAGTTACCACGTTAATCCAAGCATTTATCCTGTCCCACCTTGATTACTGTATCAACCTCCTTGCTGACCTCCCAGCCTCCTGTCTCTCCCAACTCCAGTCCGTAGTTCGCTCTGCTGCCCAGATCATTTTTCTTCAAAAACATTCACACCATGTTTCTCCTCTCCTCGAGAACCTCCAGTGGTTGCCCATCCACCTCCACAGAAACTCCTCACCATTGACCTTAAAGCACTCAATCACCTTGCCCCCTCCTACCTCATGTCACTACTCTCCTACTACAACCCAGCCCGCTCACTTTGCTCCTCTAAAGCTAACATTCTCACTATAGCTCTTTAGACCTCTTGCCCACATCCTGCCTCAGGCCTGAAACTCCCTCACTCCTCATATCTGACAGCCAATTTCTCTCCCCCACTTCCAACTCTTAGTGAAGGCATATCTCTTCCAAGAGGCCTTCCCTGACTAAGCCCTCCCGACCAAGCCCTCTTTTCCTTTTCTTCAACTCCCTTCTGTGTCACCCTGACTAGCTCCCTTATGTTCATCTCCCCTCCCAGCCCCACAGCACTTATGTACATATTTGTAATTTATTTATATTAATGTCTGTCTCTCCCTCTAGACTGTAAGCTTATTGTGGACAGGGAATGTGTCTATGATATTGTTATATTGTACTCTCCCAAGCACTTAGTACAGTGCTCAATAAATATGATTGACTGATTTACTGACATAGAAAGTGCTTAACAAACAGCATATTATTATTATTATAATCATTATTCAATCCCTGACCCCCCTGAAGTATTTCAGAGGCTTGATCTTCAGATTCATTTACTTCCTTGGGGAATTCAGAGTTTGGATTTGGTTCAGCAGAATGTTAAGACTTTATAAGTCTTCTAGACTAGTAAGATCCTTGTGGGCAGGGAACATATCCACCAACTCTGTTGTATTGTACTCTCCCAAGTGCTTAGTACAGTATTCTACACACAGTGATCAATAAAGACCATTGATTGATTCTAGTAAATAGTTGATATCATGTTCAAGATGCAGGGAAACATCCTTAGGTCTAACTGCCTTTCCCTTCCTTTCCTTCCCTCCCTCCTTCTCCCTTTCTCTCTCTCTCTCTCTCTCTCTCTCTCTCTCTCTCTCTCTCTCTCTCTCTCATGTTTTTAGTCTACCTTTCTCCGTTTCTCCCTCCCTCCCCTTTCCTCTCCCTCTTTCCTTCTCTCCTCCCTTTCTATTTTCCTCTTTCTCCTTTTCTCTCCCACTCTCTCATTTTAAACTTTCTCCTTTTCTCCCTCCTTTCCTCAGTGAGTGTATGAGCCACTGATCAACAGGGGGAGAGAATGAATGTCCAAGAAGGCAGTCACCACCCAATGATTATTAATTATGATTAATTAAGATTTAGTCCCCATCCTACCAAGCATCCTGTTATCACTGTTGAATTATTATGGTATTAAGTGCTTATTTTGTGCAGTGCATTGTACTAATCACCAGGGTAGATGGACGTTGAAAAGGGGATTGGGGTTCAAATCCAAATGCAGCCAAGACCTTGGGTAAATTGCTTAAATTCTCAGTGCCAGTTTCCTTATTTGTAAAATGGGGTTTCAATTCCTGTTCTCCTTTCCTGTTAGATTGTGATCCCCATGTGAGACGGGCTGTGTCTGACCTGGTTATCTTGTAATGATCCTAGCACTTAGTAGTGCTTAAAAAAGTACCATTAGTATTATTATTGATTAATTGTTAATTTATTAATTATCAATAATCAAAACTTAGTCCCTGACCCACTAGGCTCACAATCTAACTAAACTGGGTTGCATCTGATTCTTTTGACAACATGGGTCTGCTCCAATTTATGTCCTTCTGGTTTGATTTGAACAGATTTTACCCTCTAATGCAAAATTCTCAATTCATTTTAATCATGTCATCTTGAAGCTTACTAAAGGAGGGAGATGATTTTATATAATGGAAACAATTTTCTTGATAGTCTGTTTTTTTCCACACACTTGGGTGCAGTTTTGACAGCATCACAGAAGGAACATTCAGTTAAACATAAACCCTAGAAAAAATAATTAATTCAAAGTAAGTTAGAATCCCACCATCCATCTACCAGACTCCCAGGGCCCCTGCCTGCTGACGGAAGAGAGAGCTGATAAAGATGTTTTCCAGGAAACCAGAAAGGTGATTAGATCCAAGCCGAGTTTACCTGAAAAGTGGTTTTCTGGCAAGCTGTTCGCAGAGGTATCAAGTTGCAGTTCTCTGAAGCGGCCACTAAGTGTCAGACATTGTATAGTCTATCCGCACACTTTGGGTGTTGGAGCCTCCGCTGTCCTCCAATAATTTTCCCCAAACAGGTCTTGTCTGATCCTCAGATCCTCCCATCACTGCCTCTCCTCCCCACTTCATACTCCTGTTCATCCACTTGGAAAATCTGCTCATGATTTTTAAGAAAATATTAAGTTGATTCAGTTTGCCAAATATCCATATTCCATGAAAATATAGCGATGACTTTCCTGGAATCCTACCCAAAAATTCTCCTGTAAGCTAGAAGACTCTCTCAGTCCACATCCCATGCTCGTTATCCGCTTCCTGGAGAGAGAGGCCTGGATGATGAACTGAAGATGGTCATATTGGGGCTCTGTCATGAAGAAATCTAATGGGGACTCAGCGAGCAAATTGATTTGGTATTTGAAAGCTTTTCAGGGTATCGGGGTCCTCTTCATACTCTCTTTTTATAGACCGATAAGGAATTCTCTGGGGAATCGATTGGTGGTGGTTGTGGCTGTATTCTCCATCTAGACTAAGTAGTAGTAGTGGTGATAGCATTTACTAAGCAGAAGCTGCATGCAATGCACTGTACTAAGCTCTCAGAAAAAAATTAGAATTAGACACAGTCGCTGACCTCAAGGGGCTCCAGTTTAAGACTAAGGGGGAGAAGGTTGGATGTGGACACATGAGGAAGGATGAAGTAATGAAAGTTATTATTGTGATAAAGATACTTACTAAACATTTACTATGTGCCAAGAACTGTTCTAAACACCCGAGTAGATACAAGTTAATTAGATCGGACACAGTCCCTGTCTCACATGGGGCTCACAGCCCAAGCAGGAGGGAGAACACATATTTAATCCCCATTTTACAGATGAGGTAACTGAAGCACAGAGAAGGTCGGTGATTTGACCAAGGTAATACAGCAGATGTATGACAGAGCTGGGATTAGAATCCACGTCCTCTGCCTCTTGGCCCATGCTCTTTCCACTAATCCACACTGTTTCTCCAGTCAGAAGAACCAGGAAAAGAATGCAAAGTCAATTTTCCGTCCTCTTCTTTGTGTTACTCAAGTGCATTATTCAATTGGGATGATAGTTCTTTTATTATGGAAATTTCAGTCTTTGAAAAAAGTAGCATTAGGCAAAGTTCCTTATGGGCAGGAAATGTGTCCGCTAATAATAATAATAATAATAATAATAATAATAATAATAATAATAATAATAATAGTCGTGGTATTTGTTAAGCATTTACTATGTGCCAGGCACTGTACCAAGCACTGGGTGGATATGAGCAACGAATTGAGGGCAGGTTCTGCAACCTTCTTGGAGGACACATTCCATTATTTCACTCCTCTTCCAGCTAGGAAACTCTACATAATACTTTATGTAACAAACTCAAGTGGTGGTGGGTAAAGTAACCTTTGAAAGAAATACATCCTCTTGGGGCCAACTGCATAGGCAACACAAAAGGGAGAGGGAGTAAGGGGAATGAGGGCTTAGTTGGGGAAAACATCTTGGAGGAGGTGAGATTCTCATAAGGCTTTGAAAATGGGGAAAGTAGTGGTCTGCATGAAATAGTAGATAGAGCACGGGCCTGGGGGTCAGAAGGTCATGGGTTCTAGTCCTGGCTCTGCCACTTGTCTGCTGTGTGACCTTGGGCAAGTCACTTCACTTTTCTATACCTCAGTTACCTCATCTAAGGGATCGAGACTGTGAGTCCCATGTGGGACAGGGACTGTGTCCATCCCGATTTGCTTGTGTCCAACCCCAGCTCTTAGTACAGTGCCTGTACATAGTAAGTGCTTAACAAATACCATAATAGTAATTATTATTATTATTACGAAGCCAACACGCTGTGACTATCCTGATGGCTACTAGGCGTGCTGTCGGCAACTAGGATCCCAAAATGAAACAAAGCTTGTTGTGGGCAGGGAACATAGTACAGAGCTCTGCATACAGTAAGCATTGAGAAGCAGTTTGGCTTAGTGGAAAGAGCCTGGGTTTCGGAGTCAAAGGACGTAGGTTCTAATTCCGACTCCGCCACTTGTCTGCTGTGTGACCTCGGGTAAATCACTTAACTTCTTTGTGCCTCAGTTACCTCATCTGTAAAATGGGGATTGCAACTGTGAGTCCTACGTGGGACAACCTGATTACCCTGTATCTACCCCAGTGCTTAGAACAGTGCTTGGCACATAGTAAGCTCTTAACAAAGACCATAATAATAATAATAATAACCACATTTCCAAAGAGTTGATGCTCTTTCTACCCTCTTTCCATTGCTTAGAGCAATGTTTGGCACATAGTAAGCACTTAAAAATACCATCATTATTATTATTCAATAAATACGATTGATGATTGATTGAAAGACAGTCAGTCATCTATTTCCTTCTCCCCAGGTCAACGGCGTTTTTCCTAGGCCTCCCCTCTCCTCTACACAGGAGTCACTGTAGCTTTAAAAACCCCTGAGACCCAGATAATGAGTCAGCCCATGTAGGGTCCCTTGGGGGCAGGGGATGGCAGGGGATTTGGGGAGGAAGGAACCTCATGATTGTATTGGGTTACCACTTCTCATGTTGGGATTCTCCCCTAACTGTATTTATATTAATGTCTGTCTCCCTTTCTAGACTGTAAGCTCACTGTGGGCAGGGAGTGTGCCTGCTTATTGTTGTATCATACTCTCCCAAGCGCTTAGTACAGCACTCTGCAAACAGTAAGCATTCAAGAAATACAATTGACTGAATGAATTAATCTCATTTTTCTCATCTCTAAATTGGGGCCAAGACACCTATCGTCAATCTTCTCTCATAGACTGTGAGCCTAGTGTGGGACTGTGTCTGGTAAACCCCAGTGCTTAGCACAGGATTTAGCACCTAGTAACCGCTTTTTTTAGTGGTATTTTTTAAGTGCTTTCTATGTGCCAGGCACTGTACTAACTACTGGGGTAGATACAATTTAATCAGGTTGGACACCATCCCTGTCCCACATGGGGCTCATAGTCATAATCCCCATTTTACAGATGAGCTGCAACTTGTCTGCTGTGTGACCTTGGGCAAGTCACTTCACTTCTCTACCTCAGTTTCCTCATCTGTAAAATGGGGATTGAGACTGTGAGCCCCACAAGGGACAGGGACTGTGTCCAACCTGATTTACTTGTATCCACCCCAGTGCTTAGTACACTGCCAAGCACATAGTAAGCACTTAACAAATACCATAATTATTATTAACAAATACCATAAGGGAACTGAGGCCCAGAGAAGTGAAGTGACTTGCCCAAGGTCACACAGCAGACAAGTGGCAGAGCTGGGATTAGAACCCAGGTCCTTCTAACTCCCAGGCCCGGGCTCTATCTATTATTAGACACACTGCATCTCTAGTGCTTGATAAACAAAAGTGCTTTAGGGCTTGATAAATGCCATTTGGTGGGGAGGGGCAGGTGGAGACCTGTGGCCTGCAAAAGAAAACTTTCCTGCTTGGTGCTAATTATGCTTAGAGTGTTACCCACACACACCTTCCATTTGAAAGGGACTCATCTCCCTAAGGATGAACCTCAAGGTAGCAAATTTAAAGCCTTCCCGTGCATAGACAGAGTTGATGTCCTCCTCACCCTGGGCTTCAAGGCTCTCCATCACCTCGCCCCCACCTACCTCACCTCCCTTCTCTCCTTCTACAGCCCAGCCCACACCCTCCGCTCTTCCGCCGCTAATCTCCTCACCGTACCTCGTTCTCGCCTGTCCCGCCATCGACCCCCGGCCCACGTCATCCCCCGGGCCTGGAATGCCCTCCCTCTGCCCATCCGCCAAGCTAGCTCTCTTCCTCCCTTCAAGGCCCTGCTGAGAGCTCACCTCCTCCAGGAGGCCTTCCCAGACTGAGCCCCTTCCTTCCTCTCCCCCTCGTCCCCCTCTCCATCCCCCCCATCTTACCTCCTTCCCTTCCCCACAGCACCTGTATATATGTATATATGTTTGTACATATTTATTACTCTATTTATTTTACTTGTACATATCTATTCTATTTATTTTATTTTGTTAGTATGTTTGGTTTTGTTCTCTGTCTCCCCCTTTTAGACTGTGAGCCCAATGTTGGGTAGGGACTGTCTCTATATGTTGCCAATTTGTACTTCCCAAGCGCTTAGTACAGTGCTCTGCACATAGTAAGCGCTCAATAAATACGATTGATGATGATGATGATGGATGGCACAGGCCACCTTGGGCCACACAAACAAGGTGACCTTCCAAGAGTGGCCACTCAGGTCATGGCAAAAACACGGCTGTGATCTTGGGGAAGACCCCAGTGCAGGACGCAGGCCCAATCATGTAGGAAGATGCTCCAATGGTGTACTTAGATGGCGCCGGCACCAGGGAGAGCCAGACGCAACGGGGCGGCTGAGGCCTATGCAGAAGTAACCCGTGAAAGCCCCACTGAAAATAGAAAATCAGCTCCCGGGCCTGATGGCGTGGGGGAGGATAGGGATGTCAGAGTCCATTTGGGATGCTCCTATTTATATGGACATGAACAGACGCTCCCCACCCTAGAGAGGAGAGCCAACACACTGTCTCCACTAACCACCTGATGGCGGAAGTCGGGGGGACGGTGAATCTGGAGGAAGAATTCCTCCCCCGGGCATTGCTGGGGAGGGGGCAGAGGTGATCTTGTGCCCCCTGCTTAGCCCACGAAGGTTTCCCTCCTGACAGTGGAGACTCTGCCCAGGGCTCGATTTTCGTTCGGCTTTATTGTAACGAGCACTGCCGTACCGAGCTCCGGAAAGAATTTTGGGACGCATGCCTTGGAAAGTTGTTTTTTCTTTCTTTTTTTCTTCTTTTTTTTTTTTGGTGGTCCATCTGTTTTGCTCATCGCAATCCCTGTTTGTTTAAGAAGCGCGTGTGCCAGAACTGGGGAAAGAATGTGTACAGCGACAAGTGATGGAGCCATTTTCACACTGGACTTATGAGAGACATGTGTTGCCCATCTGTGAAATTCTCATCTTATGCAAATTTAGACAATGTATTCTTATGTCATGGTGTCTGAGGGCCCAGGGGTGGATGGGAGCTTACAAACGGCAGGGCAGGGGGAAGGAGAGGGAGAAAATGCCTCTCATGCCACCGGGGGTGGGTGGGGGAAGGGAACTGGGCATCAGAGTTTTGCCCACTGAGGCTGGCTATTTCTGAAACATATGGGCCTGAAGGTCGAAGTTGGAATGACAGTCTCTTGGTGGCATTTGGGATTTCAGAGCTCAGGTTCTCATTTGGGGCTATAAGCGGGGGCTGCTGTCTCAGAGTGACCTTGAGCCCAGGGTGTTTTGAGGTGGTGGATGACCAGTGTGGTCTGCTGACCACCTGCAGACTGTCAAGGCCAGTCAGCCTTCAACCACTCGACTGAGTCCCTGGCTGGGCTGTGTTCTGCTCTCATGAACTGCATAGGGGAAATGAACAAGTCCATTTAGGATTCCACTTGTATAGCCAGAGGGGTGATTTTGGGGGGTTTGCAATGTCTTCTTTTCCACGTATAAACAAGCTCCTTGGGTCTCTCTCACCAAAGCCAAAGGAGACAACAATATTTCCTGGGTGGTTAATCGCACCCCTAGCAGGGAGGAGAAGAGAAATCAGAAGATAAACATTTTCCCTAGAGCCCCTTCCCTGACAGTGGCAGCCACAGTGTTCGTGCTTGACTCCAGTCCTGTCACGTGGCTGTGGGAAGCAGCCACCATTTTGGGTTTGGTTGGTGGCCAAACAGCATGATTGGGTAAAGCTGAGGTGGGGACTCTCTGTCCCTAACGTCGGCCGGTTTCACAGGCTAAGGTCACACCCCCTCAGAGCAATCATCTTGTACAAATCACCCTTCCTGATCCCCATTACCTCCAAGTCTTTTAAACCTGCTTTTTGAACTAAGAGTAACAAGCATTGGGGGAAACATATGGCCCACATTGAGTATGTGTGGGTTTTTTTTTTTTTTGGTATCTAAATATAAGCCCACATGTGTCTTCTTTTGACAGGGCTCAAAAGAATCCCCTAGGCAAGGAACAGAAACACATCTGAATTTTCCCCATAGATTTAGTTGCTGCTTATTTAGCTTTCAGTTTTTATGTGAAAACGAGAAACAAAATGGGGTGAGGGAGATGGAAATGTAGGGTTAGAAGTTCAGGAGGTGGATACCATGCTGATCACCAGTTTTTATCTATGTATGTCTGCCCTTGGCACTTATGTACAATTGTATGTTCAGTTATTCAGCTATTTCACCCTGAAATAGTTATACTTTTATGTGATAGCTTTGTTCTTCCTCCTACTCCTCTGGGGACACGTTATGGTCACTTAATCAGTGCCCTCATCTATTGCTTACTTCATCATTTTACAGCATTCCCAGAAATTCCTATTGTGTTTTCCTTCTCCAGAACACCCCAAAGTGGGGCCCCTTGCAGGCAAGCCAGCACAATGGTCTTGGGAGGCAGCAGGTTGGTGCGTGGGACTCATTGGGTATGTTCGCTTAAGGTAGTCAGTGTATGCACAAACTGAAGACTACTGGCATTTGGATCAGGGCATTTCTGGAAGCGCAGCAGTGTGGCCTAATGAATAGAGCACGGGCCCAGGAGTCAGAAGGACCTGGGTTTTAATTCTGGTTTTGCCACTTGTCTGCTGTGTGACCTTAACTTCTCTGGGCCTCAGTTACCTCATCTGTAAAATGGGGATTAAGACTGTGAGCGCCATATGGGACATGGATCGTGTCCAACCTCATTATCTTGTATCTACCCCAGCACTTAGTACAGTGCCTGGCACATAATAAGCACTAAACAAATACCATTAAAAAAGAAAAGGGTGATAATTCCTGGAAGCAGAAGGGTTTGGTTCCTAACCATCCATGCTCAAGGTGATCCTAGGGTCCTTCATAAGTAAGGAGATGGACTGCAGGGGATGGGGATTCTGTTAGCAAATGTGGAATGGTCAGGCCTGGAAGCAGCAGTTGGACAGGACCAAGAGCCCAGCTGTAGAAGGTTCTTCCTGTGAGCCAGACTTTTTTAACAAAACATCTCTCCAGAGGCCCTTTTGATGGACTGCCATTGGTCAATTAGGATACCATATCCAACTCAGAGTTTCAGGTTTGCAGGCAGGGACGACCCAGGATTGGGCCTTCTCTGAGAAACACTGTGCTCTGGCTCACTGGCCCCACCCTCTCTACTATCTTGTCAATCAGTTGGTGTTTGCTGAGCACCTACGGGGCTCCAGGCACCGTTCTGAACACATGTGGGAGTAAAGGAGACTTAGGAAACATGATCTCTGCTCTCAAGCATCTCACAGTCTGGCAGGCTTATCCAAGGGTTTGGGTGTGAGCTGCTTTGGGGAGAAGGCACAACTGGGAGTCTCCATCCTACAAATTCAAGCCAATCCCCAATCTGCAGGGAAGCCGCAGTGGAGAGTAGGGGCAGGGATTCCTCAGGCCGGCTCAATGGCCAGGACTGCTATCTAGAAGGCAGCCTGGAGGATGTGCTTTGGGAGCACACCTGGCTGAGGGGGTGACCATGAGGCAGAGCCATTTTGGCAACCCTGGCAGGCATCACCCAGGAGCTGTGGGGGAGTGAGGAATCTCAACAAGGCATATCCAAGAGGTCAATTCCACACATAGAGGGGACCCATGTACTGGATCCCAGAAGGCAACACTCTTTTCTGCTAAAACTCAGTCAGTTATATTTATCGAGCACTTACTGTGTGCAGAGCACTGTATTAAGCACTTGGGAGAGTACAATAAAATAGAGTTGATAGAAACATCCTCTGCCTACAGCGAGCTTAATTTTAGAGGAAGCTTACAGTCTAGAGGGGACAAGGAACCTTAGAGTCACTGATGCTGTTGAAATCTGGGCCTTTACCAGAAGGTAGGGCGACAACGTCAAGTGAAAGCTTAATAGGTTGTTTCCATCGCCATTCGCGGGCCCACAGGCACCCATGCCCTGCACAGCCAGCCTAACTCCCTGAAGCAGAATGGGCCGTTGGAGATCTGGGAGTCTGGGTTGGGCAAAAGGTTGGAGGGGCTCCATGGTTTGGGATGCCCTTTGTCACCTTGGCCGGCAAATATCCTCACTGAGTGTGGGCAAAGGAGCTGGAGGGGGCCAAAGAGACCCTTTCCCACCGGATTCTGAGCCTCCTCTTCCATGTTGCTTTGCGGGTTTTATCGTTCTCATGTTTTCTTATGCATCTGTCGCCAAACTCCTACCCTCCTTATCCTTAGATTGTGGGTCAGGAGCTGTATTCATTTCTCACCTCTGCATATCTGTGTGACCTTGGGCAAGTCATTTCACTTCTCTGTGCCTCAGTTACCTCATCTGTAAAATCTGTCCCCATGTGGGACAGTGACTGTGTCCAACCTGATTTACTTATAGAATCCCAGTGCGTAGAACAGAACTTGGCGCATAGTAAGTGCTTAATGATTACCATTATTATTATTACTATTGTCTCCTGGACACTCAGTCCAGTGTTTTACGTACAGTCAAGACTCTTGTGACTTACTCAATGCTAGTATTGTTTTCATTACTTCTCCCCAGCCCGCTGCTGCAGGCAGGTAGTCCGAACTAAGCGGGGCACCGAGAAGCAGCCCTTCTAAACAAGCAACAACCCAAAAAACAACATATTGCCGTCCTGCAGAAATTCTGAGTGCACTAAAAAAACAAGACCATATGGTGGGTAGGGTAGGACTAAAAGGAATCTAGTTATCACGTTCTGAGCATTTCTTGTGCAGACTTGAGAGAAAAGCAAGTTCCTGGGACAGAACGTGGACGGCTCCCAAACCCTGTCTTTCCTCAAGTGCTGCTGGAGAAGCGGAAGGCGCCTGGGGGAATGGAGCAGGACTCTAGTTCAACTTCCGAGGAAACAGAACACAACACACCCACACACCCGCCCTAACCCCCTCGCCAAGCCTCTACAAATAGTAACGAACCGAGAAAACTAAAGCAAAGACAGCGATTTCCCAGACAGGGATTCTGATGGGGAAGAGGCTGTACTTAGAAGATGCTTGCAACCCCTTCCCCTTCTCCTCCCTGCAAATTCCTGACCTGGGAGAGCAGGGGCAGGGATTCTGCAGGCCACTGTGGTGGTCCCACAGGCACTCTGAAACGCAGCCTGGATGGGATCCCTCTGGGTTGATGGTGAGGATGAGGTATTTGAACTATCACTGGTTGAGTGATGAGCCTCGTTCTGGCATTTCAGAGAGTTAAACTGAACAAGGCTGTTGTCCCTGCATGTAGAGAGGACTTGTCTAGACTATAAGCTCGTTGTGGGCAGGGGACGTTTCTGCCAACTCTGGCGCATCGTACTCTCCCAAGCACTGAGCACAGTGCTCTGCACATAGCACTCTATAAATACCGTTGATGATGATGATGATGATGATTCACAGTTATCTAAAAAAGGATTGGCTTTGCTTTGATGCCTGGGTTCAGTCTGAGCATAGCGGAATCAACATTGGGTAGGGGGCTGTGGGAGGATTCTCAGTTACACCATTGTGTTTCATAAACTCCTTGTGCGTTCCAAGTCTGGGAGAGTCAATTTTGAATTGAGTTATCTAGATTCTGCCCATTGACCTTCCAGGGAGACCAAGGTTCCTTACGGCAGATGAGAAGATGGGAAATTCAGGGATTCAGTTTAGGTATCCAGGTGAGAACACCAGTGACCCCAAGTATTTTAGGAGATGAAATCCAACCTGACACTAATGTCTCTTATGTTGGAGCAGTTGGATCCAGACTCTTAAAATCCTACTCTCTCTTTGGAAAGAAAACTGTGGAAGCTGCAATCTTCCATAGATCATTTCAGCCCAAAGGTGGCATTTTGGGACTGGCGGTAGCAGCCCCCTAACTGGGTCTTCCTCTGTTTCTGGACATTCCTGCCCGTCTTCCTAAACCTAATGTGTCTACAATTGTCCTGGCCTTCCTGGTGGTGGCATAAGCCAGGACAGCAGACTGAAGACATATCATGAACTCTGCTCCTTGAAAAAGGAAACAGTTTTGTCCAAAGTCTTGGCATTTTTTTGGACTGTCTTAATCCAGTGGTCTGAGATGCAGATTCTAACAGAGGAATTCCACTCAGCTGAAAGAAACCAGGCATCTTTAGAATGTCGTCTTCGTCTTCTTCAGGTATTTTTTTTATTATGGTATTTGTTAAGAACTTACCATGAACTAGGCACTGTACTAAGTAAATACAAGCCGATCAGGTTAGACACAGTCCATGTCCCACATGGTGCTCCCACCCTTACTCCCCATTTTATGTATGAGGTAACTGAAGCCCAGAGAATTTTAACTTAGGTCCATAGAAGTTAAGTGACTTGCCCAGGGTCACACAGCATACAAGTGGTGGAGCCACGACTAGAACCCAGGTCCCTCTGCCTCCCGAGCCCTTGCTTTTTCAATTAGGCCAAGCTACTTCTCAGGTAATGACATGGCTTTACCAAAAATAAGATAGGCCAAATCACATTCCTCCAATAGAGCCAACTCTTGAATTTGGACACCTGAAGTAACGCTTCGTGACTGATATGGCCCTGAAGATGGCCATGTTCCTACTGGGAGGCTTAGAATAATAGCAGTAATGATTTTTGTTGAGTGCCGGTCCAGAGCACTGTACCGAACTGGGTTATACTGTACTGTTAATAGACCCGGTCGCTGGCAAAGGGTGAGCAGATCTCTGCTGCCTCTCTCCCCCTTTAGGGGTCTGGCCAATGCGGGAGGCAGGGGGCAGGGTCAGGCTGAAGGTGGGGTGGATAGGGCTGTCATTCAGGTGAATGTGTGCGCCCAGGTTCTCGAGTCAGGCTCAGGGTCCAGACAGTGTCACGAGGTTCTACAAAGGATCCCCATCTGCACGAGGCTACCTATGTGGGGGTGGCTTGGTGCTCAGGGTCAATGCGGGGACCAGATGCATCTTTCCCGTGAAAAAATCCTCTCCACTCCGACTCTTGTCCTGAGAAGACTTGATCACTGATGCCTCGATTCAGCCAGAGCTGTTCATTAGCAAGTGATGCATTATGGAGAAGCAGCGTGGCTTAGTGGCAAGACCCAGGCTTGGGAGTCAGAGGCCGGGGGTTCTAACCCCGGCTCCGCCACTTGTCTTCTGTGTGACCTTGTGCAAGCCACTTCACTTCTCTGTGCCTCAGTTACCTCATCTGTAAAATGGGAATTAAGACTGTGAGCCCCACGTGGGACAATCTGATCACCTTGTATAAATACCCCAGTGCTTAGAACAGTGCTTGGCACATAATAAGCATTTAGCAAATACCATCATCATCATTATGGGAAAGTCATACCCGCTCCACCTGTCACTGGGACTACCATATAGTGCTAAGTGACACACTCACTCCTCCCCCGGCTACATATTGGAGAGCTCACCCCAGTGGATTTCTAGCAGGTTGCCTGTAGTGGTGTCAACCTTCTAGAACTGGTCAAAGCAGTGAGAGAAGCAGAATGGCTTAGTGGATAGAGCGTGGGACTGGGAGTCAGAAGGACCTAGGTTCTAATCCCTGTTCTGCCACTTATCTGCTGTGTGACCTTGGCCACCTCTTCCCTATTATTCCTGTTTCCCAGTATCTTTCCCCCATTCTTCCAGGCCCTGGGAATTCCGAGAGAAAGGGAAGGAGCAGACCCCACAGGCAGAGAAGGGGCACATCCACGAGGAGCCCTGCCCATTGGACAGCCCAAAAGGATTTTACCCAAGTTTAGTCCGAGGGGAGGTCTCTGCACTTCTCTGGCGGGGGATAAGGCAGGTCCTCTGACTTGGAGTTTTCTCCAGCTTTCTGATGAGCCTGGAATTCCCTGGAGTACATGCAGTCTGCCACTTTTTAGTCAATCAATCAATCAGTCACTTGTGTTTCTAATTCTCCTCTTAGCTGGGGGCCCTGAAGGATTCCTATTTTGGAAGAAACCCTTCCTCAGATCATTTTCCAGGAGCAGAGCGTTCTTGGTCGTGGTGGGTCTGGGCCTGGAATGCTCAGGTTTGGGTAATCCCCCCCACCTCTCCTCACCCTCCTGCCTATTCATTCCTGGCAGGGCCCCCACTGACCAAATTAATTCATTCAATCGTATTTATTGAGCGCTTACTGTGTGCAGAGCACGGTCCTAAGCACTTGGGAAGTACAAGTTGACAACATATAGAGATGGTCCCTACCCAACAACGGGCTCACAGTCTAGAAGGGGGAGACAGACGACAAAACAAAACATGTGGATGGGTGTCAAGTAATCAAAATAAATAGAAATAAAGCTAGATGCACATCATTAACAAAATAAATAGAATAGTAAATATGTACAAGTAAAATAAATAGAGTAATAAGTCTGTACAAACATATATACAGGTGCTGTGGGGAGGGGAAGGAGATAGGGTGGGGGGGGATGGGGAGGAGGAGAGGAAAAAGGGGGCTCAGTTGAAGGTCCAGCAGGCTTCAGTTGGCCCAAAAACCTGGGTGCCAGAGGGAGGAAGTGAAACAGCCCAGGACCAACCGATTGAGAGAATGAGTAGCTCAGGCCCAGAGACAAAGTCGGTGATGAAAACGGGTGGGCTCCCTCACCACAGACAGCGGTTGCCAAGTGGAATCGGCCAGTGAGGCAGTGAGGTCCATGGCTCCGGGTTGGGACCCACAGTGGCTGTGGCTGTTCCACCCAGCAAACAGATGCAGCAGTGCCAGGAGTGGCCCAAAGCCAAAGGCAAGAGGCAGGGTCTCTGAGGGGGAATCCAGACTGCAGGCCTGCCAACTGCCAGGCCTTGGCTAAGCCCTGGAGATCTTAGGGATGGATGCCCTTCAAAGCCACAGACACCCAAGAACCAGTGTCTTCAAAGCCTTATTAAAATCACATCTCCTCCTAGAGACCATCCCTCATCTCCCCTTCTCCCTCTGCCTTCAGCATTACGTATGCATTTAATAATAATAATGATGGCATTTGTTAAGTGCTTACTGTGTGCAAAGCACTGTTCTAAGCACTGGGGAGGATACACGGTGATTGGGCTCTCCCACGTGGGGCTCACAGTCTTCATCCCCATTTTACAGATGAGATAACTGAGGCATAGAGAAGCTAAGTGACTTGCCCAAGGTCACACAGTTGACAGTTGGCAGAACCGGGATTTGAACCCATGACCCCTGACTCCCAAGCCCAGGCTCTTTCCATTGAGCCACACTGCTTTGGATCTGTACCCTTTTAAGCACTTGATATTCATCTCACTCTCAGCCCCACAGCACGTCTCTACATAGCCATAATTTCTTTAAATCTCTCTCACCCCCTCTAGATTGTAAGCTTCTTGTGGGCACGGAGCATCGTGTCTACCAAGCGTGTAGTGCAATGCTCTGCAGACAGTAGGTACTCAATAAATCCCACTGATTGATGGATTAATATCCCAAGACATCTGTCTCCGCTATGGAGATAACCACCCTGGCTTCCCTCCCTTGCAGTCATGTGGCAAAGTCACTGTGCAGGATGCAGGAACTTGGTTTGGCCCTTAGATTGGAAGAATTTCCATTGAAAATCTCTAAGGACCAAAGAGAGTATCTCTAAGCACTTGGAAGAGCACAATATAATAGGGTTGGTAGACATGTGCCTTACACTCAAGGAGCTTATTCACAATGTTCTAGCCATAACATCAAGTGAAACACATGCTCTGGAAGAAGTGAGGGTATTGCATTCCACATGGCCTGCTGAAATGTCACCACGCTTCACCCAGTGGTTGGCACCTAGGGCATTTCTTCTGCAGAAAACTTGGGAAGCAGCATGGCCTAGTGGATAGAGCACAGGCCTGGGATTCAGAAGAGCCTGGGTTCTAATCCAGTTAGTTTGTATCTACCCCAGCACATAGTGCCTGGCACTTAGCGAGTGCTTAACAAATACCATATTTAAAATAAAATTTTAAAAAAGAACTTCTACAGAGCCCCCTCCTGCATCCAAGTGCCTAGGAGAGACACCGGGGTCCCATCCATCTGTCCTGCTTCATTGCCTTATGCTGCAACACAATCAATCAATCAGTCAATCAGTGGTACTTACTGAATACCTACTGAGAGTAAAGAGCTCTATCATGTACCTGGGACAGTATGCATAAGTAAGACACACTCCATACCCACAAAGACCTTATAACCTAGTAGGGGCAGATGACAAGAAGTGCTTAGTACAGAGCACTGCACATAATAAGTACTCAATAAATATAATTAAGTGAATGAATTAAAGTATTACAAATGTACAGAAGGAAGAACAAAGATACAACAGGTAGCATAAATATGTCAGGATGAAATCAGTTCAATAAAGAGCCGTTTATTACATTATATATACACATTAGTATTGAGGATAGGAATTAAAAACTTAAATGGATGACTGTTATTTTGACATGACTTGGATGTTTTAATGGCATTTGTTAAGGGCTTACTATGTGTCAAATACTGTTGTAAGCTCTGCGGTAGATACAAATTAATTAGGTCGAACACAGTCCCTGTCCCGTATGGGGCTCACAGTCTAAATAAGTGGGAGAACAGGAGAACCGAGGCATGGAGAAGTTAAGCAGCTTGCCCAAGGTCACAGAGTAAGCAATTGGCAGAGCCAGGATTAGAACCCAGGTCCTTCTGAATCCTGGGCCTTTGCTCTTTCCATTAAGCCATGCTGCTTTCCTGGCAGCATGTTGTGAATTAGAGAAGCAACGTGGCCTAGTGGATAGAGCATGGTCCTGGGAGTCAGAAGGACCTGGGTTCTAATCCTGGCTCCACCACCTGTCTTCTCTGTGACCTTGGGGAAGTCACTTAATTTTTCTGTGCCTCAGTTCCCTCATCTGTAAAGTGGGGATCAAGACTGTGAGCCCAATATGGGACAGGGACTGTGTCCAACCCAATTACCTTGTATTTACCCCAGCGCTTAGTACAGTGCTTGGCATATAGTAAGCACTTAACAAATACCACAATTTTTATTGACACATAGTAATTGCACAATAAATATTATTATTATTACTATTAACACAGGAGGGCTTCTTGGAGGACATGGGCTTGTAAGAGGGCTGTGAAGATAGGGAGAAGTTGGGGATTTGAGGGGGAAGGGAGGACAGCCTGAGCAAGGGGTCAGAGGTGGGACAGTCAGAAGCGACGTGCAGGTAAAAAGGATGAAGCATATGAGTTTGTGAGTAATGGAGGGAAGAGAGCTAACATGCACAAGGGATCTTTGAAACATGTAGAATGTTCATATATGATAATGACTGTCCCCACCTTCAAAGCCTTATCAAAGGCACATCTCCTCCAAGAGGCCTTCCTTGAGTAAGCCCTCATTTCATCTTCTCCCTCTCCCTTCTGCATCACCCTTGTAGTTGGATTTGCTCCCTTAATTCACCCCCTCCATCAGCCAAACTGCACTTATGTACATATCTGTAATTTATTTACTTATATTAATGTCTGCCTGCCACGCTAGACTGCAAGCTCCCTGTGGGCGGGGATCATGTCTACCAACTGTGTTAGGTTGTTATATTGTACTCTACCAAGAACTTAGTACCGTGTTCTGCACACAGTTAACTGCTCAATCAATACGATTGGTTGACTGATGTTGGGAAGATTGTGACTGTTGAATGCTGAACCACCAGCTGGAATGGTGAGGAGTCTGAAAACTGCTCATTTAACCTTATAATGCAAGGGTAGCAAATAATAGCTATGGTATTTGTTAAGGGTTTACTGGGCACCAAGCACTGTACTATGTCCTGGAGTAGATACAAGATAATCAAGGGGACACAGTCCCTGTCCCACATGGGGCTCACAGCCTAATAGGAGGGAAAACAGGCATTGAATCCCCATTTTACAGATGAGGAAACCGAGGCACAGAGTTGTTAGGTGACTTGCTCAAGTGTACACAGAGGGCAAGTGGCAAGGCCAGGATTATAACCCAGGTCTCCCAACTCCCTGGTCCAGGCCCTTTCTACTAAGCCACACTTACTGTTTGAGTTTTTGTGCTTTTTTTTGTACATTGTTTTGTTGTTTGTCTACCTCTGGATCCTCTCCTCTCATTCTTATATCATGAGCCCCTGTGGACCAAAAATTGTGTCTAAATTATCAATCAATGCTGAACACCTGGTAGGTGCCAATCAATAGTATTGCATGAATAAATAGAGGTCTGCCACAACTGGATTTTCAAGTTACCTGACAGCCTTGGTAAAATTTGACATCTGTTCAGTCGGAACTCCTGTTTTTTGAAAGATGCACTTATTGCTTTCTTAATGGGACCACAGGCCCTTTGAATAGCTACACAGTAGTTCTCCCTGAGGACATGATGATAAGTCACAGAATGTATCGTACCTTCTAAAGAATTCCCTATTGTCATGTCCTAGTCCACGGTGCTGACATTTTTTAAACTAGCCAGTTTAACTGTAGAACATGTGAATGATGTGTTTTGGGCATGGTTATCAGGCTACCCACTCTATTTCATTTCCTAGCCCCGGGGGAAGGTCCACCAAAGTGAAGATTTTTACCTCAACTTCTTATTCAGTACCTGGACTGCAAGGTTAGATTGATAGGCAGAGTTACCCGATCAACTGATCAGTCAGTCAATCAATCATATTTATTGAACTCTTACTCTGTGCAGAGCATGCATTCATTCATTCATTCGATCTTATCTATTGAGTGCTTACTCTGTGCAGAGCATTGTATTAAGCGCTTGGGAGAGTACAGTATGAGTTGGAAGACTTTTTTTAATGGAATTTATTAAGCACTTACTATGTGCAAAGCACTGTTCTAAGCGCTGGGGAGGTTACAAGGTGATCAGGTTGTCCCACGGGGGGCTCACAGTCTTCATCCCCATTTTACAGATGAGGGAATTGAGGCCCAGAGAAGTTAAGTGACTTGCCCAAAGTCTCACAGCTGACAATTGGCAGAGCCGGGATTTGAACCCATGACCTCTGACTCCAAAGCCCGGGCTTTTTCCACACTGAGCCACGCTGCTTCTCTACATGTTCCCTGCTCACATCGAGTTTATAGTCTAGAGGACAAGCTATCCTTTCCATGTTGGCCCCTCGGCACTGTACAGCTAATAGTAAGGCTCCCCTATTGTTAATTAATAATAATAATAATAATAATAATAATAGTATGTTAAGCACTTACTATGCAAGCAGTGGTTGCACTGATTTAAGCCCTGGGGTAGATACACACTAATCAGGTTGTTCCGTGTGGGGCTCACAGTCTTAATCCCCATTTTACAGATGAGGTCACTGAGGCCCAGAGAAATTAAGTGACTTGCCCAGAGTCGCACAGCTGACAAGTGGTGGAGCCAGGATCAGAACCCCTGACCTCCGACTCCCAAGCCCGTGCTCTTTCCACTAAGCCACGCTGCTTCTATCCTGGTTATCAATCGTATTTATTGAGCGCTTACTATGTGTAAAGCACTGTACTAAGCGCTTGGGAAGTACAAATTGGCAACATATAGAGACAGTCCCTACCCAACAGTGGGCTCACAGTCTAAAAGGGGGAGACAGAGAACAAAACCAAACATACTAACAAAATAAAATAAATAGAATAGATATGTACAAATAAATTGAATAAATAAATACATAGAGTAAAAAAAAAGTTATGAAGGGTTTATGAAGGGTTATGAAGGGTTTAAATCAATCAATCAATCAATTGTATTTATTGAGTGCTTACTATGTGCAGAGCACTGTACTAAGCGCTTGGGAAGTTGGTTTAAATGATTTCCATTTCTCCCATTTGGAAAATGGGTTAGGGTACAAAAGGTATTTCAAGTGGTTTAAGAACCTCCGTGTAACCAGCTACTTGGGGAAAGTTGTAGGGCAATTTCCAGGTACGTTTGGAATGTTTTGTAATTGTTCTGTTCTGGCCACTAGATGGCGCCATCAGCTAAGCAAGCAAACCAAATTCAGCTTTTTCACACAAAATCCTGCAGCACCGTTCTCTGATGCACTTTAAACGGGAGACACAGTTTCTTTAAAATAATGATTGATAGTTGGAAAAATAGTTGTAAGATATGTGATGCTGAACTTACTAATTTTAAGTATTGATTATTTCCTGGCTTTTTAGGGTTTGGTGTCATTTATATAATTAATAATAATAATGATAAGAAGAAGAAATGTTATTTATTAGAGACTTTACAGTGTGTTAAGTATATCCTAAGTGCTGGAAAGGACACATACACATTGGTTTAGGCGTGGTTCGTGGCCCACAAGAGGCTCACAATCTAACGTGAAATTTGAATATATTTAATCGTATTTATTGAGTGCTTACTGTGTGCAGAGCACTGTACTAAGCGCTTGGGAAGTAAAAGTTGGCAACATATAGAGACGGTCCCTACCCAACAGTGGGCTCACAGTCTAGAAGAAAGATATTTATGTTGATTTCCTGTTTTTTTTTGGTGGGGGGGTGGTTGTTGTGGGGATTGTGGTCTTTGTTAAGCATTTGCTATGTGCCAGGCACTATTCTAAGCTCTAGGGTAGATACGAGTTTATCAGGTTGGACACAGTCCCTGTCCCACATTGGGCTCAAAGTTTTAATCCCCATTTTACAATTGAGGTAACTGAGGCACAGAGCAGTGACTTGACCATGGTCCCACAGCAGACAAGTGGTGGAGCCAGGATTAGAACCCAGGCCCTTCTGACTCCCAGGCCCATTCTCTATCCACTAGGCAACACTGCTTCTAAGCTCTTTGAGGGCAGGAACCACATCTGTCTCTGAAAGTGTATCTCTGGCTCCTAAGCAGTGAAAGAATATACACAATGTGACCACTCCATATATCCCTATCGCTGGGGGTAACGGTGACCCCACCCTGCACCCCAGGAGTCTTTATGGGGAAGGAATCTTTCTCCATCAGCCATTGTTGATTAAGTCAGTCAATCAGTCAATGGAATTTATTGAACCCCTGTGTGCAGAGCTCTGTACTAAATGTTTGGGGGAGTACAGTACAATGGTGTTGGTAGACAAGACCTGTGGGAAGGAAGACACTAACAATCAATCAATCAATCAATCAATCGTATTTATTGAGTGCTTACTGTGTGCAGAGCACTGTACTATAATTTATAGATCTGGGAAGAAAGAACAGGGGGGTTGTGTGGATGAATAAGTACCTGTATAGTAAGCCATGCAAGTCAGTATGTATAGAAATGTGATGAATGGTTGTGAGTATCCAAGTGTGTCGTTGGCCCCAGAAGGGCAAAGGTGGTAATTGGGTGTGGGGGGTGGGAGGAGGTAGCAGGGATTGGGTGCCGGGGGGGGGGGGGGGGGAAAATTAGGTGGGGAGGGGAGAAATGAATCAAGGAAATCCCATTTGGAGGAGGTGAGATATCAGGCAAGCTTTGGCTCAAGTAAGAGCAGGGGATAAACCCAAGTATGAGCGTCCCCTGTGTGTTTTAATTGGAGCTGAAGGTTATCAGTCTGGATTCAAAGATACCGCAGCATCAGGCACCAGAGGAGAAACAATTAGCCTGACCAGAAAATGAGGCAGCTGCTTCCGTCAGTTTTTCTTTCCCTGTGGACAACAGAGGTCAAAATAGAAAGGAGCAAAGACTATTTCAAAATCCCCTTCCAGGGTTCCAGCTTTGATCATTTCGTTGTCTTTCCCCAGGACACAGCTGACTGGCGTAATTAATTAATAAATTAGTTATGATGTTTGTTAAGCACTTATTTTGTGCCCTGCACTGTACTAAGCACTGGGGTAGATGCAAGATAATCACATCGGACATAGTCCCTGTCCCCCAAGGGGGTCACAGTTTAATTAGGAGGGAGTAGGATTTAATCCCCATTTTATGGATGAGGAAACAGATGCAGAGAAGTTGTGACTTACCCAACAGTCAAGTGTGGAGCTAGTATTAGACCCGTCCTCCTACCCCTAGGCCTGTGTTTTTTCCACTGGACCGCCCTGCTTCAACAGAAACTTTTCTGGTAAGGGACTATGGAATTGATCAGTAAGACGATTCAGACCAACACCTGCTTCTAAATATGACAGACAGGGCTTTGCAAGGAGCATCTACTAATAAATCAACTTCAGGACCCAGGAGTAGATCTTTTTTTATTTTTAAATCACTGTCATCAACTGGGCAAAACCTACTCTTTGATTTGGAAGGAAGAAATGTCCCGATCCGGAAATCGCCCCGTAAAGAAGAATGTTTCCTGTATCAGTGTCAGGGGTCCCCTGAACGAACAGCCTCTCAGAGGAGTTCAGATTCCCAATTCACCAACATCTAGACTACCAGGTGATTGGACTCCTCAGAGAAAACTCATCAGTCCTGGGCTGTTTAGTCGAATGATCACTTCGGGGTGGGTATTGAAACTTTGCCTCACCGGCAAAGTTGGGGTTGGGGTGGCGAGAGGAGGCCCCGGAGCTGGGGGTCTCAGGGAGCTGTAAACCTTGTCCAGGCCCAGGACACGAACGTGGCCTCGATTGGTTGGGAGCTGAGGCACGCTGCATTCTCAGACTCTGTGCCAGGAAGGTCTGAGGCCACAGCTGCAGAAACACTACAGATCTGCGGAGGCTGAGGACGTGCTGGGCCCCTGCCTTGCTTCCCAGTGCTAGAGGGGTAGGAATTAAT
The DNA here is from genome assembly GCF_015852505.1 of Tachyglossus aculeatus. Lineage (NCBI taxonomy): Eukaryota > Metazoa > Chordata > Mammalia > Monotremata > Tachyglossidae > Tachyglossus > Tachyglossus aculeatus. The sequence continues at coordinate 21,126,244 of NC_052090.1, read as the reverse complement.
AGATGAGGGAGAGGAAACGGGGCCAGGCAGAGGGAACGGAAGGGTCGGGGGGGCCCTCATCCCCCATCTCTGTGAGGTCCTGACTCTTCCAGGCAGCTCTTTGCATTCCTTCATTCATTCATTAAATCATTTTTTTTAGTGCTTACTGTGTGCAAAACACTGTACGAAGCACTTGGGAGACTACAGTGTCACAACAAACAGACACATTCCTGCCCACAACGAGCTCACAGTCTAGAGGGGGAGATAGATATTAATATAAATGAATAAATAGATGAATAAGTAAATAAATTACAGATATGTACAGCATATGTGCTGTGGGGATGGGAGGGAGGATGAATGATGGAGCAAGTAAGAGCCGCGCAAAAGGGAGTGGGAGAAGAGGAGAGGAAGGCTTAGTCAGGGAAAGCTTCTTGGAGGCAATGTGCCTTCAATAAGGCTTTGAATAACAATAATAATAATTCTGGTATTTGTTAAGTGCTTACTATGTGCCAGGTACTGTACTAAGCACTGGGGTGGATACAAGCAAATTGGGTTGGATACGGTCCCTATCCCACGTGGGGCTCATAATCTCAATCTCCATTTTACAGATGAGGTAGCTGAGGCACAGAGAAGTGACTTGCCCAAGGTCACACAACAGACAAGAGGCAGACCCGGGATTAGAACCCATGACCTTCTGACTCCCAGGCCCGAGAGCAATTATATGTCTGATATGAGGAGGCATTCCAGGACAGAGGCAGGATGTGGGCAAGAGGTCGGTGGTGAGATAGACGAGATCAAGGCCCAGTGAGAAGGTTAGCATTAGAGGACCAAAGTGTGTGAGCTGGGTTTTAGTAGCAGAGTAGCGAGGTGAGGTAGGAGGGGGTGAGGTGATTAAGTGCATTAAAGCCAAGGTTTTATGCAGATTGGAGCCACAACCATAGCCTAGCCTGCATCCACACTGTACACACGCTAGGTCCTGCCAGAGCATGTGTTTTCCCTAGGAGATGGCTGAGGCCAGGAATGCTTCTCCAAGGGCTGATGAGGGTGGGATGCAGGCAGAGCGGCCAGGGGCAGTGGTAGCAGAGAAAGGAGGGTCGGGGTGGAGAGAGGAGCCTCAAGCCTTTTTCCTCCCGCCCCCAGCCTCCTCTTCCTCCTCTGCTGCCGCCTGATTCCCCCCACCCCCATCCTGCCCCTGTCTCTGACCTCAGGCTCCCAACTTTGCAGTCTTGCAAGGCAGGGGCTGCCAGCCAAGGAAGGAAAGGGCTGGGGCAGCCAGGGGTGGGGAAGCAGAAGCAGGAGCAGCAGCCGGGTCTCTGGTAGAACCCAGCAGCCTAGAACTTTCCAAGTGAGAAAAGTGGCACGAAGATAGTAATGACAACAAGTTTAGTACTCGTTAAGTGCTTATACTGATGTGCCAAGCACCGTTCTAAGTGCTAGGGTAAATACCAGTTAATCAGGTTCGACACAGTCCCTGTCCCACATGGGGCTCACACTTTTATCCCCATTTTACAGATGAGGTAACTGAGGCAAAGAGAAGTTAAGTGACTTACCCAGGGTCACACAGTGGACATGTGGATTAGAACCTAGGCCCTTCGGACTCCCAGGCCCGTGCTCTATCCACTAAGCCACGACTGGAGAGGGCCATGGGGGTACAGATGGGGCGAGTCTAGGTGGGAGAAGAGTCCAAAAAATCTCCCAAGAGAGGAGGGGAGCAGGGCTGGCGTGGCATTCGTTGGAGAGAGCAGGGTTAGATTTTGTATCTTGACAGGAAAGCAATCATGTACAAAACTTCTGAGTCAGAGAGCTGCAGACTCACTCCTCTGTCAGGTACTCTTTTTATGGAATTTAAATACTACGTGCCAGACACTGTAAGAAACACTGGGATCATCAGGTGGAGCAGAGTCTCCCACATGGGGCTCACAGTCTTAATCCCCGTTTTACAGATGCAGTAATTAAGGTACAGAGAAGTGAAATGACTTCCCCAAGGTCACACAGCAGACAAGTGGTGGAGCCAGATTTAGAACCCAGACCTTCTGACTCCCAGGCTTGTGCTCTATCCACTAGTCCATGCTTCTTCTCATATGCTTCTCATATACCTTGCCTGACATGTCCGGGTCTTTTCTTCTGCTCTCATACATGAATAATTTACTGCTTTCTGGGCCTCATCCGCTCCTGGGAGCTTCCTTACCAGCTTCCTTTCTTCTCCATTTTCCCAACTGTCCCTCTGGATTGTTGACTGTATGCACCAGCAAGCCTCAGGAATCAAAAGTAACTCTGCTATCCATTGACCATTACTGTATGCCAAGCACTGTATTAAATGCCAGGATAAATCAGATCAGACACACGCTCATTCCATATAGGGCTCCCAGCCTAGGATGTAGGAAAGTAGGTGTTTATCCCCATTTCGCAGATGAGAAAATAGTCACAGAGAGGGAAAGTGATTTGCCCGAGATCATCCACATCCAGCAGACTGGTGATAGAGCTGGGATCAGAACCTGCATCTCCTGACTCCCAGCCCCCAGGCTTTTAAGGTTGCTAACATCTTCCCTGCCTTTTCCTCAGCTCACAGTAACCATGTGTTTCTCCATCAAGTACAAAGACCCAGGCGGATTTTGAAATGATGGATGGAGCAGGGACCCTGGTGCCGTAGATTTTAACTTGCCGTAATAGATCCTGGAAGGAAGAGGGCTTTTATCCTTCTCCTGACAGTTGTGTTTCCTGCTTCTCTCAGAGAGTGTAATCTAGCCCCGAATTTGACAGTGCCAGTATCAAAACTCTTCATGGGAAAGAATCTAGACTACAGCTCGGCCCCTGGCCTGCTCTATGATCTTGGGCAAGCTACTTATTCTCCCTGTGCCTCAGTTTCCTCATATGTAAAATGGGGTTATAATAGGGCTCCCTTTCCCTATTCTTTAGACTGTAAACGCCTTATGGGCAGGGAACGGGACCGCTAACTCTGTTGTCTTATACTCTTCCAAGCTCTTAGTACCACGCTCTGTACATAGTAAGAGCACAATAAATATCATTGATGGATTGGTTGATTGATTGACTGAGCTCCATCTGGCCAATCTGATTATCTGGTTTCTGCCCAAGCACTTGGTACATAGTAGATGCTTACTAAATATGATCACTAACTGATAGTTTAATTGGACTGAAGTTACAGTTGGATTTTCCAGTCCTGACACTCAGAGGATTGCAGTTAAGAGTGATTTTGCTCCAACTTTAAGATTGTGGGTCCTGGCTAAATGTTTTTGTGTGCTTTCTAAAGAGGAAAAAAATATTTGTTTCAGCACTGCCTTTCACCTTTTTCAGTGCTTGCCGTCAAAGTCTTCATTTTGCCTCAGTTTAGCCACAGCACTTGTGCACACATCTGTAATTTATTGATTTATATTAATGTCTGTCTTCCCCCCAGACCAAAAGCTTATTAATGTTATTATTACTATTATTATTATTGTATTTGTTAAGCACTTATTGTGGGAGGGTAATGTGTATACCAATTCTGTTGTACTATCCCAAGTACTTAGTGCATTGCTCTGAACACAGAGAGTGCTCAGTAAATACCATTAATTGATTGTATTAATTTTTTTTAATCTGTGCTGATTGCATTGCACCTACTTCACCTCTTAGCACAGTGCTTGGCACATAGTAAAATCTTAACTAATGCCATTATTATTATTAGTTTACTATGTTATCAGTGCTTAGCTGCTGAGCTATTTGGATGCAGTGCTTGTAGGAGAATGGGCTGGATTCAGGTGGGATCCTGATTCCAGCAGGAACAGGTGGTATTCCAAGAGAATGGACCAAATGGAATTTCAGCCTTCCTGGGATTGAGTTCAGAATTTATTTCTATAGGAGGCCAAATCAGGAGCAGAATTGCCATCATGAAACAGCTCTGTGACCCACTAACTGGGGTGGGGGGAGGGCATGGGGGATGTGTGGAGGTGTGTGTTAGAGAGAGCCGCTGTCTCAGAAGGTATTCATTCATTCATTCAATCGCATTTATTGAGTACTTACTGTGTGCAGAGCACTGTACTAAGCGCTTGGGAAGTTCTACTCTGCTCCCAGGATGGTAAGCAGATAAATACCAGGAGTGGATAGAATATGAATGCTCAAGTTATTATTTGTGATCATCACCACTGACAACATTTATTGTGTGCCTGTATGCAGAGCATTGTACTGGCTGTTTGGGAACATACAACAGAAGTAAAAGACAAGGGTCCCTGCTTATGCCCACAGCACCTTGGGTATTTTTGGAGGGCTCCAGCTGTTGTTTTAGAGGGAGCCGATAACAAATTCGTTTCTTTCACATAGCCATCAGCCTTTAGGCCCAAGTTGGAAATGAATTATGCAGAGATCCTACTTATAGATTTTTATTCTGCATTAAATTATATGGCACTTTATAGTATGTTTTATAATTAAGTCCAATCACAGGCTAAAGGACAGATTCCATTTTAACAAGACCCATAGATTAGAATTCATTTTAAATCATCGTATAACGTCATTTATTAAGAATGGCTGTCCAATGCCTCAACTACCTCCATTGCCATAGAATGCACCTATATATTTTTTTAAATAATTTAATAAGCCTTCATCAGACATTCCTAAATGGATCTTAATGCATTTGGAATCAGTATCAGATTTCCTCTCCATTCCCTTCCATTGTGGAGGCAAGTGGGGTTGGTGGGGGTGGGGGGAGAGAGGAGGATGGGAAAGAGAGGAGAAGCAAACTGTATCTCATTTGAAGGGATTTCTTTTGTCCTTATTACAGTTCACAGAGAACCAGGGCACGGTGCAGCTTGGATGTCATCTTACATATAAGACCAAGTGGACACTGGTCAGTGGCATCTGTGGTGTCTTATGATGTCCACTATTCAGTTTGTTGTGGGCAGGATGTGTTTGTTGTCATATTGTACTCTCCCAAGTTGTGTAGAACAGTGCTTTGCACACAGTAAGCACTCAATAAATGATTGACTGAAGGAATAAAAAAATTCGGGTTAGCTGTACTAATGGTATTTTTTAATGGTATCTGTACAGCGCTAACTAGGTGCCAGGCACTGTACTTAGCGCTAAGGTAGATATAAGGTTGGACACAGTCCATGTCCCACTCGGGGCTCACAGTTTTTTTAATTCCCATTTGGGATGAGGTAACTGAGGCACAGAGAAGGTAATTGACTAGCCCAAGGTAACACAGCAGACAAGTCAGTCAGTCAGTCAGTGGTATTTATTGAGCACTTACTATATAGAGCACTGTACTAAGGCCTTGGGAAAGCACAGTATAACAATACAACAGAAACATTCCCTGCCCAGGTCCTTGAATTCCCAGCCCGATGCTCTTTCCACTAGGCGATGCTGCTTCTCAAATCTATTTACCATGTGATCACTAGGTGCAGTGCACACCACTAAATGCTGGAACAGAGGAAAGAACCATACCTCTGGGCCCACTGGATTAATGGTCTGCCCCATTGCTCGACTTATTGGGCAAAGAACACGAAGTGCATAATGTATCTGCAGAGGGGTGACTTGGCTTGGGGACACCCCAGTGGGTGGATCCAGAAATAGTAGATGGGGATTTTCTGTGCAGCCTGCATCTGGGTTATTCTTCATTCATTCATCCATTCATTCAATCAGATTTCTTGAGCACTTACTGTGTGCAGAGCACTGTACTAAGCACTTGGAAAGTACAATTCAGCAATAGAGACAATCCCTGCCCACACCAGGCTTACAGTCTCTGGACGCTGTGGTTCCAAATGGGCAGGCCACAGATCAAACAAGTCTCAGTCAATCCATCAGTCATATTTATTGAGCACTGACTGTTTATAGAGCACTGTACTAGGCCCTTTGGGGGGTAATAATAATAATGATGGTATTTGCTAAGTGCCTACTATGTGCCAAGCACTGTTCTAAGCACTGGGGTAGATACAGGGTAATCAGGTTGTCCCACATGGGGCTCACAGTCTTAACCCCCGTTTTACAGGTGAGGTAACTGAGGCACAGAGAAGTTAAGTGACTTGACCAAAGTCACACAGCTGATAAGTGGCAAAGCCACGCTTAGAACCCATGACCTCTGACTCCCAAGCCCGGGCTCTTTCCACTAAGCCACTATATGTCACGATGGCCCCTTGGAGCAGAGGCAGGATTGTCTGGTGGCTGGGACAGCAGAGTGGGAGACTTCCGCTCTGATCTTATTTCCACTGCTACTTCAGAGCCTCAGTTTTCCCACTTGTAAAATGGGGATGCAGCCTGTGAGCCCCCTGTGGGACAACCTGATTACCCTGTACCCACCCCCAGCACCTAGAACAGTGCTTTGCACATAGTAAGCGCTTAATAAATGTCATCATTAATTAATTAATTGTATCTACCCCAGAGCTTTGTACAGTGCCTGGCACATAGTGCTTAACAAATACCTCAAAAAAAAAAACCGTGATAGAGCTTAGATTAGAAACCAAGTCCTCTGACTCCCAGAAACCTGCTCTTTCCACTAAGCTATACTGTTTCTGTTGAGAACAAGGCACAGTGAGAAGATGAGTTTAGAAAGAATGAAGAGTGTGAGCTGGGGAGTAGTGGGAAGAGAGGGGATAGGCAAGAGAAAGAAAACTAATGGGAGTGTCTTAGAGCAAATTAGGTGGGAATTTCTGTTTAATTTGGAAGGGAATCATTAAAGTAATCATTAAAGGCTTTTGAGGAGTGGAGAAACTTGTGCAGAATGATGTTTTAGAAAGCTAATCTGAGCAGCAGAGTCAACTATGGACTGGAGAAGGGAGAGGCTGGAGGCAGGAGCATCAGTGAGGAGGCTGATACAGTAGCAAAGTCCAGATATGATGAACACCTGGATCAAGGTAATGGCTGTTTGGATGGAAAGGAAAAGATGGATCCAGGAAATGTCCAGGAAAAAGCAACAGGATACAGTGACAGTCTGAATGTGAAAGGTGGAAAAAAGATTAGGGATTGAGGATAATGCCAAGGAAAATTGTGAACTTCAGAAACTGGGAGGATGGCAGTGTTGTCAACTGTGATGGGACAGTTATGTGTAGGAATGATTTTAGTAGGGAAAATTAAAAGTTCAGTTGTCAAGATGTGGAGCTTTAAGTGACAGTGGGACATCTGTATGGTGATGTCTGGCAGGGAAGAGGAAATGCAAGAGTGCAGTGAGGGGAGAGGTTGAGGATAGGAAGATAAATTTGGGAGACTTTCACAAAGAGTTAGCAGCAGAAGCTATAGGAGCAGATAATAATAATAATTATGGTATTTGTTAAGCACTTACTTTGTGCCAAGCACTGTTCTAAGCACTGGGGTAGATACAAAGTAATCAGGTTGTCCCACATGGGGCTCACAGTCTTAATCCCTATTTTTCAGGCACAGAGAAGTTAAGTGGCCTGCCCAAGGTCACAAAGCAGACAAGTGGCAGAGCCTGGATTAGAACCCATGTCCTCGGACTCCTAAGTCCATGCTCTTTCCAGCAAGCCACACTGCAGATAGAGTGAGTGTAAAGGGAAAAGAGGAAGAGGCCCAGAACAGACCTTTGAGGGCGACCCGCTGTTAGGGGATGAGAGGTGGAAGAGGAGCCAGTAGAAGAGACTGAGAAAGCAGTCAGAAATGTAGGACGGAAACCAAAAGGAACTGACTGTGTCAGTGAAACCAAGATTAGCTAGCAGTACCAGGAGGAGAGAATGATCCACAGTGTCAAAGATGGCTGAGAGGTCAAGAAGGATTAGATAAAATAAAGACATTCTGGTTTGGCAAGAAGGCAGTCATTGGTGATCTTGGAGAGTGCAGTGAAAGGGACAGAAACCAGATTGTAGCAGGTCAAGAATGGAGTCAGAAGAAAGTGGAAGGAGTGAGTGTCTACCAGTCCTTCCAGAAGTTTGTCTGGGAATGGGAGCTGGGAAATGGGGCAATAGCTAGAGGTGCAATGGGATTGCGCGAAGGCTTTTTTAATAGAGGGGAGATTGGAGCATGTTTGAAGGCAGAGGGAAAGGAGTTAACCTGCCCCCTCAGAAGGCTGGACCTGTGAATCTCCTGCGGCTCCATCCAGCTCTGATTCTAAGTTGGACTCCCCATCCTCTTCCTGACTTACTATGCATCTTGGTTTCATTGATTCCATCTGAAATTTTTATGCGAGGAAGATTTATGAATTTAGAAGATAGCAGTGACTACAAGGAGTCACGTAATAGCATCAATTAGTGTGGGGAATGGTACCTGCAGAGTTGATTCGATGGACAAAGATGAACAATATTTTTTTTCCCATTTTTAAAAAGTCAGCCCTGCCTAGTTGGTCATCCACCGACTTCCAAGCCAGCCCCCCGCCCCCACCCCGGGGGAAAGGTGAGAGGCCAATGCCTACATTTCAGTGGATACGAAATAGCCCTTCACCCCAATAATAATAATATTAATAGCATTTATTAAGTGCTTGCTATGTGCAAAGCACTGTTCTAAATGCCCTGAGGTGGTCTCATACAGGCTTCTCAGAGCCCAAATTCAGGAACCCAGCGGACATGACTTCACTCAGGCATCCCACTGGATCTGTCCCTCCTTGTGGGATTAACCCATTCCACCCGCTGTGTGGATGGTCTGGGATCAGTAAAACATCCTGCAATCTGCCTGCCTAGCTGGATGGCCTCTGCAGCTTAGACTAGACTGTAAGCTTGTGTTGGGCAGGGAACGTGTCTACCAACTCTGTTATATTGTTGTATTGTACTCTCCCAAATGCTTAGTACAGTGCTCTACACACAGTAAACCCTCAATAAATACAATTGATTGATCGACTGATAGACTGTTTGACACTAAGAGGGAGGTATCCTCCACTCAAACAAAGTGCTCTACTCTCCCAAGCTTGAGAGCAGGGGTTGGAGCTACCAACTGTATTGTACTCTCCCAAGTGCTTAGTATGGTTCGCTGCAGAAAGTAAGCACTCAATAAATACTTCTGATTGACTTACTCTCAGTGGTGCTCCATAAATGCCACAGGTGGTGTGCGGTCCCCCTGAAAACGCTAACACTGATCTTGATTTTTCAGTGCATTAGGAAGAGGAAGATAAATTTTACTCAATGATGGGAACTCACTTTCACCTTGTAAGGTTGTTCAATATGGTAAATGTGCTCTTGATGTTCTGGGAATTATATATCTATACACCTAAATATTTATATATACACATTTTTTTTCTATCAGCTTCCAGGCCTACTCACCAATTCAAAATCACTAAACTGCTCCCTTCCTTATCAGAATATGTGCCTTCCACCAAAATCCAATCTCTTGTACAATGCCAGGCATATAGTAAGCACTTAACAAATGCCATCATTATTATTAATATTTCCCAAGCCCCAACTTCTTACCTTCCCATTTATTAACTTTTTATGGTATTTTTTAAGTGCTTACTACTTGCCAGGCACTGTACTAAGCACTGGGGTAGAAGGTATTCAGGTTAGACACGGTCCCTCATAGTCTTAAACCCCATTTTACAAGTGAGGTAACTGAAGCCTGGAGAAGTGAAGTGACTTGCCCAAGGTCACACAGAGGACAAGTGGCAGAGTCGGATTAGAACCCAGATCCTTCTGACTCCCAGGCCTATGCTCTATCCATTGGGCCTCATTGCCTCTCCAGACTGTTTTATGCAAAATCCCTTGTCTTTGTGATCAAACCTCATCTAAGTTTTTGGTCCACCTATTGCTGATAGTCCACAAAACCAACAGCACCTTCCAACATCCCTGCCGAAAACTGCTACCTCAATGCAACTAATCAGCTTTCGATCCTTTTTAGAAGCTCTCCTCTGCTCCTGCCTTCTCCCTATCTTCTTACTAGCAAGATAATCAGATCCAACTCCCTGAATATCCTAAATTTACGCCATTTTTGTTCATTACATTTTCGGTCTCTACCCAATCATATTTTCATAAACTACCAGTCACTTTCCAGAATGTAACGTAAATTGCTACGGTGACGGGGTCTGAACCAAAGAGAGAGAGTTAAGTCATGAGTTCTTGGCCACACTGCCTCTGACTTCCTTTGCAACCTGAGGTAATCGATTTTCCATTTGTTTTTTTTTTTGGCGGGAAGGGGTGAGGGGTTGGGGAGGGGGAGGATGTCCTTACTTTCTCTTTTATGGGAGTATAATGTCAATGAACTAGGAAAATTCCCGAAAGAAGTAATTTCAAGTAAGGGAAGAAATAGAGACAATTGAGATTCTTTGGTTAATTAATTAATAAATGGGAGATCATCTATTCTTTTGATCTTCCTCTAACCATACTGATTAGATAGATTTGTTCCTGTAGTTGTGGCAGGACTATGTGGTTGTTTTTTAATGGATAAAAAAGTTTCTACATTATCATAGGAAAGAGCCAATGTGATTTGCACATTTAGTTTCTGATTTTGGGTCCTAATGCAGAAGGGCAAATTCTTGATTTAGTTTGTGATGAGAAAAATATCATGTATGGGGGAGGGTGTTGGGTAAGACAGAATCATTTCAGTGTTTGGAACACCCACTTTCTTAACGTTCTTGCGGTTTCTTTATAATACTGGATCTTAAATCTGGTAGAAAAAAATGTTTTCTGTATTTTACAGTTGCACATCAACTGCTTAGAAACTGAGTGTTGATTTATTTGCTTTTAAAAGAAACTAAATATAAACCTCAGATGGGTCCAGGCCTAAATTTATTTTCTGCGCCGTGAGCTATAAGCAATTTGAAGTGAAGAAAAAGAAAAAAAAAGCTCTCAAAAGTACTGCGCGGTGTATGTTTCCAACATATGTTGAACCATGCTTTTGAGTTAGTGAATTATTGAGAGAAATTGATCCAAATGATTTGGCATACTATTTGCCCATTTTTATGTTCTCTATTTAGTACATAATTTGTATTCTTGAAAGATCCTTTCTAAAATTATATTTTGGATCGAACAATTTCTACTGCAGTAAATCTGCAAAGATACGTTCTCTCTGTATACGTTTTGAAATGGTTTTCTTTGTTACCGTTTTCAGGTCTAATTTGCCCCCAAGATTTTTCATGTAAAATAAGATCATTAGACAAACATTTCATGCTGACACAATCTAATAAGCAGAACTTTATTTTTACAAGATGTATGTAAACTAATCACTTTTAAATTGCTTAGTCAATAAACACACTTCATTACATCAGCACTGTTATGTTTACCAAGGTGAATTTTTTTATTGGAAAGAGCTGAGTGTGTTGAGAGCACTCCCATAATTTAGAAATTCACAAGATTAAAGTAATACATCTGTACATATATTCCCGGAGAGATAGGACATCAACATGTGAAAACCTAAATAAAGCCGGTTCCCCTTCCACCTGTAATTTGGATGATCGTTTTTTCCCCTCAAAATTATTCCAAGGTGAAAGATTTTATTTTAGTGCTAAAAGCGGTGGCACTCTTTGATCCATTCCCACCCAATTTAATATCAGATTTAATAGTTCGCAAGGGAGTGTGTATTAAGCCTGTAATTACACGAAGGTTTAATCCACGGAAATGATACCAAAACGGTGTACGTGTCCAGTGACTGAACAGCCCGCAGTGTTCAACTTCCCTTATATTTTGCTGCATAAACACAATTGACACTTTGGGGCATCCTCCCTTTTAAACGGCGATCCTGCCCTCGGGGTTTCTCCCCCAGATGGAAAGATGACCCGTTTTCCGTTGGTCGTAGTACAAAAACAAAGAAAAAGAAAAAAAGAGAAAGTTTTCGTTCATTATTTCACTTACCTGCTTTTTTTTTCTTTATCTGAATGGAGTTCAGAACCCCTGCAGTATCAGTAGAGTTTGGCTGTGTGGAAAACCGATTTTTGCATGTCGGTTTTCCTTGCAGAAGGGCTTCGGTCAATCAGGTGAAACTGAGCAGGGTTTAATCGTTGTACTCACCTGCTCCATGGAAAGTCGTTTGGTTCCCCTGCAATGAGAATTAGGAAACTGAAGCCGCTCGGCTGCAAACTGCAACATTCTAGAACAGAGAATTTTGCAAGCCTCGCTGAGCAACGTGCCTTCTCCCGGCTAATAGAAGGGAATCAGCAGAGCAAAGCAGGCCGAGTAGATCTGTCGGCCCCTTATTTTACGCATTATCAAATTTTAAAAATGATGGCGACAAGATGCATCTAAAAGTTTAATGTTTCCTCGTTCGATTATTTTAAAACGTGATAGATTCTGACTCCTCGAGCCCCATGGTTTTTTTTTTTTTTGGAATCGGTGTCCTGCCTCTTCTGGGCGATAGAGGGCGCTCTGGCATCGTCGACTCTCGGTGGCTCAGAGCGAAAAAGCGCTATAGCGTCTTCCTCCTCGGGAAATCGGAATGAAGCAAGACCATTGCAATTTCCCAGTAGTGCCGTAATACTTCATCTCGGACCAGAAAAAACAGGAGCAGCTCAATGAGTTTTTCAAATGATTCCGAGAAGCTTTAATTTCAGACCACTAAATGCAAGTTGCAATTGCAGAAGGGGTTCCGAGGAAAATCTCGTTGAAGTTCTTCCCCTGGGAAGCTGTGATTGACTGTTATAGTGCAAAATTGCTGAGGATGGAATTTCGAAGCAGGAGCCCTGGCGATGGACATTAAACCCGTCGATTATTTCGGAAGGGGGGGGGATTAAATCATTTTAAAAGATTCAGAAACACACTAGATCGCACCCTGCGGATATAATCATGGAGATGGCCGAGTTGAGTTTTCCTATCTCTTTCATGCCACGGTTTACAGTTCTATTTAAGAAATATGGCTGGGATTACTTTTTGACTAATAAATCTTTAGGAAGGAGTCGCTCGGGCTGTCATAAACGTGTAGGATTAGAATAGGGGATTAGATCCGTTGGCATTACGTAATGGGGTGGTTATTACACAACTCGGCCGGAGATGTGTTGGGCGATGCGTCGCGTTCTCCTTTGAGACGTCTCTAGGGAAGCGAGGGGGTGAGATTAGAGAAATCGGATGGGCATTGCGGAAGAATTTAAAGATATACTTTCCGGGGCTTGCAGGAAAAAATGTTGCCGCTTAATACCCAATCGAAATGTCTGATAGGCACTCGCCCCGGCGTTTAACAAATGCCGCAAATTCAGTCCTAACGAATCTGACTGAGTTCGTTGACCCTTACTCTTCTCTCCTTCCCCTTCATCGCCCTTGACTCTCTATGATTCCTAAAAAAAAAAAAAGGAAACGGAAGAATCCAAGCAGCAGACCTAGGAGAATGCACTTTAGCTGCGGAGGGGTGACAAAGACGTGTGAAGTCTGCGGGGGAGGGGGGGAATAAACAAGTTATCGGTTCCCCTTTAAAAGGGGGTCACAGATAGTAGGGTCCCCGGAGATTGGGTGGAAGGATGGGGGGGGGGGGAGTTCAGGGCTTTACGGGCGGGTTTAGTTGTCCTAGTTAAGTGTCTCTCCATCCTTGCTGCGTTGCCTTAGTCCCTAATATCACAGCCCGAGCGCAGTAGTAAGGCGCGGCCCGTTTGGGATTTAGGCCACATTTTGACCCTTTGGTACTTAGGTTTCATTAGCGCCTCGTGTCCGGAACTTTTGGCCACCAGAGCGCCTTCAACTGCCCTGGACGATTCAGGCTCAGGCCGGCCGAACTGAGGCAGGGAAAAAGGAAACGCGGCCGGGTGTTGTTCCTGCGGTTTAAGGGTGTGAGTTCATTCGGAAGAAAGCATTTTTCGCTTTAGGGTTTTAGCTCTCCTCCCCTTCCCCGCAGCCGAAATATTGTTGTTGTTTTTTTCCTGCCGGGGAAATTAAGATCAAACGAGTCGGTGTTGAGGTCAGTGGTGAAAAGCGCCTCAGATGCCTGCGCCGAGAAGGGCCCCCTGTGGTGGCCAGGGTGGCACCGGCCTTGGTCAAAATGCCCAGACCCCTTATTGCCTTGGTGCGGGGGCGGGGAGGAGCGGAAAAGAGGGAGGGGGGGCGTGGGCCGCGCTCATGAGTCCCTGTGTAACTGATGACCCTTTCATCCCCCTCTCCCGGCCCGTTCCCTCCCACCCCACTTCGGGTGAGGGTCTGGGGCATCGTGGAGAGAAGGGAGGGGAAGCAGATGCCTGCGGGCTGCTGTGTGATGCCTTTAGTCCCACGAACGCTTTCATTCAATCGTATTTATTGAGCGCTTACTGTGTGCAGAGCACTGTACTAAGCGCTTAACGTACGGGAGTGTGATTTGGGGAGCGTGGGGGTGTCGGTTTTCCCGACCTCCACAATGCGAGGTTGGATTTTTAGCATCTCTACTTGCCTCCGCCGAGGTGTGGGTTGGAGGAACTAGAATCTGTTCCGGGAAAAGGGACATTGCGGGACGGTTCCCAAAGATTGGCGTCGGTGGGAGGCCGTGGGAGACTGGGTGGTCTCCCTTGAGCCTCCTCCCTATTCCTTCTCCTTTTTCTTCTTGAGGACCCGCGGCTCTAGGGGAGCCAGGCGAGCGGGCCCGGGAGGGGAGGGCCTGGGGTCAGCACCGCGGCCAGCGCCCGGCCCAGCTCCGCGGCCTCTCCGGCCTTTGTTCCCGGGGCCGCGGCAGGCCCGGGCGGAACAAAGACCCCCATCCTCCGCCCCGGATTCCCCCGGGCTCCTTGGCCCGGCCCGCCTCGCCCACCCCCAAGCCTGGGGATGCTCCGGGCGCCCCAGGACGGACCGTCCTGGTGGCCCTCCTGGAGGGGGCCGCCCCTGCTGCAGAGCCGGGCCAGGCCGATCAGAACCGGGCTGGGGGGCTGGGGTCGCCGGGTGCCAACAGAGTGTGACGCAGACAGTGGGGGCCTCAATCTGGACGACGGCAGAGAAGGCATTGGCAGGGCGTCGAGGACCGGTAGAGAAGGCATTCCGTGCCTCTTTTCGCTCAGATACCCCCCGAGCCCTGGCATGGCCCAGGGCTGGATGAACCGGCTCCTCGATGCCCGCCGCCCCCAAAAGGCTGAGATCGGCGGGACGGTTCCCGCATACCTGTCCCTCTGCTGGCAGTTGTCAATCAATCAATCAATCGTATTTATTGAGCGCTTACTGTGTGCAGAGCACCGTACTAAGCGCTTGCAGTTGTCCTTGGAGCCCTGCTCCAAAAGCTACGATGGACAGGGGGGCGAGGGGGAGGGATGGACAAGGGGGCTAGAGGGGGCAGAGGAGGGATTTGCCGAGGGTCCTTTCCCAGCTCCAAGGCGTGCGCTGTCGGGACCCCGGATGGCCCCCCGGCCCTCCCCCACCCGCCTGCCCCCGCTCCGGGGCGGGACAGGGTGCCCCGCAGGGTGCCCCTGGCCGGTCCTGCGTGCCCGTCAGTGGCGATACCAGGCTCCGCTCTTGGCATTCACCGCGTGCCTTAATTGTATGACATTAAATCAAGGTCCGCTGTGAACACGGAGAGGCAGAGTCTCCCATCTCGGGCCGGAGGCGGAGGGACCCACTCCTTGCCCCCCTCGATCCGGCGTCGCCCCCCGCCCCCGGGAGGGCACAGATCGCCGACCCCCCTCGCCCGCCCCCTGCCCCCCTGGCAGCTCCTTGGTGGGTCGGCCTGCCCAGGGAGGAGGCGGGGGGCGACGCGAGTGCGGCGCTGCATGGCCATGCCCTCTCCGTGCCTGCCCATCTGCCCTCCGGATGCCAGTTAGCGCCCCTCCGCCGCAGCTCTCATCGCGCCACCCCGCGTGCCATTCGGCGACCTGCTTCTTGCCCCGGGATCGCAACCAGGCTACTTTTGAGGGATGGAGGATGCTTTCCGAGCCGTCCCCGCCATTCGTCTTCCCAAATGCCATCACAACCCCGTTGGCGGCGCCCGGGGCGGGATCGATAACCGTGATAGGGCGGGGAAGGGGGATAGGGGGAAGGGGACGAGGGGGCAGAGATACGTACAGATTGGCTCGATAGTGAGTGATATCCGGGGGAGGGGGAGATGAAGGGTTTTGTTTTTTTCCGTCTGAAGGCCCTGGAGAGGCCAGAAAATAAAGAGGGCGGACCAGGGCATCTTTCTTTGTAATGCGGAAAAAATCAGTCATTCGCACCTGCCCGGGAGGGTCCGCTCGGCCCATCCGGCCCGGCTATGGTGAGGCTGCGGAAAAAGGAGGGCGGAGGGCTCAGCGCAGTGCTATTGCGCGGACCCGGGGTCGGAGTGAGCGGGAAGGCGTCCGTGCGACCCCCGCACTGGGGGGGGGGTGAAAGGGGGAGAACGGGATGCCTGGGCGAGTGACCTCTCTGGGCCGAGCTGGAGGAGCGCTCCTGATAATAAGTGGGCAGTTGCGGCTCGGGCAGTCCAATGCGGCGGCAGCCTGGCACGGGGGGGCGGGGAGGGGGCGGGCAGGGGGGAAGGGGCTCCGGGCGTGGGTGGTCCACGGCACTTTCTAGGCGGTGAGGGTGGCGGCGGTGGCTCGGAGTCCGGAGAAGGGGGAGGGTCCGGTCAGTTGAGGCTCTGCAGCTGTGGATCCCGTGAGCCAGGCCCTAGGAGACGGAAACAAAAGCAGCCGAATTAGGGACCGGAGGCCGGGCCGCTGGGGGAGGGGGGACGGGGCGACCAGGACGGGCCGGGGGCGGGGAGGGCGGTGGCCACTAGCCCGGCCTCGGGGAGGAGGAAGGTGGGAGCAGAGCTGCGGCTTGGGGCCGCTGTGGACTGCAGGTAGGGGACCGATTTTCCGAGCTCGGACCTTCGAGGCTCGTCCGCAGACGGACAGCCCAGAAGCGAAAGGTCCGCCCCCCTTCCTCCTCCTCCCTTCCCACTCTCCCCCCGCCCCTTCCCTTGCACCCCCCCCCCCCCCCCAAGCCTGACCCCAGCCTCAGAGTCCTGCCAACTGCAGCGCGGGCACATTCCGACAGGAAAATCGAAACGATCGATTGGGGGGGGGGGGGGGGAAGAAAACCCATCAGGGGTGCGGAGGGGAGAGAAGCGGGGGCGGAGGGTGATGGAAGAAAAAAACCCAAAAAACCCAACCCGTTCAAACCTGCGTAGGGTGAGAGCTCCTTGCTCCAGAGCAGGTCGCCGCTGCTAGGAGGTTGGGGGTCGGGATGGGGGGGACGGGGAGGGGGGTGGGGGAAGGAGGAGCTGGAGCGGGTCCGGTCTTTCCCCCTCGCTCGCCGATCCAGAATTAGGGATTAATGGCTCTCTCCAGCCAAACAAATAAGGCATCTGCCTTCAGCACAAGAGGATTACACGGGGCTGCTGACGTCACCAGCCAGGCAGATGTTGGCTCCCAAAGTCCCGACCAGCGCTCCCGGGCTGTGTCCTTGAAACCAAAGAGAACCGCGGAAGGCTCTTAGCCCCCAAGAGCTCCGTGCAGGTCCCGCCAAGGGCGAGGCCCAGCTGGGCCAGCTCGCAACCGGCCCGGTCGCCTGTTTGGACCCCCCTGGCCGGGAAGCGGGGGGAGGGGGGGGAGGCGGGGCCAATCCCTCCGGACTGGCCCCCTTGCCCACCCCGGAGGCCCGCGGGTTAGGCCGGACCCGTCTCGTCCAGCTCCCGGACCAGACCAAAGACTCCTTGGGCCCAAAGCCCAATCCGGGACCCCGCAGGATCCTGCCACCGAAACCGTGCCCCCGAGTCAGCTGGAGAAGATGAGCTAACCGCCAAGCTCCCGCATAGTCCTACTTCGCCTCCCTCCCTCCCTCCCTCTTCTCCTCCAATCCGGTGCCTGGATTCCTCTTAAACTTAATCTTACCGTTAATGCCGCTCTAGTATAATTTGTCGTCGTCGTTCCTTCTCCCTCCCTCCCCACCCCCACTACGTTTTACAGTAACCTTAATTCCACAACCTAACTCCACAGCCCAACGTGGACGAGAACTACATAAAAAGGACTCACTTCCACGCGGCGAAACTCTACCACCGGGGGTTTTGATTTCCGATAGGATTAAATGGGAAGGTGTTCTCTCCCTCCCGCCCCCCCCCCCCCCAAAAAAAATACTGCTCCAGAGACTCCCGTCGCAGGAGCGCTCCCTCATTCGGAGCGACTGAAGTGTAATTTTCTAGAGGAGTCTAATACGAGTAAAAACCAAAAATTAAATTCCACCGTAGACCCCAGGCCTCATTCAGGTTGAGGCCGCCCTTGAACAAAATCGCCTCAGAGGACCGTTTCCGAGGCCGCTTATCCCTTTGCTTTTTAAATGCCATTTTAGGGCCTTTAACCCGCACCACCGAAGCCGTTTATCGAACTGATCAAAAGGCACGCGGAAACGGAACATTCGAGGAAATCATTTTGGGGGACGCTCTGCAGTCGACAAATGAAATGGTTCTAAACGAAGTCTACTTGTAGACAGAAAATGCAAACAACGGAAACGGCGATCAAAATAGAAAAAAAAAACCGCTGGCCTCTAAAGCCTCGCCACTAAATGAAGCCTCCGTCTCAAATCAAGGCAAATCCTCACGTACCAAACAGTCAATGACTTCGGGTTAGCCGTAAGGTGAAAGCGAATGGTAGGTTATGACCTTATAAGGAGTAGAAAACAGGTATGCAACATCCAGACGGTAAAAGGGTAGCGGCTTTTATAGGCCTGTACCACATTACCTTGTCCGTCAAAGTGACGTTTAATTTTTCCAATTCTATGCATCGTGGAAGTCGGTCAGTGATAAAAATCAATTTAATTTACACTAGTGTCACTCAACTCAATGAAAGAGTGGGACAATAGATTTATTTTTTTGTCTCAATGTTTAGGGAAGAGACCATAAATAGAGTGATTGGATATTTATTTTAACTCTTGTTTACTGCTAACAAAAGATACGCTTTACCCTGTGTAGTAACCCTGTGTAGTAACGAAATGTGATCTTTGGGACGGGGCACTATATATATGTATATATGTATATATTTCGGATTACCAATCCCTGCGTCTTAGAAACCCGGCAGCTGCATAGTGTGAAAATGACACATATTGAAAAGAGATGGGGCTGAGAGTTTTGAAAATGGATTTGTGTGCGTGTGTATGCCACTCAGACGTGTTTTGAATGATAGCCTTGGGCTTTCACAATATTTTCTACAGCAATATTCTCCTTTGCCTGTGATTTAATATCCGTTCGCTGTCCATGGTTTTGATCCGCATGAGGGGAGTTGCGAATGGTACATTTTTCCCAGTGTAAAAATCACAATGGCTCTGCACAGATTCGGTTATCCCGCATACTAAAGGGTGTCAAGGGAGGAAAACGACGCTCGGCAAGATCTTTTTCTGCGATATTTACTTTCGGGTCTGGAACGCTGCAAACGGACGGACTAAGTTTGCATTGGTTTGCATTTCATTAGATTTTAAACTGAGACCTGTTCCGGGTCCCCTACTCGATCTTAGAGCCAAAGAAAACGAAACTAATAAGGACAATAATTTCTCAAAAGGCACAACTCTATCTTCGTCTCTGCCAATTAACACGGGTACACCCCCCAACACACACACACACACACACACACTCACACATACACTCACACTCTTAACTGGTCCATACGATTCGACCGGTATAAAAAACTACGTAAAAAACCCCCAGCCATTTAGGACAAACCGTATAAGAGCAGGATATGCACCTTTTTAAAGCAGCAACAGCATAAACGATCTTTTTTAAAACACAAACCGTGACCCTTAATCCAATAACGAAGGCGTACGCTATTTCGTCATTCATTCTACCCGAAATCAGCCCTCGACGTCCGTTTAAAAACAAAAGAATTCCCTCCAAGGGTGAGCTTTTAGGTTCCAGGATGATTTCTGAAAGGGGGGGGGGGGGAGGGGAGTGGAGGGAAAGTAAGAAACCTCTGGAGCGTTTAATCGGAGGTCTTACTGGTCCGTCTTGGAGGTTCTTATTGATTTTTCAGACCGGATGGCTCCGAAAGGCGATGGGACGTGGGTTGGTTGATTTGATTTGATTTGATTTTTTTTTCCCGGTCCCCATTCTAAAGCACGGCAAGCAGCACTTTGGCGGCCGAGGCGTGGGAAGGGGCCGATTTGAGGGCCGAGGCAAGGAAGCCCCAGATGAGGTCGGTAACAATAGCAGGACGGGGGACGAAAGCGGCTTCCCCGCGCCAGGCCAGGGGGCCGCCAGGCACACCTCTCCATCCAGGAGCAGGGGGCTGGGGGGGGGGGGGGGGGGACGCGCCTCTCAACACATTTCCGAGGAGGGAGAATTTCAGAGTGGGGGTGGGGTGGTGGGGGAGGATTGGGGGTGGTGAGACCCTTATGCCGGGAGAAAACGGCTTAAACACAATAGGCCTCGCCATTTTCTCCTTGCAAGACACAAAGCGGCTCTGCAGCTTCAGCATCACACAAAGAAAGCGGGCCCGGCGGATTTCTTTTCTCTTTTTTTCTCGCCTTTCCGGGAGGTCAGAACCACCGCTCTCTCTCTCTAGCGAGGACCGACCCGTCTGAGGCTGGGCACTCGCCGCTCCCTCATGCTACCCCGAGCTCCCCCCCTCCCCAAACCTCACAGACAGACACACACAAACACGCACACACAGAGAGATCCATCCCTTCATTGGGGAGAACAAATAAAACCCCGCCCAAGAAGGGTTCAAGCGCGCCTATCATGCAAGATGCCCGGAAGCCCTGGTGCCCGGTGATCTTCGCTCCTCTCCAGTTTGGACCTAAATGGACACCCCGTCCCCCGGCCCCCTAAGCGCCCCCCACCCTCCGATCTGCGCCAGAGAAGCCAAGAGTTCCGCGTCTCCAACACCTCCCCGGTGCCAAGCAATCACACGCGCCCCGCCAGGGCCGAGGAACGAGCGGATGGCCGGCGCTAGCGCCCGCATCTCCCGCAATCCCCGAGGGGCTCCTGCCCTCCGCCGCTCTGGAAAGCCTCGGGCACAAATTCGCGGGGCGACGCGACCCCCAGATCGCTCGCCGAACACAGAACAAAACAACAACAAAAGAAAGCGACGTCAGCGCTCGGGAGCCCTGGAAACAAAAGCCCCGACCACCGCCCCGCAGCCCACCGCGGGCCTAGCCCAGGGGGACACTTACCGCCGGCGCGCCATCGGCTAATCCGCGTCCCAGTGTCTTGGCGGTCGCTGTTTTTTAAAACGGCTTGTTTGGGGCACATCCTCCGCGGTTCAGAAGGAACGGAAAGCAAAACCTTGTCGGCTGGCGGGAGGGGGAGGGGGAGAGAAGCAGCTAGTTTTTCACGGTCTGCGCGCTTCACCCGCAGCCGAAGGAAAGACACGCACCGCAGTGTCTCCTCATTCTTTCAGCTGGAAATTCAGAAGCGCTCAACTCAAGGAAGCGTGGGGCTTTCTCTCTCCCCCCACCTCCTTTCTCGCCACTCTCTCTCCTCCTTTCTCTCCTCCCTCCTCCTTTCTCGCCCATCTCCCTCCTCTCCCTCTCTTTCCCCCTCCTCCTCCCCCCTCCCCTCTCTTTTCAAAAGAGGGCAGTTCGTTTCCTGCATCCCAATGAGTTAAATCAGTCACTTTGCTCCTCATGCATCAGCAGCCTCTTTAACAACCCGAGGGCTGCAGGCACAAAAGAGCATTTAGCTGCCTCCAATTTGTGTAGAAGGCCTGTCCTTAATTTGTTTTTGGAGTATAATTAAATCATGGATTTCACCCAGTATAAAAAAAATGCCACGTCCCCAACTCCGGCGACGAAACTGCTAATTGTAACCTTTTTAATAAATTCCCCGACTCACTGGCGGCCCCGGGCGAGGCAGCCGGGGGCCTCCCTAAGCCTCCGGCCCGCTCCGCGCCGTTCCGCGCTCTCCCCCTACCCGTGCGTCACAACAAGGTGAGCGGCGGACGATGCGCCGGCCTAGGCCGTGGGAGCCCCGGCCCTTCCGAAGGCCGACCAATACGAGGAACAGACCAATAGTAATAATAATAACGATGATCGTATTTGTTACGCACTTACTATGTGCCAAGCACTGTTCTAAACGCGGGGGTAATCAGGTAATCAAGGTTGACCCACGTGGGGCTCACTGTCCTAATCCCCATTTTACAGATGAGGTCACCGAGGCCCAGAGAAGTTGAGTTGCCCAAAGTCACACAGCTCATAAGTGGTGGATCGGGATTAGAACCCACGACCTGGCTTCCTGGCCCTTGCGTCAGACATCCAGAACGGCACCTGAAATATCGATGGGGGAGAATTAAATGTCCATCAGAGCGATGTAGGGGCGGGAGCAGTGGGGGACAGATGCCTTTCTGCCCTTTCCCTTCCCACTCGCCCTTGCATAGACACACAAACACACGCACACACACGTATGTACACACTCCCAAATGCAGACACATACACACTCGCACATACAAACATACACACGTGCGCACATACAAATATACATACACGCTCCCAAGGGCAGACACATCCACATTCATACACACACACACGCCCGCGAGCTGGTGGCCTTGGCTCCTTAGAGCCGTGGAAGGCCACCGTGGCCTAGCCTCTCCCAAACCCCCCACTGACACATCTTGCGCGGGGACACGCGGCAGGGGGATGGCTTGGTTGGAATTGAACTCTGGAAGCCGCCCTGGAGAAGGACGCACGTTTCCGGACCCGGCCTCGGGCCCACATGTACCGATGGGAGGAGATGGGAAAGATCTGGAAAATATTTCCCCGTCGCGGATCATATGCAGGGAGCCGACCTGCTGGGCCTGGGGACCCCAGATTTCCTCTCTGCTTCTCCTGGCGCCGCACCTTCTCTCCACTCATTCAATCATATTTATTGGGCACTTACTAGGTGCAGAGCACTAGACTAAGCGCTTGGAATGTACAATACAGCAATAGAGACAATCCCTGCCCACAACGGGCTTACAGTCGGGGGGGGGGGGTGCACTGACATCAAGCCCACTGTTGAGTAGGGACTGTCTCTATATGTTCCCAACTTGTACTTCCCAGCGCTTAGTACAGTGTTCTGCACACAGTAAGCGCTCAATAAATACGATTGATGATGATGATGATGATCTCTCCCCCTCCCCTCATCACCTTTCGGTTACTCCCAACTGGACTCTCGCCCACGGGCTATTTAATCCTCCTGGAGGGGAGGAAAAACCCGAGAACGCGGCCCAGGGATTCCCTGGAGCGAAGGGAGGTCTCTGGGCCAGCTGGCTCCTTCCGTCCCCCCTCATTCCGGGACAGCGCGCAGTTTCCCAGATGAGAACCGTCATTCATTCATTCAATTGCATTGATTAAGCGCTTACTATGTGCAGGGCAGTGTACTGAGCGCTTACGACTTCCCGGTTTGGGACGGAGCCGTACTCCGGTGTATCGTCTCGGTGGATAGCTCCCGTGTACCGGGCCCGCGTCCGGCCCCCCTGCTTCACCCTGGTGCAGTATATAGCCCTCTCGCATTTGCATTTATTTCCTCGGTTGATCGCCTCTCTAATAGCCCCCGTGCAGCACTCCAGGGCATCACCTCGGTGCATCGCCCCGTATAAAGCCCCCGTGCACCTGCTGGGTGACCTCGGGCAAATCACTTCCCTCCTCTGGGCTTCAGTGACCTCATCTGTAAAGTGGGGATTCAGACTGTGAGCCCCATCGTGGGACAGGGACTATGTCCAACCTGATTTGCTTGTACCCATCCTAGCGCTTAGAACAGTGCTTGGCACATATTAAGCACTTAACAAAAACCATTGTTGTTATTATTATTATTATTATTATTATTATTATTATTATTATTATCACCTTGGTGCATCGTCCCGTGTATCGCCCCCTTGCATCATCTCGGTGATTCGCCTCGTATATAGCCCTAGCTAGGGAAGCGGCCAGAGCTGAGACTCATTAATAATAATAATAATAATAATAATAATAATAATAATAATAATAATAGTATTTGTTAAGCGCTTACTAGGTGCCAAACACTGTTCGAAGCAATGGGGTGGATACGAGGTTATCAAGTTGTCCCACGTGGGGCTCAGTCTTAATTTCCATTTTACAGATAAGGTCACTGAAGCACAGAGACGTTAAATAGCTTGCCCAAGGTCACACAGCAGACAAGTGGCAGAGTCTGGATTAGAACCCACGTCCTCTGATTCTTAAGCCCTTGCTCTTGCCATTAAGCCACGCTGCTTCTCTGGGATGACCGGGAGAATGACCAAATGCTCGTTGCCCACCTGTCCGAATATTCCTCCGGATGTAATTCCGGCCTCGTTCGCTCAGTTATCGGGGGGTGGCGGTGGGGGCGAGGGGCAGTAATAATAATAATAATAATTCTGGTACTCATTAGCTCACTGTGTGCCAGGCACGTTACTAAGCGCTGGTGTAGTTACAAGCTAAGCAAGTCGGGCACAGTCCCTGCCCCACGTGAAGCTCACAGTCTTAATCTCCATTTTATAGATGAGGAAACCGAGGCACAGAGAAGTGAAGTGACTCGCCCAGGGTCACACGGCAGACAAGTAGGAAGGCAAGGCTGGACCGGTGTAAAGACGTCAGCTCCCCCGAGGCCCCCGCCCTCCCTCGCCAGTCAAGCGTGTTTCCTCTCCTCTCCATCCTGATCCCCCCCAAACCGCCCGCACGACGCCGGGGGCTACGGCCCTAAAAGCGGGCCAGCTCGGTTTTGGGGAGGGGGCCGGACAGGACTCTGCTTCTGGTGGCCGCGCGGCTTGGTGGGCAGGGGCCGGTTGGGACTGGCCATTAGGCGATTGGTTGGTTGGGCCCCCCAACCTGTCCGGGAGCCGGACACCCCGCCGGGCCCCTATTCGCCCCTCTCCTCCCCCTTCCCTCCCCCCCCATCGTTTCCCCTCCTCTCCCGCAGCCCCTCACCCCGTTCTCCCTGAAACCTCCCGCCCCTCCCCATCCCCCCTGCAGCCCCCGATCCCCCTCCGCATTCCCACTACAGCCCCCCTCCACCCCTGCAACCCCTCCCCATCCCCCCTTGCAGCCCCCGTCCCCCTCCACCCCTACAACCCTCTCCATCCCTGCAGCCCCCCTCCACGCCTGTAGCCCCTCCCCATCCCCCTGCAGCCCCCGTCCCCCTCCACCCCTGTAGCTCCTCCCCATCCCCACTGCGACCCCTCCCCATCCCCCTGCAGCCCCCCCCACCCCTGTAGCCCCTCCCCATCCCCCCAGCAGCCCCTCCTCATCCCCCCTGCAGCCCCCTATCCCCCCTCCACCCCCGCAGCCCCTTCCCACCGCAAACTCCCCGCCTCTCCAGCCGTTCTCTATTCCCTCCCGCCCCCCTCCACCCCCGCAGCCCCTCCCCCGTTCTCCCTCCCGCTGCAGCCCCTTCCCCATCACCCCTGAGAGGGGAGGGTCGAGGCCTCTGCCGGAGCCCCCTTCCCCTTCCCCTTCTCCTTCCCCCCTGCGCCGCCAGGCCCGGGGGCCCGGCTTTACCGCCCCCCTTTGCGGGCTAGCTTTAACGCAGCACCAAGCCCCAGGCCGGCCGCTCCGCACCGCTCAGCGCGGTGGCTCAGGGCTTAGGAAAATGTAACCCAACTCATTGCCAGAAGTTGTTGCTAATTAGTGGATAATAAACTTCTGTAGCCGGGGCACAAAAGTCTTTTAAAAGTGCAAAGGTGCTCTTTGTGCGGGCAGCACAAGGGGATTAGCATATCAATGGGGCGGGGGACGGGGCATTGTGCGCCCCCCTCCCCCCAGCCCCTCCTGCCCCTCCGCCCCTGGCTCTGTCCCCTCTCCCCGGCTGCCCCCTTTCTCCGCGTTGGCTGCGGATTTAGCCGTCGGGAGAGTGAAAGGGCGAGGGCGGAACGGTGCCAGCCGCCACCCACCTCGGAGCCGGCCCGCTGGGCCCGACACAGGCCTGGGTCCACACTTTCTGCCCCCCGGCAGACCCCAGCCGCCGCCCCTCCAAATCCCTTCCCTCCCCAAAGTCCTTCCCAGCCTATCTCCCCTCCCCACCGCACACAGCCCCTGCTCTGACCCAGCCCCAGCCCCAGACCCACCGTCAATCCCAGCCTGTCCCTGTCCCAGGCCTTGCAATAATACTAATATTAATATAATGGCATTTGTTAAGCGCTTACTATGTTCCGAGCACTGTTCTAAGCGCTGGTGGGGGGGTACAAGGTAATCGGGTTGTCCTATGTGGGGCTCACACTTTTAATCCCCATTTTACAGATGAGGTAACTGAGGCACAGAGATGTTGTGACTTGCCCAAAGTCACACATCTCAGCCCCATCCCGTCCTCGTCCTCGACCTAATCTCTGCCTCATTAATAATAATAACAATAATAATTGTGGTATTCGTTAAGCGCTTACTAATGCCTAGCACTGTAATAAGCGCTCAGGTGGATACAGGCACATCGGGTTGGACACAGTCCCTGTCCATCTTGAGGCTCACAGCCTTAATCCCCATTTTACAGATGGGGTAGCTGAGGCCCAGGGAAGTGAACTAATTTGCCCAAGGCCACCCAGCAGACAAGTGGTGGAGCCAGGATTAGAACTCATGACAGTCTGATTCCCAGGCCTGTGCTCTATCCATTATGCCATGTCTGGTCCCAGTCCAGATATCAGCCCCATTCAGGCCCTGTCCCAGCTGGAATCTCAGTCCCAATCTGTCGTGTTTTAGCATTGATATCAGCCCCAGCCTGTCCTTGTTTTAGCTCTAATCTCAGCCTCATCTGGCCCCAGCCCGAATATCAGCCCCATGCAGTCCCTGTTCTCTGTCCCAGTCTGTCCCTGTCCCAGCCCTAATTTCAGTCCCGTCCTGTCCCAGTCCCAGCGGTAATATCTGCTCTGGCCTATCCCTGTTCCAACCCTAATCTCAGCCCCATCTGGGCCCAGCCCAAATATCAGCCCCGTCTTGTCCCTGCCCCAGCCCTAATCTCTGCCCCATCCTGCCCTGCCCCTGCCCCAATTTCAGCCCCATCCTGTCCCTGACCTAATATCAGCCCTGTCCTGTCCCTGTCCCTGCCCTAATCTTAACCCATCTCATCCTTGCCCTAACAGCTGCCCTATCCCTGTTCCAGACTTAACCCTGGCCCACCAGATTTATGATGCCTCTCTAGGCAGGGAAAAGGAGGAAGAGGAGGTTGTGGGTGACGAAAAATTAGAAAAACGTTGGAGCTCTCCTTGAAGAGGATGCTCAAGAAGGGAAGAAAGATGGAAAGATGAAAGAAGGGGAGAGGAGGTGAGGACACAGGGGAAATGGTGGTAGTTCCCTGCTTGCCCTGTGTGCAGAGCACTGGACTAAGCACTTGGGAAAGTACAACACAGCAATCAAGAGAGGCAATCTCTGCCCACAACGAGCTCACAGTCCAATATAAGTAAACAGACTTTAACATAAATAAATAAATGAACATGGGGGTCCCCGAATTGGACTCTTTCCTGTGAACCCTCCGATGTTGGCCCACATCCTGCCTCTGGCCTGGAATGCCCTCCTTTCTCAACTCCACCAGACAATCACTCTTCCACCGGTCAAGGCCCTACTGAAGGCGCACCTCCTCCAGGAGGCCCTCCCAGATTGAGCCCCGCTCTTCCTCAGCTCCCCCTCCGTTCCACGTCACCACTACTCTCTCCCTTTACTCCTCCCCCTCCCCTCCCCATGGCACTTATGTATCTATAAGTATATTTATCTTGATGCCCGTTTACTTGTATTGATGTCTGTGCATCCCCCCTTCCCACCCCCTCGACTGTGAGCCCGTTGTGGGCAGGGACTGTCTCTCTTTATTGCCGTACTGTACTTTCCAAGCGCTTAGTCCGGTGCCCTGCATACAGTAAGCGCTCAATAAATACGATTGAATGAATGAGCGCTGCCGGGACTTGACCCGTCGTCTGCCCTTCGGGGCCCTGGAAAGAAGGAGTCGCCGCTCTCCTGGGGGCGCAGCCCGGTGTAGGAGGGGTCGGGGGAGGCTCTGCCTGGTTCCAGCACAGCACTGCAGGGCTCTGGGCCCTGAGTCCCTGGATTCCTGGATCCCTGGTCCCTGGATCCCTGGTCCCCTGGATCCCTATGCCCTGTATCCCTGAGTCCCTGGATCCTAGACTGTGAGCCCGTTTTGGGTAGGGACCGTCTCTATATGTAGCCTATGTGTACTTCCCAAGCGCGTAGTGCAGTGCTGTGCACACAGTAATTGCTCAATAAATACGATTGAATGAATGAGTGAATGGGTCCCTGGGTCCCTGGGTCCTTGGTTCGGTTCCAGGCCAACCTCCGCCGCACCGCTGAAGGACCCCCTCCCCTGAGTCGGGGCAGAGTGGGGGCGCAGAGAGGGAGGAGAAGCAGAAAAGGAAGGGGAAGAGTGGGGGGAGGGACGACGAGGAGGAGGTGGGAGAGAAGCAGGAGGAAGAGGAGGAGGAGGTGGGAGAGAAGCAGGAGGAAGAGAAGGTGGACGAGGAGCAGGAGGAGGAGGGAGAGAAGCATGAGGAAGAAGAGAAGGGGGACGAAGAGGAATAGGAGGACGAAAAGGAGAAGGGGGAAGAGGAGGAAGAGAAGGACAACGGCTTTCTTTAGGGATGTTCCAATGCAGTGCATGCTGCAACCTCAAGCATCTCCCCGCCCTGAGCTCTGCGCGGGCTGCGGCTGCAGGCGGAGGCCAGGCCGGCCAGGGGCCCCAACCTGACTGTTGGAGGCCGACCCCCCTCCTCTCCTCTCCTCCCCCCTTCCCCCCTCCCTTCCCCTCAGGGAGGCTAGCTCTAGACCTCTCCTCTTCCTCCTCCTCTTCCCTAAGGGCAGCTCCCGATCGCCCCGAGCATGGCGAAGAAGGAAACCCCTTGGGCCTCTCTCCCTATCCAACGGTACAATAAACTAAAACTGGCAAAATGTGTCGAAGTTTTCCTTCAACCGCCTCCCCCCCACCCCTTTGGCCGTCAGGAGAGGCAGAGAAAAAAGTGGAAGGTGCTGTTTGCCTAGATGCAAAACTTCAGTGAGGAATCTGAAAAGAACTTTATTTTCCCTGCAAAATCCCCATTGTTGTTTGGCAAACAATAGAAGCCGGGTTGTGGGGGAGGGGGCCTTTAAGGCTGTGAGAATGAATAGGGAATCTGCAGGATGTATGTGCGGGTCACTGCGTGGGCTCCCTGCCCTAAAGCCCTTTCTCAGCTTGCCACAATACACCAGCCCAAGGTTTAGTCTCTGCTGGGTCACCGGCCATCTTCTATTGTTCAATACTTCACAACAAAAAACACTTATTAATCAGTGCTGACCAGAGGCCCCTCTCGAAAGAAGTGGAGAGAGGAGAGAGAGAGAGGGAGAGAGACAGACAGACAGACAGAGAAGAAAAGGAAGGAAAAGAAAAGAGAAGGGAAGAAAAGAAGATTGAAAAATCCTGGACAGATCCTTCCAAAGCCCGAGCAATAGTAAGGCTTTTTCACCAGGGGCCAAAGTTTTTTTTTTTCCCCAACAAAGTTTCTAATCAGGCCACAGTGGACTGGATCCCTCCCTAACTCGCCCAGAAGATGATGGAGACATTTGGTTGCAAGTAAGGATGGCTCTTTAGGTCAAATTGGCGAGGCCAGACGGATCAGATCTGATTGTAGTCGGAAGGGGCATTTTTTTTTCCCAGTGAACCTTAATCTGGGGATGGTGCAGAGAAGATGTTTGCTTGCAAGGCACTGTTCTGTGTGCTTAGAGCTGATGGATGAGGTGTCAGGCCAGTGGTTGTTTGAGGACTTGTTTCAAAATCGTATGAGCTGAATGCAGTCCGGATGATTGCTACTTGGTGGGTTTCAGTCTGGGTACATTCAAGAGCAAAACCCAAGTGCAGGGGGAAGGAGCGGAAGCATTCATTCCGGGGGGCGAGGCAGAGCCAGGAGCAAGAAGTAGGATCAGTCGTTTTAGGGAGGAAGGAGAAATGGATTTAAAATTTCAGCCAAAAATGCGGTCACTCTTTCTGGTGTGTAGTTGATACTTGTAATTTAACCGTGGGTACTTGCATTTAATGATGATCTGTCCCCGATAATTACGCAGGTACCCAATTGCTCTCCATGTGCTCACCTACCTCCAAGAGTAGGGAACCTTCTGAACTTTGATGGCTGAATTTAGTACCACTGGGGCTCAGTTGGACATTTTGGGATGGCAAACTCTTTCTTATCCCTCTTTTATGTGGGCAGTCCACTATGCATAAATGTTCTTTCAGTTTTCATGCTGCTGCTCAGGTTATAATTTAGCTGTGGGAACAAAGCCCTTTCGGAGCAGTTTGTATTTACCATTGAGCAGAGACAACACATATTAAACCTAATGTGTGCCAGAGGACAGGGGGAATTATTCTCCCAAGAAAATTAAGTCAAAAGCAAAAGTATATCCGGTTTTAGGCTTTAAATTAGCTTACCGATGCAGAGTAGGTTATTTCTCGAGCAACATCACTAAATACTTCCCCCTCTAGGATCTGAAGAGTCCTTTCAAACCCGGGGAATGGATTGCTTATGGTTTGCAAGTTGCAGCAAATTGAGCTGTAGAACTCGATGGCTTAGTAATGAAAGCAAGAATGCAGAATTATTTGTTGGGAAACTGCTGGCATTTACCAGGGTCTGTGGAGTTAATGCAATAGTGTGTTGCATAGTTTATAGCCCTAAATGCAGTTTTCCTAGATGCCTATAGAGAGGCTTTTTTTTTCCAAGATAGAAAATGTTGGGGTTATTCAGATTTGGCAGCACTCTCCCTGTTCCTGCAATGGAGTAATCAAGTGTGATCTGAATTATTTAAAGCTGAGGATTAAAGGCCTTAGTGCTGAGTGCTGACAAGCTTTCAAATGTAGACTGGGAAAAGTTTTCTATTCTTTTCTGTATGTGTACACTTTGAAAATAATTTGGTCAAGTGCATTGAAATAGTCTCCAAATTATGCATGGGAAGAATGAATAATTCTGTCACAAGTTGTCCTCCAAAGGAATTAATAAGATCATTCGAAATATACCAGGAAACTGTTCAACATGTAACACTGTGGCACCTAAAATGTATTGTTTTAACATGTCTATTTCTTGAACATGTATTTGCTTTAGAGAGATCTGTTGTTTTAGAAATGTGGTTAGGCTGAGTACACAGCATGTATTCATTCAGCAAAAGCATTTGTATGACATGACAGTTTTGATGTAATATTTTTCCTTTGGTATGCTGCAAGTTTTTTATTCCACTTTCTCATTTGCTTAAAGGAAGCTGTGTTCCATTTATGCATATAGTGGCGGGGGTGGGGGGTGGGGTGTGTGTGTGTGTGTGTACACACACACTGAAAGTATGTTCATAAAAGGGATTAATCCTGTAACATTTTCCTGGAAACTCTATTGTAGAAGAGCAGGGGGGTTGTTAAATAAATATAGTGAGGGAAGCTTCAGTCATAATATACCGTACACCTAATCTATACACAGTATTTATCATCATACAGCTTAATATTATTGTCGCATAAACACAAAAGCCAAATACTTGTCTTACAGTTTTATGCTAAGAAATTAAGTAAATAGCGTTATAATACATCCTCTTAAACATACCAGTGACACAATATTTCTCATGGAAATTGGGACTGCTTCTACATTTATCAAAGGAGAAAATGATATTATGGAAATGGTACTTTCAGCAAACTTTGAAATTGGGGAAACATGATTTGTTGATATTGTTTATTTTGAAGTAATATTTATTAAGTACTGTGAATTTTTACAAAATTGCAGTTACTCTAAAATACATTTATTCTGGGAAATTTCATCTTTGCTGAATGAATCAATGTCTTAAAGAACCACCCCTCTCCATAATGATAATCTAAAAGTTGCATAAAAGGCTTATCGCATCTGAAAGGTTATTTGACAGGTTTTTAAGATGTTTGTGACCTAGAATGTGCTCAACTAAATGGTTCTTCAAAAGTATAATTACTATATAGCAGATTTTAAGGAGGGAATGCGATTTTCACCTCTCTCCCCTTGAAAGGGAAAATATCTTCCTGACCTCAGATGCACCCATACTTGGGTGCTAGGGATGGCCCAATCAATCCATAAATCGGTCAATCACATTTTTGGAGTGCTTACCATGTGCAGGACACTGTACTAAGCACTTGGGAGAGTACCACACAATATCAGACACATTCCCCGTCCACAACGAGCTTATGGTCTAGAGGGCTTCACAGCTAAGGCTGTGGTAACCAAATGAGAGAGACCCACTCTCCCCAGAATTTATTTGTAACATATTTTACTTATTGCATTACTGGTCTCTTCCTGAAGGAAGTCCACTAATCCAGCCTCTCTGGTCATCTTGCCAGAATTGGCCAAATGTGATTCAAGTTTCAACCAACGTGATCTGACAGAGTTAAGTAGCAATAGGTTATAGCAAGGTGTAAATGTAAACTCCACTGAATGTTGCCTTAATGTGTATCGCTTTCTTTCATCCCCAAACAAATCAATGTGGTTCTCCATGTTAGTTTGCGAGTTAAAAAGGAGCTGCTGGAAATTTAACTTGCCCCCTCTGATTTGTTCTGCTTCCAGGGCATTCTGGTTAGATTGTCTCGATCTAAGGCTTCTTTGCAGTGAATCAACCTGGCACTTATTTATTTATAAACCTCCAACTCACTGGAGATTGGTGTGTTTTATTTGAGAAACAAGCGCATCACACAAGGAGTGTTTACTGGAGTCTTTGCATCTGAATACTGTCTAAATAGTCCTGGCTCCACGACAGTCTTCTTCAATCTCGTATTTTGGATGGGTTCAAAGATGAAGCATTGGCGGACCTTCAGTGCAGGCTTCTTGGTTCATTCATTCATTCAATCGTATTTATTGAGTGCTTACTGTGTGCAGAGCACTGTACTAAGCGCTTGGGAAGTACAAGTTGGCAACATATAGAGACAGTCCCTACCCAACAGTGGGCTCACAGTCTAGAAGGGGGAGACAGAGAACAAAACAAAACATATTAACAAAATAAAATAATTAGAATAAATATGTACAAATAAAATAAATAAATAAATAAATAGAGTAATAAATACGTACAAAGATATATACATATATACAGGTGCTGGGAGGGGAAGGAGGTAAGGCGGGGGGATGGGGAGGGGGAGGAGGGGGAGAGGAAGGAGGGGGCTCAGTCTGGGAAGGCCTCCTGGAGGAGGTGAGCTCTCAGTAGGGCCTTGAAGGGAGGAAGAGAGCTAGCTTGGCGGATGTGCGGAGGGAGGGCATTCCAGGCCAGGGGGATGACGTGGCCGGGGGTCGATGGCAGGACAGGCGAGAACGAGGCACGGTGAGGAGATTAGTGGCAGAGGAGTGGAGGGTGCGGCTGGGCTGTAGAAGGAGAGAAGGGAGGCGAGGTAGGAGGGGGCGAGGTGATGGAAAGCCTTGAAGCCGAGGGTGAGGAGTTTAGTAATTCAGTTCAGTAATGTGATGCCATTTTTGGAGGAAGGCACATCAGGTATCTTGGGATGCACCTCGTTTTCCTTCTAGCGCCTCAACTATTACCCTCTGTCTAGGACTCTTCCACTCACTTTTAGTTGCCCACCCACTGCAGTCAGTGTTAACTCATTCATAAATTTTTCACACAGAAATCTCCCTGCTTCCATAATCGTCTGGGTCAGCAGAGGTTTAGAGGGTGATCAGGAAAGGTGGGGAAGGTGCATTCCTTTCCCACAACCAGTTCCATCTGGCCTTCCAGAGGTTTTTTTTTTAATTGTATTAAGTGCTTACTATTCATTCAGTCGTATTTATGGAGCTCTTATTGTGTGCAGAGCAGTGTACTAAGCGCTTGGGAAGTACAATTCAGCAACAAATAGAGACAATCCTTGCCCACGTCGGGCTCACAGTCTAGAAATGTGCCAGGCACTGTACCAAGTGCTGGGGTAGATACAAGCTAATCAGGTTGGATGCAGTCCATGGGCTCACAGTCTTGAAACCCCATTTTACAGATGAGGTAAATGAGGCCCGGAGAAGTTAAGTGCCTTGCCCAGGGTCACCCAGCAGACAAGTGGCAGAGCTGGGATTAGAACCCAAGTCCTTCTGACTCTCAGGCTTGTGTTGTATTCACTAAGCCACACTACTTCTCAAGAGGAGACGAGGCCAGGATGCTGACCCACAGAAAGCCAGGGGGTGGTCTTAGGAATGTCCAGCATATGGCCCATGAATGAGAAGCCATTTTGTATTAGGATTGCACGGGTCTCGGGCTAGGGACAGATCTCATAAGGCGGCGTGTAGTTATACTGTGCTTAGTTGGGTCCGTCGGACCAATGGATTTATTGAGCACTTACTGTGTGCAGAGCACTTACTGTGTGCAGAGCACTGCACTAACTCCTTGGGAGAGTACAAAAGAACAGACATATTCCCTGCCCACAATGAGCTGACAGTCTAGAGGGAGAGACAGACATTAATAGAAATCAATAAATTACAGGTAGTAGCCTGCTTGGGACCCTCTGATGGAGACAGAAGCAGTTGGAGCCCCTCTGAGGGGGCTGGGTGACCCAGTTTCTCGTCATGACAGTACCTTCCAGGGCAGGGAGAGTAGGGACTTCTTGGGTGGAGAAATAAGTTGCATAAAACTGAGCTTGAAAAGCAGTGTACAGTGTGATGCATTCCTTTGTCCCATGAGGAAGGATCTCCTAGCCTCTTCCTGTCTTCCTTAGCGCTTCCATTACTGGGGCAGAACCCTGGTCCATCCAATCCACCATTATCCTAGCACTCTGAGGGAACGTTCTTGAAGATTCCCACCTCAGGGAAGACATTCACTGTCACAGTCACAGGGTCTGATGCTGTGTATGCACACATCACTGTTCCTTCGGTCCCAGTGTTGTTCTGTGCCCAAAACAGGTTCATGTTGTCCTAAGAGTGTTCCCTACTTCCCTGATGATGGGATCTAGCTAAAACCAGCCTGGCCTAGTGGGAAAAGTATGGGCTTGGGAGTTAGAGAACCTGGGTTCCAATCTTGGCTCTGCCAATTGCTTGCCATGTGACTTTGGGCAAGTCACTTAACTTCTCTGCCTCAGTTTCCTCAACTGTAAAATGGGGATTAAATCCTTATTTCCCCTCCTACGTAGACTGTGAACTCCTTGTTGGACAGGAACTCTATCAAACCTAATTAACTTGTGCGTTCCCCTTAGAACAGTATTTGCCACCTAGTAAGCACTTAACAAATACTATTTAAAAAAAAGGCAAAGTGGAAGGACAGTTTCCAGCTGAGCAGAGTGTATTCTGTCTCAACAGTGATACCTGGCTGCTTGGACTCTAACCGCCCCCTGTAGAATGCAAGTTCCTTGTGGGTGGGGATGCCTTCTACCAACTTTGTTTTATTTTTCTTTCCAAATACTTGGTACAGTGCTCTGCATATAGTAAGCACTCACTAAATGCCGTTGATTGATTGATTGACTGGAGGACTGGAGGAACCATGCATGGTTCCATGCACCCTAATGTTTAAAGGTGGGCCATTTTAAATATAATCTTTTATGTATAAAATCTTTCCCAGTGGCGGCATGCACATCAATCAGTCAGCAGTATTTTTTGAGCCCCTATTGTGTGCAGATCACTGTATCTAGGTCCTGGGAAAATTTGCTAGATTTAGTGGACATGATCTCTGCCCTCAAGGAAGATACAGTCTGGCAGGGGTGACAGACAGACACCTGCATTGTGTGCAGGAGGACAAAAGAAAAGGACACATGGACATGAGCTGGTGCTAACATTGAACAGGCATAGAAGCAATGACCATGAGAATTCTAAAAAGGGATTCTTCCTTAATTATATCTTGTGGAAAACTACATTTAGAGAGAAGAAAGGCCTTAGCCATGAGGGAGAAACATTCTGAACTATGAAAAGGAGCCATTATGTTACATTGCACCCAGCCTTAACCACACTGCTTCACTGAAGACCACAGTTAGGTGAAGTTTGGGAGTGTCCCAAAGATTTTCCCAGAAATTGCAGGTCCTCTGAGGTAGTCTCCTGGGATGCTCCTCCTGAGTGGGCAGATTGGAAAAAAACAACTAGTCAGATCTCACAGCCCCCTGTTGATTTAGTGGGTTTTGTCACCCACTGAGAGCAGCAGATAAACAGTATTATCTTGTCTGAATTCCCTGTCCCAGCAATTATGCCTTGTATCTGTACAGCCCTCTTGTGTTTCCAGAGGGCTTTCACATTAGGTATCTCATTTTCTGCTCACAGCATCTTCATGAGTTAGAGAGGAAACTGAAGTCCAGAGCAGTTAAGTGACTTATTTAAGGCTGCAGAGCTGGGATTAGAAGCCAGGTCTCTTGACTCCCCAGACCCAAATTCTTTCTCATAGACAATAATATCTTCCAGCTAATTATGATGTGCCAAGAACTCTGCTAAGGCCTGAGGTAGACACAAGATGATCATATTGAACCCAGTCTCCATTCCAGTCTCCCGATTCCCCAGTCCCGTGGTCTTTCCACAAGACCACACCATCTCTCCTGGAGGAAGAGGTTCGCCCCTGATGGTTATTTCTTAGGAAAGTGGGAAACCCTTTGTCACCTCTAGGATTCCTGAATCCATTCCCACCCAACTGTCCTCTGACCCACAACGTTCTTCCCTGACACGTTATTCAGTGAATCATTTATCAGCACAAGTCTGGCTTTTGGGAGGAAGGATTTTGGCAGTGGCAATAAGAACTACCCTCAGTTCTGCTAGAGCATGTGTCTCCATTGTGCTCTTTGACTGGAACCTGATAGAAGAATCAAGGAATTAGGGTTGTGGTATAACACGATCCACAAAGCTGGTGTGAATAGACTCAATTAAGGAAGAATTGGTTGTGCACATTATGCATGGCATCAGTCTGGCATGATGTTATGATACTTTCCAGCCTCATTCATTCATTCATTCAGTCGTATTTATTGAGCGACTACTGTGTGCAGAGCACTGTACTAACTGCTTGGAAAATACAATTCAGCAACAAAGAGAGACAATCTCTGCTCACAGTGTGCTCACAGTTTAGAAGTGGGGGAGACATACATTAAAACAAGTACACAGGCTTAAATAGCATTAATGTAAATAAATAGAATAATAGATATATGTACACATCAGAGCAAGTAAAACAGGCAGGCATTAATATATTCAACCTCACTGCACTGCACCAGACTGGACTTTAGGTGGCTTTATGGTTTTGCAACTTTACAGGTATGAGTATTTACAGTATTTCATGTAGTAAAATAGTACTTCATTCAATCATATTTATTGAGCGCTAACTGTGTGCAGAGCAGAATAGTAGAACTACTAATAATAGTAATAATCTTCAAGAACACATTGTTGTGTTGTACTCTCCCAATCTCTTAGTACAGTGCTGTCCCAGTAAGCGCTCCATAAATGTGGTTGATTGATAACACTTGCGCTGTTGGAGAATTTCCTGTACGTTAACGTTTGCTGCCAGTGTAGTTCTCTAGGGTGCCTTGGGGAGAGAAGAAGAGATTCTTTTGCTTTCTGCCCACGAAGGAGGTGTCAGGGAGTAGAGCAGTTGCTGCCATGCTTCTGATGGGACTCCTCAGAGGGCCTCGCCCCTGTGCACTTCAGACCACCTCTGTGTCCCCCTGACCTTTAACCTCTCACCCCCACCCCCGTCTCTGCCCCCCATGGCTGGCATGAGTCGTGTCAGTAAAGCCTGCTCCTTTACTCCCACTATACTTCTCTAGCCAGTTACGAGCCTAGGGCTCACTCAGCTCCAGGCAGAAGAACAGCGTGGACAAAATCAAGGAACTCCCTATCTAACAATCAATCAATCACATTTCTTGAACAGCTGCTATGCACAGAACCCCGTAGAAGCACTTGGGAATGTTCAGTAAGGTCAGTAGACCTGTTCCGTTCCCCAAGGAGCTGACAGTCTAGCGGGGGAAACTCTCACTTCTCAAACCAAACCTCTCTCCATCCCATTCTCATTTCCTCTCCTGGGCCTTTCCAGTCTAGTCCTGTTGGGTCCTCCAGGGGCCACCAAATCTGGCCAAGTGGGGTCTGCACCTTAGGAAAACCTGTGAGCTCCATGCTGTCCCCTCCCTCCCTTCCTTTACCTAAACCGGGGTGTAACTGGGCTTAGCTTGTTTCTGGGGCTGCGGCAAACCACAGCAAGGACGGCCCATGCTAGTGCCATTGGAAAGCTATGGGCTCGGCCCTGAATCGAATGAGCATTTGGACTGCGGTTCTTCACTTTGGCGTGGCCTAGGGGGTAGAGCACGGGCCTGGGAATCAGAAGGATTTTTAATCCCAGGTATACCACTTGTCTGCCGTGTGACCTTGACAAGTCATTTAACTTCTCAGTGCCTCAGTTCCGTCGTCTGTAAAATGGGGATTAAGACTGTAAGCCCTGTGTGGGACAGGGATTGTGTCCAACCCGATGATCTTATATCTACCCCATCGCTTTACAGTGCCTGATGACTAGTATGTGTTTAACAAATACCATCATCATTATTATTATTAACCATACCCCATAGGCCAGCTCAAACAATAGGGACTGGGCCTGAGTTCCCTTAGGCCCTGCCTTATCCATGCTGGTTTGGGATTAACTCTTGAAGGGCACCAGGTGCAGAAGTGAAGACTTGTTTACTGCCAAGTCCTAGTGGGAGATTTCATCACTATCATCCTGCCAACTAGTTTACATCCCGGAGTAATTCTTAGAGGTGACATTGTTATTGTATTTATTAGGTATTTATTAGGGGTTTACCAAGTGCCCTGGAACAGATATAATATAATCAGATTGGATAGAATCCTTATTCCTCACGGGGCTCAAGAGAGTAGGTATCTCAGTCCTATTTTGCAGATGAGGCAGTTGATGTGCAGAAAGGTTAAGTGACTTGCTTGTGACACACAGCTGGTCAGCAGCGGAAGTAGGATTAGAACCCATATCTCCTGTCTTTCAGGCCCATGCTGTTCTCACTAGGCCACATTGGGCCAGTTTTTCCGTGTTGGCTTCTTTGAGGGAGTTAAATGGGAAGGGAGGCAAGGATGGAAGCAGCATGACATAGTGAATAGAGCATTCATTCATTCGTTCAATTGTATTTATTGAGTGCTTACTGTGTGTAGATCACTGTACTAAGAGCTTGGAAAGTACAATTTGACAACAAATAGAGACAGTCCCTACCCAGCAACAGGCTCCCAGTCTAGAAGGTGTCTTGGAGTCAGAAGATCATGTGTTCTAATCCAGGCTCTGCCGCTTGTCTGCTGTGTGACCTTAGGCAAGTCACTTAACTTCTTTGTGCCTCAGTTACCTGATCTGTAAAATGGGGATTAAGACTGTGAGCCCCACATGGGACAACTTGATTAGCTTAGAACAGTGCTTGGCACATAGTAAGTACTTAGCCAATACCATAATTATTATTATCATGACAAGCTAGGGAGGTGGTCGCCTCAGGGGCAATGTTGGAGAGGTGGTCCAGTATGAAAACTGGAAATTGCCCGGCCCCTCCCTGCCTGAGTCAGAATGGTGCCCTTGTTCCCAGGGACCAGGAGAGGAACACAGTGGCTTTGGAGAAGTGGGGAACAGAGTCACCCCAGACACATGCTCTACTTCCATTTGGACTTCCTCATGATGTCATGTGAAGCTGCATGGGCAGTCAGTGTAGCCTAATGATGTAATGAGAGCCAGGAGGGGTCAGGGAGGGATTTCACCCCGCTCCTCTGGGTGGCCAGTTGTCTGAAGCTGGGCCTGGGCTGGGGGAGGGTTGGCTATGAACAGTAGGAGGCTCAGGCAGAGGCCAGCAGAGTGATTGAATGTGATCTCAGAAATCCAATACATGAGTCCAACCTGCGTGAGGTTTTGATTGTATCTGCATGTATTTGATTTCAAGCCAAGATTTACGTAGCTGAAGCCAGCGGAACTCCACGTTTGCAACACATTCTCCAGCTTCCTGCTAATGGTTCTGTTTTCTGGTGGGAATTTATTGAACTGTGAATCTGCATTAGTGGCCTTCAATTTGAAACCATTAAGTGGGAGGAAAAAATCAACATTTTGAAAATGTAAGTTGCTAAAAAATCTAGACCTCTCTCTCTCTATACGATAGACTATATACTTAAATATAATATTTAATCAAATCAGTCATTCAGTGGCATTTACTGAGGGATTATTGTGTGCAGAGCACTGTATTAAGCACTTGGGAGAGTCCAGTACAGTAGAGTTGGTAGACATAATCCCTGTCCTCAAGGAGTTTATAGTCTTAACAGAACAGGCGTTTTAGAGAGGCTGGTCAAATTAGCTCCATTGGCAATAGAGGTGAGACAGAAAGCAATGAGGTAAGTCTCCCATCCTGGCATTTTAGACATTGAAATGAAATCTGTAAGTGATCCAGTGACACTTTGAAACAAACTGTACAGTATTCAAAGGTAATAGTTTAGGAGCCGAAGACAGTAATCATCTCAGACCATTCATTTCCTGACTAGGGAAGCCTGAGATGGAGTGTCTCCTGGTTCAAAGTCCCACAGCCCAAGCTGGAAGCCTGGAAAACCACCACTGATGCAACATCCTTACTTGAAGCACTCAGCTGGGGCAGGGCCAAAATCAATGTGCTGATCCCGGGCCTGGAAGTCGGGCCCTCTCTCTATCCCGCCCCAGACGGGAATGGGAAATCCATGTTTCCTCATGCCCCTCTCTCTTTAGGTGCCCTTTAATTCCCTTAGACCTAAAGTGGAGATAAAAGGCTTAGGTCTCAGGAGGGATGGGGAGGACTAATTAATTAATGGACTTGAAAAAACCCAAAAGGAGCATATCAATTTTAAGTATTGCTAATAAGAAAATCCTTTTTCATAAACTCGGTGCCTTCGAAGATGAAAACTCAGACATGCCTAAGATACCAAATACTGGCCTTCATATATAATGTATCTGGTTATTTATGATCTACCCAGCTAGCATATTAAAATAACATAAACTGCGATGAATAACAATTGCTGCTAGGAATGGAACTTTTCTATGAAATGTTCCAAGTCTTGGGCAGACCCAGAACTCAAGCGAGGCTCTCGCCTGGCACGGGCTGAAGCTTTGCAAAGTCTCAGCGGGTGACTGGGGCTCCATTCCAAGTGAACCTGAGCATAATAGGCTTCTGATCGAACATATGCCAAACTCAGTGGGCCAGGCACTGGTTAGCTTTGACTTTAAAAAGGCAGTTCAGGAAGCGATAACTCTAGGCAAAGCACAGAGGAGAATAAGGGTCTCTCAAAGGTCCCCATGAACCCAAGCTGCCTCATGGCGTAATGTACATTTCTAAGAAATGCTTCCAAAAGGTCCGGCCCCATTCTTCCCGCAGATGCACACGTGAAATCAGTCTACAGGCAGAGGAGGGTATGCATGTTGAGAGAAATCAAAACCAAGCGACTGATTGTGATTGTCTCCTCTCGGGGCAAACGTTAGTTACTAAGTTTTTGATGGAACAAGGAAATCTGGTCTCTGGTGCAGTTGGCTTGCTAGGGTGGGAAAATATCACGGTGAGCTTGTGGAATTGTAGGGAGTTTTGCTGTGAGGATGCACCCTCATGTGCCTTATTGGTGCAGGAGCCTGGGTGATTGACAACTGCTTTCTGGGGGAGCCCACCACCCTGTTTGCCCTCCCACTGGCCTGTTCAAATTCTTTGGTTGGGTCCGAGGCTCCTCTGGCTGGCAGTGGCTGCTTAACAAATGTCATAATTATATAAAGTAATCATTTTGGATGCAACACG
The DNA here is from genome assembly GCF_015852505.1 of Tachyglossus aculeatus. Taxonomy (NCBI): domain Eukaryota; kingdom Metazoa; phylum Chordata; class Mammalia; order Monotremata; family Tachyglossidae; genus Tachyglossus; species Tachyglossus aculeatus. The sequence goes on along the minus strand of NC_052090.1, from coordinate 21,084,994 downwards.
TGTTAGCTGAGGGTTTTGTAGTCTGAAAGATAGGGAGGATACGTATCAACCTTTCTGAGGCCCAGAGAGGTTAAATGACTTGCCCATGGTCACTCTGCAGGCTAGTGGTAGAGCTGGGATTAGACAATTAGACTGGGATTAGAGCTGCCCAGTCCCATGCACTTTCCACTAAATCACGCCACCTCAAGCGAGGGGAGAGTTGTCTCTTTTATGTGGGGACAATGTGTGTGGAAACTTTACTTTATAATAATAATAATGATAATAATTACATTTATGAAGCACTTACTATGTGCAAGCACTGTTCTAAGCGCTGGGGAGGTTACAAGGTGATCAGGTTGTCCCACAGGGGGCTCACAGTCTTAATCCCCATTTTACAGATGAGGTAACTAAGGCACAGAGAAGTTAAGTGACTTGCCCAGAGTCACACAGCTGACAATTGGGGGAGCCGGGATTTGAACCCATGACCTCTGACTCCAAAGCCCAGGCTCTTTCCACTGAGCCATGCTGCTTCTTTATCATCTGCTTCCTCCATCTTCTCATAATGAGCTCAGGTTGCACTGATGTTGAGGATGTGTATAGGGAACACTGTGTGTGTGCGTGTGTGTGTGTGTGTGTGTGTGTACACACCTAACAAAATGGGCTTATAGAACCAAATTGTCAACTTAGTCCTGGAGATTTGCAGCTCTTCCAGTGGGATCTGAACCGAAATGAGAAAGTCATGACATTTTCTCAATAAATAAAAAATAAATAATACCAGAAGAGTCAGTTTTCATAAAAGTAATAGAAAAATTGGTTACCTTTAAAAGCCTCTTAGAAGTATGAAGTATTTAGGACACACTCATCTTTCCCTTGCAGTACATAGAACTGTTCACTGCAGGGGAATGTTCCGTCATACAAAGAAGGACTTCCTGTTTCAAGTGATTTTTTTTTCAGAAAAAATGATCTGTACAATGTAGAAGGAGCACTATGGAGTATTTTCCCTCACCAATAGTTGGCTGGCAGGATTTAACGTGAGTATTGATGTGTTCATGTGGAGCTAGGCTTTGTGGTAGGCTTCTCTCAACATCCTCACGTCCTTCGACATGAGTGGGAAAATCTGTGCATTCCATGATCTTCTCTGTGCTCCAACTCCTCCTAAAATCCCATTTTTTATGGTATTTGTTAACCACTTATTATGTGTCAGGTACTGTACTAAGTGCTGGAATATATACTACCTAATCAGGTTGGACACAGTCCCTGTCTCTCATAGGGGCTCACAGTCTTAATCCCCATTTTACACATGAGGTAACTGAGGCCCAGAGAAGCGAAGTGACTGGCCCAAGGTCACACAGCAGACAAGTGGCAGAACCTGGATTAGAACCCAGGTCCTCCTCCCTCATTAATTCCCTACCTCCAAGCCTTATCAGCCCAGCACCCTCCTCCAGCTTCTTTGTTTGTGCTTCCTCAGCCCTTGTGAATACAGGTGTTTAATCAGTGGCACGATCACTGATTCACTCTGATTCCCCTAGTTGTAGATATTTCTATGTCTGTTTGCAAATTAGCAATAAAGCTCCTTGTGGGCAGGGAAAAGATCTTGTGCCTCTGTTGTATTTTCCCAAGTGCTTAATATGCACTGCATAATTAATAATTCATATAATAAATTATAATATAATATAATATATCAATAAATACTACAACTACAACTACCACCTGGAGTGGGCACAATGGGGTCACTGACGACGGTACTGATCTCAAGGATATATAGATTCATTCATTCATATTTATTGAGCACTTACTGTGTGCAGAGCACTGTACTAAGCCCTTGGGAGAATACAGTATAAAAATAAACTGACACATTCCCTGCCTACAACAAGGTAACAGTCTGGAGGGGGAGACAGACATTAATATAAATAAATAAATTACAAGTAGATCCCCTCCTCCCACCCCCACCTTATTTCTAGGGAGCCCCCAGAAAAGGCCTAATTTGCTCCCTTTTTCCTCCATGTGGGACCCTGAGTCACCAGGACAGATACCTGGCAGACTCAGTTTCTCCAGGGGGCTCAACTCCCACAGAACCCAGTGGAAGCCGATTGACAGTCTGACCATAATTCGTCAGGCATCCTCTGGCGGGTAGAGGAAAGGGAGGGTCCTGGGGCATGAGCCTTTGTCTCTGTTTCCACTTTATTAAAGGATCTATTTCAGTCCACTGCTAATTCATCTCCCTTAACTTTCTTACATTCTATGCTTTTAAAGTTTCAGTGTCATACTGCAAGTCTCTAACACTCAGCCCATTGTAACATTGTGACATTGAAACACCAAAGATCCAGAGAGTCTGGGCATGCATCCATGTTAGAGAACAAAAGACCAGGAGACCAGGAGAGGTACTTTTAAAACCCATTTGTCGTCATCGTCATCGTCGTTGTAGTAGTAGTGATAGTATTTCTTAAGCACCTAGCTGTGTGCAGAGCCCTGGGGAAGCAGCATGGCCTAATGAAAAGAGAACAGAACTGGGAGTCAGAAGACATGAGTTCTATTCTCAGCTCTGCCAATTGTCTGCCGTCTGACTTTGGGCAAGACACTTACCTTCTCTGTGCCTCAATTTTCAATACTGCAAATTGGGGATTAAAGCTCCATTCTCCTTCCAAGTTATACTGGGAGCCCCGTATGGGACAGGGATTGCATCCAATCAGATTATCTGTGTATATCCTAGTACTTAGAATAATAATAGTAGTGAAAATAATAATTCAACACGATGTGCAAAGTAGTTTTAGCACATGGTGAGCATTTATTCGATACTATTACTTTGTGCAGAATACTGTACTGAGCAGCTGGGGCAGGACAATGAAGTTGTTAGATGCAATCACTACCTTTGAGGAGCTTATGGTTTAGTGGGAGAGACATTAAAATGCATTAGAAGTAGGGGAAGCAGCAGAAATAAGAATATGTACATAAGTGCTCTGGGTTAAGGATGGGGTAAGTATGAAGATGGGGAGAGTGGTGGTCTGTTAGATATGAAGAGGGAGGGAGTTCCAAGCAGGAGGAAGGATGTGAGCAAGAAGTGGACGGTGAAAGAGAGGAGATCGAAGCACAGTAGGTAGATTGTTGTTAGAGGAAGAAATCATGTGGCTGGGTTGTAGTGGAAAAAGAGGGAGGATAGGTAGCAGGGAGAGAGTTGCTGGAGTAACTTTAAGCCAGTGTTCAGGAGTTCCTGTTTGTTGTGAAGAAGGATGGGCAGCCATTGAAGGTTTTTGAGAAAGAAGACTTGGCAGAATGATGTTTTTGAAAAATGATCTGGGTAGCAGAGTCAAGAAGGGACTGGAGGCAGGGAGGTCAGTGAGGAGGCTGATGCAGTAGTTGAGTCGGGATATGATGGAATCCTTGGACCAGTGAGGTAAGCAGTTTGGATGGAGAGGAAGGGATGAATTCTAGATATATTGTGAAGGTAAAGGATTTGGTGACTTTGGGTTGAATGAAAGAGATGAGCTGAGCATCATGCCAAGGTTATGTATGGGCTTGTGAGACAGGGAGGACAGGGAGGATGGTCCACTAGATTGTAAAGCCCCTTGAGGTCAGAGAATATGTCTGCTAACTTCATCGTATGGTATTCTCTCAAGCTCTTAGCAGGGTTCTCCACACACTGTAAACTCAATAAACGTAATCAATTGATTGACTGATTAATTGAAAGCCAGGGGAAGGAGAGGGTTTGAGCAGGAAGATGAAGAGTTCTGTTTCGGACATACTTCTGCTGCCATGACAACTCTAACCAGCTTCTTTTGGGAAGGAGCAACCCACAGTTGGTCTCAGGGTTTCTGTGGCTAGAAGAAGGCAGTGTGCAAGCTGACCTCCTCCTCCTCGTCCTCCTCCTCAGAAGGGGCAGAGCTGAGCCCGGCTGGTGGTCAGCATGGACACTTGTTTCCCCATCCCACTTGCCCCCACCAGAGAGAGATGAGGAACCCAGGAAGCCACTGCTGCCACCTGTTAGGTGACCCCGGTCTCCTGTTAGAGAAGCAGTGTGGCTTAGTGGAAAGAGCCCGGGCTTGGGAGTCAGAAGGCGTGAGTTCTAATCCCGGCTCTGCCACTTGTCTGCTGTGTGACCTTGGGGAAGCCACTTCACTTCTCTGGGCCTCAGTTACCTCATCTGGAAAATGGGGTTTAAGACTGTGAGCCCTGCGTGGGACAACCTGATTACCTTGTGTCTGCCCCAGCGCATAGAAAAGTGCTTGGCACATGGTAAGTGCTTAACAAATACCTTAATTATTATTATTATCCTGATACTACTCACTGTGAACCGATGAGTGTATGAGAAGGCAGAGAAATGGAGCTGCTCTAGCCATCCCACAGGCCCCTCAGACTGTGAGCCTATGAGGGATGGGAACTGTGTCCAACCTGATTATCAATCAATCAATCAATCGTATTTATTGAGCGCTTACTGTGTGCAGAGCACTGTACTAAGCGCTTGGGAAGTACAAGTTGGCATCATATAGAGACGGTCCCTACCCAACAGTGGGCTCACAGTCTAGAAGGGGGAGATAGAGAACAAAACAAAACATATTAACAAAATAAAATAAATAGAATAGATATGTACAAGTAAAATAAATAGAGTAATAAATACGTACAAACATATATACATATATACAGGTGCTGAGGGGAAGGAAAGGAGGTAGGGCCGGGGGGATGGAGAGAGGGAGGAGGGGGAGATTATCATGTAACTACCTCAGAATTAAGGGCAGTGCTTGACACATTGTCTTGTCTTATGCCGTTGAGTCATCTCCGACCTGTAGCGATGCCAAGGACACATCTCTCCCAGTACACCCCACCTCCATCTACAGTCGTTCTAGTAGTTATCTATAGAGTTTTCTTGGTAAAAATACGGAATTGGTTTGCCATTGCCTCCTCTGCACAGTAAACCCAAGTCTCCACCTTTGACTCTCTCCCATCCCGCTGCTGCCTAGCACAGGTTTTGACTTGTAGCAGAATGCCTTCCACTTGCTAGCCACTGCCCAAGCTAGGAATGGAAGTGTCTCTGACACTCCCCGCCATAGTTGAGAACTGGAAACTCTCCAGGTGCGACCCTGAGAGGTGACCCATTGTAAGTCCGTAACAAATACCCCATTATTATCATTGCTTGGCCTCCAGAAAGGATGGGAGAAATGGAGCAAATTAGAGAATGGGAGAGGGAGGTAAGTAGGTCTGGGCAAGAACAATTTTTGTTGCCAAGTAAATGTTTGCATGTCAGATAGGCTACTTCTATAGCCCTGCTAGGGCTAAATGTACTCTCATTGTATACATAGCCATAAATTATTTATTTGTATTAATGCCTCTCTCCTCCTGTAGACTCATTGTGGACAGGGAAAACGTCTACCAAGTCTGTTGTATTGTACTCTTCCAAGTGCTTAGTACCATGCTCTGCGCCCAGTAAATGCGGATTCATTCATTCATTCATTCATTCAATTGCATTTATTGAGCACGTACTGTGTGCAGAGCACTATACTAAGCGCTTGGGAGGGTACAATATAACAAAAAACAGACACATTCCCTGCCCATAATAAGCTTATGCTGTTGGTTGATGGATTGGTAGGTACACCTATCATTAAGGTGATTGGAAGTCTGGTCTCCTCGAGTGGGATGGCGGGCGGGGGGGTCCTACCTCCAGAGCACTGGTCCTAAAAGGGAGTGGGGCCAGAGTTAGCGGTAGAGAGAGGAGGAGAAAGGGAGAAGAGGAGGAAGAAAGGGAGACAGTTGGGACAGAGGAACTTGCCTTCTCTTCCTCTTCCTTGGCCTCTTGCCAAGGTTCGGCTGTCACTGCTCACCGTTGTCTAGGTTGGTGGGACTGGAGAGCTGGTGGGCCCTTGGGCTGCCATCAACCACGTCAGGCAAAGGGGCTACGTGGTGGCAGATGGCCAAGGTGGGTGACCAGGCTGCTGCTGCTGCCACCCCCACCATTGCCCTGTGGTTGAATCCTACCATCTCCACCACAAATGTCCCACTTATGGACCTCAGGCCTTAATAATAATAATAATAATTGTGGTATTTGTTAAGGGCTTACTATGACTCAGGCACTGTACTAAGCGCTGTGGTGGATATAAGCAAATCAGATTGAACACAGTCCCTGTCCCACATAGGGCTCACAGTCTTAATCCCCATTTTACAGATGAGGGAATTGAGGCACAGAGAATAATGATAATAATAATAATGACATTTATTAAGCACTTACTATGTGCAAAGCACTGTTCTAAGCGCTGGGGAGGTTACAAGGTGATCAGGTTGTCCCAAGCGGGGCTCACAGTCTTAATCCCCATTTTACAGATGAGGTAACTGAGGCACAGAGAAGTTAAGTGACTTGCCCAGAGTCACACAGCTGACAATTGGCAGAACCGGGATTTGAACCCATGACCTCTGACTCCAAAGCCCGGGCTCTTTCTACTGAGCCACTGACTTGCCCAAGGTCACGCAGAAGACAAGTGGCAAAGGCAGGATTAGAACCCATGACCACCTGACACCCAGGCCCATGCTCTATCCACTACACCATGCTGCTTCCCTTACTGGGCGGTGGGACACAGCCTCGGAAATCTTGGACATCCTATCCAAATTGAAACTTTTGTAGCCCTGAACTATTTGTCCATTACTCTTACTGAGAAACTGAAATTGAAAGAGGGCAGCTGACTTAGGTTTCCACACTTCTTTATTTCCACTGGGATAATGCGCTCTGTGGTGTGGTGAGGGAGAATGAGAGGAACCTGCATTTCTAACAACAATAATAATGATTATGGTGTTTGTTAAGTGCTTACTCTGTGCCAAGTGCTAGGTTCTTTGCCAAGCAAATATACCTGGATAGTCCCAGTCCCACATGGGGCTCACAGTCTAAAGTGGGGGAGACAGGCTTCTAATCCCCACTTTGCAGATGAGGAAACTGAGGCACAGCCAAGTTAAGTAATTTGCTCAAGGTCACAGAGCAGGCAAGTAGTGGAACTGGGGTTAGAACCCAAGTCTCCTGACTCCCAGTCCTCTGGATGAATGGCTCATGTCCTCTAACTGACCTTTGCCTTGGCCCTTTGCCCTTTAGCTCTTCCTTACCCTTTTATCTCACCAGAGGAACTGTAAACTTGCGGGTTCATAATTTAAGCAGGAGGGCCAATTAATCTGGAGGAAAGTTTCATTTCTGGCAAGCTCTTTGATGCTGTTTGAGTCTGGGGGAGGAATTTAGTCCTTTAGTTTATAAATAAAACACAGCACAGTCTCCAGCGTATAACGCCAATGCATAAAGCAACATTTATTTTGTATTAGTACATTTATGAATTATGAATTTTCTCTTACTAAATTATTGGTTCAAGAAACATAAAATAAAATAAAAAAGGGTTCATCTAAACACAGGCAGTAAAATATTTCATTAACAGGCCACAGCACAGTTTAGGATTATTATTTTTTAAATAAGTGAAAAGCACAGAGCGCTAAGACTGGAACTCTACCCTTGATCGATTATTTTCCAGCCATTCTTTTTTCATTTGTTTGCCGCTTTTGTTTGAGTAATGCCCAAATCCTATGGAAGATCAGAGATGCCACCATTGGCCCAAGCCAAGACCCAGTGGGAGTTGCTTGAAGACCTTCTTTATCTTCTGCCTCCATTTTGGGTTTTCCTGTGCCACGGTGATGCATTTGTCTGACTGCTCCTTCTCAGTTTCTTTTGTGGGCTTCTCCTCTGGCTCCCACTTCCTAATTGTGGGAGTCTCTCTAGGTTCAGTTCTTGGTCCTCTTTTCTCCTCCATCTGCACTCATTCTCTCGGGGAGCTCATCCACTCCCGTGATCTCAGTCTTCCCCTCTATGTAGACATCTCCCTAATTTTCATCACTAGCCCCTTTCTCCTCTGCAACTGAAATCATTCTGCCTCTATGGCATGGATGGCCCCTCTGCCCCGTGGATATCCAAAACAAAACTTCTCATCTTACCTCCCAAATCCTCTCCTCCACCTTAACTTTCCCTGCTGTGGACAACACCAGTCATCCCCATCTCTCAGGTTCTTAATCTTGGCAATATCCTGTAGTTCTCCCTCCCTTTCTCTCAATTCCCATATTCAGTCCTTCACCAAATCCTCTCGTCTCTTCCTCCACAACCTTTCCAAAATCTGCCTCCTCCTCTCCATCCGAGCAACTACCATAAATATCCAGGCACTTGTATCCTGACTTGACTACTGCATCAGTCTCCTTATCGACCCCCGTCTCCAGGCTTTCCCTTCAATCCATTCTTAACACTGCTGCCCAGATAAATTTCATTAATTCATTCATTCATTCAGTTGTATTTATTGAACGCTTACTGCGTGCAAAGCGTCGGCTTGGGAGAGCACAATACAACAGCAAACACAATTCTTGCCACAATTTCCTAAAACATCTTTCTGTGCAAGTCTCCCCTCTCCTCAGAAAACTCCAATCTATCTGTCAATGGTATTTATTGAGCCCTTGCCGTATGCAGAAAACTCTACTAAGCCCTTGGGAGAGCACACTGCCACAGAGTTGGTAGACACGTTCCCTGCCCACAAGGAGCTTACTCCTTGGTCCAGGAGCTTACTAGGCAAGGAATCTAGAGGGGGACACAGGCATTAATGTAAATTCTGGATCTAGGCGTAAGTGTTACTGAGCTGAAGGGGTGGGGGGTGAATACCAAGTGCTTAAAGAGTATAGATCCAAGTGCACAGGTGATACATAAGGGAGAGGGAGTAGGGGAAAAGAGAGCTTAACCCAGGAAGACGTTTTGGAGATGTGATTTTAATGGCTGCTCATTCCTCTCTGCATCAAACAGAAACTCCTGTCCACTGGCTTCAAGTACTCAATCAGCTCACTCCCCTCTACTTATCGTCAGTCTTCTCTCACTACCCTGCAATTTGTACCCTCTGTTTCACTCAAGTCAACTTACTGACGCTGCCTCGGTTTTGTTTCTCCTCCCAATCGGTCAGTCAGACGGTGGTGAGAGATGAGAGCAAGGCACAGGCTCCATTTTAAGCCCATTGTGATTTTAGGGACTCTCATGGTGATCTGGGAAAGAGTTAATCCAGAAAGCTTGTGGCCAGAATCTTGTCAGCAGTGGGAGCAGCAAGATACCCCAACCATTGCTTCAGACTCTTTCTGAGAGACAGCACAGACTAATGACGTGGGTTCTAAACCCGACTCTGCCCTTTGTCTGCTGTGCGACCTTTGGCAAGTCACTTCACTTCTCTGTGCCTCAGTTACCTCATCTGTAAAATGGGGATTAAGACTGTGAGTCCCCTGTGGGACTGTGTCCAACTTAATTATCTTCTATCTAGCCTAGTGCTTAGAACAGTGCTTGGTACATAGTAAGTGCTTAACAAATACCACAATAATAATTATTATTATTTCTCTCATACCTTCTCTGAGATTGTGATGGTGGGTGTACAGCCGGGGCAAATGTGCTGAGAAGCCCCTAGGGCCAAATTAGGACCTTACAACCAAAGTCATTCATGGCAACAAATGGCCAGCAGCAGCATGACTCTTAGATAATAATAATAATTATGGTATTTGTTAAGCATTTTCTGTATGCCAAGCACTGGGGTAGATACACGGTAAGCAGGTTGGACATAGTCCCTGTCCCATATGGGGCTCACAGTCTCAATCCCCATTTTACAGATGAGGGAACTGAGGCACAGAGAAGTAAAGTGACTTGCCCAAGGTCACACAACAGATAAGTGGCGGAGCCGGGATTAGAACCCACAACCTCTGACTCCTGAGCCCGTGTTCTTGCCACTAGGCCATGCCACCATAACCCTGATTTAGGGGACCAGGTAAATCATCAGAATCAGGATCAGTGGTATTTACTGAGCATCTTCTGAGTGTAAAGCCCCATATGTACCATGCACCTGGGAGAGTACAACAGACACAAGACACACATTTCCTGTGGAGTAGGAGCTTCCAGTCTAATGGAGATGGAGGACAAACAGACAAAAAATATTTGCAAACAGTGAGAGCAGGAAGTAGTACTAATGGATCAGGATAAACTAGCCAAATAAATAATGGAATAAACAAATGGCATGCTGCTCACCTCTTGTTCACATCCTCCCTTCAGATCTTCACATCCAGCAGACCACTCCTCTCCTCATCCTTCAAGGCCCTTCTGAAATCAGCTCTCCTCGAAGAGGCCTTTCCTGATTAAGCCCTCTTTTCCCCGGCTCGCTCTCCCTTCGTCATCATCTATGCACGTGAATCTGTGACCTTTGGACATTTGATGTTTGCCCCATCCCCAACCTCACAGTACTTATGTACACATCTCTGAATTATATATTATAAATTATGTATATTAATGTCTGTCTCCCTCTCTAGATTTGTAAGCTCGTTATGGGCAGGGAACATGTTTGCTAATTCTGTTGTATTGTACTCTCTCTAGTATTTAGTCCAGTGCTCTGCATATAAAAATAATAATAATAATGATGGTATTTGTTAAGCACTTACTATGTGCAAAGCACTGTTCTAAGCGCTGGGGAGGTTACAAGGTGATCAGGTTGTCTCATGGGGCCTCACAGTTTTAATCCCCATTTTACAGATGAGGTAACTGAGGCACAGAGAAGTTAAGTGACTTGCCCAAAGTCACACAGCTGACAGTTGGCAGAGCCGGGATTTGAACCCATGAACTCTGACTCCAAAGCCCGTGCTCTTTCTACTGAGCCACGCTGCTTCTCCGCACATAGTAAGCGCTCAGTAAATACCATTGATTAATTAATTAATCTCCTATCTTTCCATCCAATTGCCCTTCCAACTGCTACTTCTTCACTTCCACATCACCTAAGCGCTTGGGCACACCCACCCCTCACTATTGCACAATTAGGGCTATAGATTTGAACTATATTGCTTCCTCCTACCTGCAGTTTGCTTTGGCATCAGTCTCCCCAATAGAGTCTAAGCTCCTTGAGGGTGGGGATCGTACCTACTAAGTCTTTTGTATGCTCCCTAGCACTTGGTACTGTGCTCTGCGCACAGCTGACAGTTGGTATATACTATTGATTGATTGAGTGATTGCTTAGGAGAGGAATAAAATGCATAAGGGCTAAGGATGGTATTGGGTTGTCCTGACTTGGGTGCTGTGTAATAATTGGGAAAAGCTTCCAGAGAGAAGAGGGATTTTTAGGAGAGCCTTGAGCATGGGAGAGCTGGGGAAAGGGAGTTCCAAGCTGGGGTAACAGCTTGAATGAAAAGTTGGAGGTGGGAGGGTTAATGCAATGGTGTAGTGGATAGAGCCTGGAACTGGGAATCAGAAGGTCATGAGTTCTAATCCGGGCTCCCCCAGTTGTTTGCTATGTGGCTTTGGGCATGTCAATTAACTTTTCTGTGCCTCAGTTACTTAATCTGCATAATGGGGATTGAGACTGTGAGCCTCACGTGGGACAGGGACTGTGTCCAACCAATATGCTTTTATTCTCCCCAGCCTGAGTACAGTGCCCAGCACATAGTAAGCTCTTAACAAAAACCAAAATTATTGTTCGTATTATTACAGTGGAAGGAGAACTTTGGAGGAGTGAAGAACGGGAGTTGGGGAATAGTGGGTGAAACGACCCTACATGTAAGGTAGAGGAAACTGGAGAAGGAACTTCCACATGCTGTTGAGGGATTTGGAGAAATTTCAGCATGATCTTGCCATAGAGGGAGTCCTACTGAAATGCCTTTTGCATAGATACCATCCATGGTAATTCAAACAGCTGTTCCAATCCATTTTCAAAGGACTCAACAGTGGAGGTACATCCCCTTTGAAGAGTAAGATCAGGATAATTGTCTGCCTGGGTGTCAAATCCACATGGCTAATTGAAGGTGACATGGAGACTCCCTTCAGTTGGAGAGCGCAGCATGGTTTAGTGGATAGACCACAGGCCTAGGAGTCAGAAAGACCTGGGTTCTCATCTTGATTTTGCCACTTGTCTGTTTCTGTTATATGACCTTGGGAGGCAAGTACCTTCACTTCTGTGTGCCTCAGTTACGTCATCTGTAAAATGGGGATTAAGACTGTGAGCCCCATATGGGACATGGGCTGTGTCCAACCTACTTAGCTTGTATCTCAATCTGTAAAATGGGATAAGATACCCACTCCCCCAGCTTCTTAGATTGAGTGCCCTGTGTCTGACCTGATTATCTTGTATCTAGGAAGGTTCTTGGCACATAGTAAGCAGTTGAGAGAAACCATTATTATTATTATAATTTCTATTATTACAGCCCTGCACTCTTCTAGTCAGGCACTTGAAACAAGGCACTGTGTCACTTGGACATTGCATGTGGATGTCTGCCCTCTAGGATCTTGATTTCACTTAACAAAAACAGTGAGTCAAGGCACAGTACTAAATTTAGTCTCGACGTGCAAGGCCTAAAACAAGGTCTAATAAAGTGTAAAAGGATCCTTCAAGGTCATTAAACAGACTTAATGTTTTTCATTAAAAATAAATTAAAATAAAATGAAAATGAACTTGAGGATTCACTTTTTTGCTATATAAAACCTGGAACAAGTAAACGGATTGCATGAATAATTTATGATAATATTATTATAATAAGACAGGTTTTATTCTCAATCATAATAGCTATAAACAAATAGAGGGCCCTTTTCAATTTAAAGGTATTTACACTCAGGATTTTTAAAGGGAGAAAAAAACCCGATTAGGCCGTTTCCACTTTGGTTTCATGTCTTTCCCCTGGAAAACTTACATAGGAAGTCAAAATGGACGACCAGACAGGTTTAACTGTCTGGGGTTTGGGAGTGTGAAAACTCAGAGACGTGCCTGGTGAATTCCCAACTAAGGAAAAGTGAGGAAAATCAGAGCCAGGGCTGGGGAAAGAAATTCATAACACTTTTTCTGCAGTGAGATTTCAATGGAATGTTTCACACCATTTGACCATTCAGTCAGTTAATAGTATTTATTGAGCATTTCTTTGTATACAGCACTATACTAAGTGCTTGGCTGGAATGAAGGGGAGAGACTAGTAATAGTGATAAAAATAATAATAATGCTGGTATTTAAGTGCTTACTGTGTGCTATGCACTGTACTAAGTATTGGGGTAGATACAAGATAATCAGGTCCCTTGTGGTGCTCACAGTCTAAGTAAGAGGAGGAACAGGTATTGAATCACAATTTTGCAGATGAGAGAGCTGAGGCACAGAGAAGTTAAGCGATTTGCCCAAAGTCACACAGCAGTAAGTGGTGGAGCTGGGATTCAAACCCAAGTCCTCTGTCTCCCAGGTCCAAGCTCTTTCCATCAGGTCACACTGCTTCTAGTTAGAAGACCCCATACCTGCTCTCAAGACAGACACCAGATAAGTTAGAAATAGAAGGAAGAAGAGAATGGAAGAATGGATCAGCAGAGCAGTGTTATGAAATAGTAAAACCTGTTAATTGATATGTACAGTTGTGCAGTGGACATCTGCAAAGTCACAAGTGTGGAGGTGGCACAAGAACGCTGAGGTGGGAGTTGGGAGGATATGACCTGGGGAGAAACAAAATGAAGTGGGGAAAGCCTCTTGGAGGAAGTGGACCTTTTAGGAGAACTTTGAAGATGAGGAGGCCGCTAAAGAAAAGGTTGAATTAATTTCCTTCCAGAGTGATTCCAACTGTCTTTTCAACAGCATTTGAGACGGGGATTGGGGAGTAGCAGGTATTTTTGGTTCCTTATTTGGCTCAACATTGTTGAAAAAAGTTTCCCGTAAGTTTCAGAATTTTAATCAGTTCCCCAATATTATTATTTTCTTGGAGAGAAATAATAATAAAAAAGCTTACTCCACTTAACAGTAAGCCTCCTCTTGCTCGCATCTGCCAAACATAGATGTAAAGTAATTTTTTTCCATTACATAACCGGCTTTTTCCTTCTTGGATGAGCTAAATGCAAGTGGATGAATAATCTTAAAAAGAAATGTCAAAATGCAGACTACTGAGTGCCCCGGTTCCAAGTGGAAAACAAATTTCTGCTTTTTGGTTTGGTTTGTTGAGTTTTATGACAGAAGGAAGTGCATCCCTGCCCTGGCTCTTGAGTGACTCTGTTCCACTAGCACTTGTATATTGGAAAATCTATTTCTGAAATTCCCAGGAGGTGAGGGTCAGGGAGAGAAATGCCCCTACCCGGGCCCAGACTATCCTCTGGAAACTGTTCGCTGAATATTGACTTTGGAAATTTTGGGAAGCTTTTCAAGAAGGGTTAGCACCTTCTCTAGGGTCGCTGATCTGAGCCCACCCTCTCCGTCGAAGTATTTCAGAGGGGTCTGACTGATTCCTTTGTATAACCCAACCAGCCACCTCTCACATTTATGTTCTCCTTTCTTCCCATCTGTAGCACTTGGTGTGTATATGTTTATTCAGTTGCACATCCAGTTATTTATTCTGATTCTCCAGTATCTTATATGTGTCTCTCCATTAGAATGTAAACTCCTTGTGGTCAGGGAGCATGACTCCTTTCTGGTGTACTTTTCCAAACACTTAGTACCATGCATTGCACCCAAAGGGTGCTCAATAATTGCCATTGCTGCGGCCTTTTAGCATGTTAATTCAAGAAAAGTGGCAAAACCTAGAAGAGCCATTAAGTGGACAACCTGCCCCATTCCAGGGTTGGTCCTGAGCTCTGCATTTCTTCTCTAGAGTATTCATCCATTCATTCATTCAATATTTATTGACTGCTTGCTATATGTAGAGCACTGTACTAAGCACTTGAGAGGCTGCAGTATAAGGATAAACATACATTCCCTGCCAACAATGAGCTTACAGTCTAGAGTAGATCAGTATTAATCAATGAAATTTAGTCAGGATTTTGAAAGAAAGAGAGTCCAAGATCCCACCTGATGGACAATTCATTCGTAGTGATGATATTTATTGATATCCCCCACCCTCTGTGGAAAAGTTAAACAGAAGCCCAATAAGCTCCCTGCCCACAAAGAGTTTACAGTCTATCTTTTCAAGTGCTTAATACAGTGCTTTGCACACAGTAAGTGCTCAATAAATATGATTGCATGAATGAATTGTCATTCAGCAGAAGAGTATGAAAGCAGAAGTTTTAAAAAGGTAACAGTGCTCTATTGGTAATCTCCTAGATTAATGTGAAGGTCACAAGGTATTTTCAATAGCATATGCAGGATAGGCAAGCTTGTCTAATAAATCAAGTTTTTCTCTGCCTGAACCCATTCAAAATCTGACTTGCTTTTGTTGGACATAAAACCATGAATGTACAACTAAGTAACAATAGAATGAAGTGAGTATCAACCAATCAGTCATATTTATTGTGATCTTAAATGTGTACAGAGAGCTGCACTAAGCACTTGGGAGAGTACAACACAACAATATAACAGACATATTCCCTGTTGTTGAAAAGGTCGGGTATTCCAGACCCTAGTCAGCCTCAAGAACAGAGGTTAGTAGGGCTATTTCAAATGATTAAGATTTCTAGATTATTTTTTCACTTCCTCCAATCAGTGGCATTTATTGAGCAGCTACTATGTGCTGTGCACAACACTTAATATTGGAAGAGAACATTAGAAGTAAACGACACACTCCCTGTCTTTGAGATCTTTAGACACTTTCTGTTTTCATATGCTATTAAGAAAAATAATGCTGTCACTAAAGGTTAGAATTGTCTATTTTTGTAAAAATAGCTTAAAATTTGAAATGATAACCAGGCATTCATGTACTAATACCTACACTGATAGCTACATATTATATACATTACATATATTTACTCAGAAGGAATTCCTGCTAATATAAAGCTACAAATTACATATTTACTTCCAATTATTGCCTATTAAAGGATGCTCCTGGATGCATTTTAATAACTAGGTGTCTCACAAAAATATAGACTGTTTTTGTGTGGTTGCAGTTATACAGTATTTTGCTACTGTACTCTTTTTGCTCAGTGCCTGGCAGTTTAAGTGGTATTATCTGAGTTCACAGCAAATTTCCCCTTTTTTGATAAATTGCATATAGGTGAGATCAAAAGACCTCAAAAATGATGAGAAGGAGATTCCTCTTATCTTAATCAATCAATCAATGGTATTTACTGAGCACTTACGAGGTCCAGAGCACTGTACTAAGCACTTCAGAGAGAACAATTCAACAGAATTAGCAGACGCATTCCCTGCCCATAATGAGCTTACTGTCTAGAGGGGGAGCCAGACATTAATATAAATAATTTACAATATATAATTTAAAGATTCCTACATAAGGGCTGAGGGGTTGGGAATAATTTTCTGGAACTGTTAGATCCTCCAAAATATTGTATAACTATGACCACACAAAAACATTCTATATTTTAGTGAGATACCTAGTTATTAAAATGCAACCAGAAGCATCCTTTCATGGGTGATAATTGGAAGTAAATATGTAATTTGTAGCTTTATATTAGTGGGCATTCCTTCTGAGAAAATATGTACAACATATGTAATATGTGGATGATATATGTAGAAAGATGTAATGTAGATAGGTAATATGTAGACTGTAAGTTCAATATGGACACGGAACGTTTCCACCAGCTATGTTCCATTGTACTCTCCCGAGCACTTAGTACAATGCTCTGCACACAGTAAGAGCTGAATAAATATGATTGATTGACTCTGAACATAGTCAGTGCTCAATAAATACTACTGATTGAGTGAAAGATCGATGATGACATATTTGTAATTGTTCTGGCGGTTGACATCTGGGCCAGTGGTATGCCTTGAACACATCGGAAGGAGATCTACAAGGGTATTTCTGTAGTGTCTACTCCGTCAGTCAATCAGTCGTATTTATTGAGCGCTAACTGTGTGCAGAGCACTGTACTAAGTGCTTGGGAGAGTATTCATTCATTCATTCATTCATTCAATCGTATTTATTGAGCACTTACTGCATGCAGGCAGAACATTGTACTAAGCTCTTGGGAGAGTACACTATAACAATAAACATTCCCTGCCCACAATGAGTGTACAGTCCAGAAGGGGGAGACAGATATTAATATAAATAAATAAATTACAGATATGTACATAAGTGAGTGGGGCTGGGGGGCGATTGGTAAAGGGAGGAAGTCAGAGTAAGGCAGAAGGGAATTGAAGAAAAGGAAAAGAGGGCCTAGTCAGGGAAGGTCTCTTTGAGAAGATGTGCCTTCAGTAAAGCTTTGCAGCGGTGGGAAAGTAATTATCTGTTGGATATGAGGAGGGAGGGCATTCCAGGCCAGAGGCAGGATGTGGGTGAGAGGTCAGCTGCAAGATAGATGAGACTGAGGGACAGTGAGAAGGCTGGCATTAGAGGAATGAAGTGTGTGGGCTGGGTTGTAGTAGGAGGGTAGCGAGGTGGAGTAGGAGGGGACAAGGTGATTGCGAGCTCAGTCCCCAACCACATTCCCAGCCCAACCACAACTCCAAGGCAGCAGATACTCCTGCCGCTTCTTCTTTTTTTATCTTTTTTTCTGACTCATTCTTGCATGTTCCTTTCCACACTCCAAGTAACCACACAATTCTATTCTTTCTTGAACACAATGTATCCATCTCCGACCAAAAAGTCTTGTCAGTGGAAATGCCCATTGCATTTTTAGTCTGGTGCGGGGACGTCTTCTGCATCTTTGGATCCAAGGCAGAAGGCCCATCTGGTTCTTTGTGGCAGCCTCCAAAACTTTGTCAATCTTCATCTTGTCTCTAAGAGGGTGTGTGCCACAACTTGTACACCCGCCTGCCTGTAATTTCTTCGACTGAAGTGTTCCTTTCTCCTTCTTCTTCCTACAGGCCAATTATTTTAGCGTGTATCTCCCCCTGTTAGATTGTAAGCTCCTCGGGGTCAGGGATCATGTCTACTAACTCTTCTGTATTCTCCCAAACATTTAGTACAGTGATCTGTGCTCCAAGAATAATACTATTGATTGATCGATCAATTCTCAGAGGGCAACTTGGCTCTGTTTATTTTCTGGCCCAAGTTAATGTAGTTTTTCACTCCTTCAATTTCCTCACCATTTAATATGGACGGAAATTTCCATGCAATTTTTATTGCACGCCCGTTAGGCCTCCGAGAAATTCCCTCTAACCTAATTTCACATGAACACACCTGTAATTCTTCCATCCCCTTTTCAGTTTTTCTGCATTACTTGGAAATATCACAGAGGTATCAGCAGACGGATTGCATTAATTACTCATCATTGATACTGAATCCCTCTTGCAGCTGAATCTGTTGACTGTCAAACTCCAGAATAGTGGCAGACAGTTTCAGTGAACCATTGCTCTGCTTGACTCCTCTTGGTTTTTGCAACAGGAACAGCTGGACATCATCTGATCTGAATATCTTGCATCAAGCCCAGTGACTAGTGACAGGGCTGGACACATAGTAAGTGCTTAACAAATATCAATATTATTATTATTATATATTATCATTAGAATTAGAGGCAGCATGGCCTAGTGGAAAGATCATGGTCCTGGGAGTCAGAGGACCTGGGTTCTAATCCTAGCTCCACTACTTGTCTGCTGTGTGTGACCTTGGGCAAATCACTTCGCTTCTCTTGCCTCAGTTACCTCACCTGTAAAGTGAGGATTTAGACTGTGAGCCCCATGTGGGGCATGGACTGTGTCCAACCTGATTATCTTATATTTATAGTAAGCCCTTAACAAATACCATTTAAAAATTATAATTATTATTATCATAGGTTCTACTTTGCCATCCAGCTCCCCAAACATGTCAGTTAAATTTCACTCGCACTTTGTGCCCTGAAAACAGCATTGAATTCTACCGTCAAAGGTGTCCTCATAATCGACAACAGCGAAACTTAAGGGGTGACGGAGGGAAGACATGAATGAGACCAATAGTGGTGTGTCCCTGAGTGGAATCTATATGGTAAGCTACAGTCCCATTTGGCTGTAAATTTCTTGAGGGCAGGGAATTCAACTACTGTAACCCTATTGTATTCTCCCAAGAAAAGCAGCACTAATGATAAGAGTACAGGCCTGGAAAGTCAGAAGGATCTGGGTTCAAATCCCAGCTCCACCACTTGTCTGCTGTATGACTTTGGGTGTGTCACTTCACTGCTCTGTGCCTCAATTACCTTATCTGTAAAATGGGGATTAAGACTGGAAGCCCCATGTGGGACAGGGACTGTGTCCCACCTGATTATCTTGTATCTACTCCAGCATATATTACAGTACCTGGCAGATAGCGCTCAACAAATGCCATAAAAAAGTGCTTATTAGTTCCATGGTTCGGACACAGTAGGCACTCGATAAATGCTATTGATTGATTGATTGAGGTTGGTGTTTTCTGCTCTGCAGGTTAGGGTCATAATTGATGGGGTTTAGTGTGACTCAGGTGAAGACTTTGCAGATTTATGAGAGTTTGGAGACTTGTAGTTTTGTCCATCTTCAGAACCTCCTTTCTTCATAGCGCAGAACCCCTTGTCTGCAATCTAACAATAATGTTGAGAGAGAAAAATTAATCCTCGCAATTCCATTACGATTCGAAGCTTTTGTAAAATGGTTCCGCTTAAGCTTAGGTGAGTTCACTCCAACTGATTTATAATGTTATAAATCAGGGAAAATGTTGCAGTGAATCTGCCAGTGAGGGCAATGGATCTTCAAATGGTTGCTTGGTCGCGTTTGCCTCAGTCTTTCTACATGACCTCAAGTCAGTCACTTAAAATCTCCACTGTTGTCACCATACTCTAAATCACGTAGCTTTTTCTACATCTACCGACAAGTCTTGAGGAGTGAGTCCGATAAGATTCACTGTGGAATTGAGGAAGCAGTGTGGCGTAGTGAAAAGAATGTGGGACTGGGAGTCAGAGGGGCCTGGGTTCTAATCTAAGCTCTGTCATTTGTCTGCTCTGTGACCTTGGGCAAGTCACTTAACTTCTTTGGGCCTCAGTTCTTTCCTCTGTAAAATGGGTCTTAAGACTGTGGACCTCACTTCGGACATGGATTGTTTCTAACCTGATTAACTGTACCTATCCCAGTGCTTAGTACAGTGTCTGGCACATAGTATGTGCTTAATAAATACTACTTAAAAAAATGTTTCTAAGGAAACTTCCATCCAGGTTGGCAGAGTGACATCAGAGTCTTCTACACTGGCTGGTGCCTTCAGTGACTTCGTGATATGGGGGTCTGTCTTCTCTGGAGTTACTGATAATGCTGCAAAACAGAGTCCCAAAGTGTCCAAATTCCCACCTGGGACCGGAAGCCAGATGGGGTTTTTTTTAGTTGTTTTTTTTTAGTGGTATTTGTTCAGTGCTTACTATGTGCCAGGCACCGTACTCAGTGCTGGGGTGACTATAGACTCATTATGTTAGAGAAGCAGCATGGCTCAGTGGAAAGAGCCCGGGCTTTGGAGTCAGAGGTCATGGGTTCGAATCCCAGCTCTGCCAATTGTCAGCTGTGTGACTTTGGACAAGTCACTTAACTTCTCTGTGCTTCAGTTACCTCATCTGTAAAATGGGGATTAAGACTGTGAGCCCCATGAGGGACAACCTGATCACCTTGTATCCCCCCCAGCACTTAGAACAGTGCTTTGCACATAGTAAGCGCTTAACAAATGCCATCATTCATTCATTCAATCGTATTTATTGAGCGCTTACTGTGTGCAAAGCACTGTACTAAGCGCTTGGAAAGTACAATTCAGCAACAAAGAGAGACATCCTTGCCCACAACGGGCTCACAATCTAGAAGGGGGGAAACACATCAAAAACAAATAAACAGGCATCAATAGCATCAATATAAATAAATAGAATTATATATATATATATATATATATATACACGTATCAGAACAAGTGAAACAGGCATTAAAATACATAAATAGAGTTATATATATATATGTACATATATACACAAGTGCTGTGGGGTGGGAAGGGGGTGTAGAGCAAAGGGAGCAAGTCGGGGTGATGTGGCGGGGACGGGGACCTGATGAAGGTGTGACAGTGTGACAGGAATTTGGGGAATGTTGGTTGGGGTCTCTTGATGCCCATTCTCAGCTTCCCAGAAGCCAAGCAGAAGCAGCTCAACACAAGGGCAACTGGGTGGTTGAGATTGGCTGGGAGCTGGGGGAGGGGTGTGCTAGAATCAGCAGCTGGGGGTGAGGTGGTGGTGCTCTCTAAGCAGGAGAAGTGTAAATCAAAGGTGCATGCTCATCCTTTTAAAGCAAAGACCCCAAATAATGGCACAAATGTCCTGAAAACCATAACTTCATCGATGTAGACCAGTTTTACTCTAAACAGAAAAAAGATGTATATGGCAAAATCCTTTGTAGAAAAAAGTTGCTTATAATTCTCTCCTTTCAAATGCTGAATTAACCGTAATGGTTTACATTTAAAAATATATTCAAAAAACTTCCAGTACACAAAAATTGAAAATCTACTTTGACATCATCGTCCTTTTCAAGCACACAAACTTATAGCCCCTTAGCTTGGTCTGGGATAAGAAGCAGATAGAAATCCAGCCCTCTCCTTGGCTCATCTGCCTCCTCTCTATTCTTCTCATCCCCTCCTCCTTGTCATCTTTTCCTTCCTGCTCCTGGTTCTTCCCCTCCCCCCTCTTATTCCTGGCCACCTCTCTCTGAGAAGAGGCTGACCGTCTGGTGTTATTTCATCCGGCGACCAGCAAGGGGTGTAGAGTGTAATCGCGGCCAGGTGCCTTGGAATATGAACCCTAGTACCCTAATGCCCAAGACTAAGGGCAAGGCCTTGGATCAGGACATTTCTTTTAGGACTCAAATGCATCCTAGGAGGGCCAAAGGTAAACCTTTTGGAGGCCGGGAGCGTGCCTAATTAGAGAATTTGTGTTTCCCCCACTCCTCTCCCCGGAGAGCGAAGCTGGAGTGGTGTGCCTGGCCAGGTGGAGAAGTCTTGAATCCCTCTGCTTGGGGCCCCGGCAGGCTGCGCGGGTCCCGCCATCTGCCACCAGGTTTTGCGGGTCATGCCGCTCTTTGGCCAGCTTCCCTGTGTCCCCGCCGGGCCGGCACGCTCTCTCTGGGAACCCGGTGCGCTGAGCCAGGCTCTGCATCTGTGAACCCCATGTGGGACAGGGACTATGTCCAACCAGACTTGCTCGTATCCACCCCAGCGCTTAGTACAGTGCCCGGCACGTAATAAGTGCAGGAGAAACAGTGTGGCTTAGTAGCAAGAGCACGGGCTTGGGAGTCAGAGGTTGTGGGGTCTAATCCCAGCTCCGCCACTCATCAGCTGTGTGACTTTGGGCAAGTTCCTTAACTTCTCTGGACCTCAGTTACCCCACCTGTAAAATGGGGATGAAGACTGTGAGCCCCAAGTGGGACAACCTGATGACCTTGTATCTACCTAAGTGCTTAGAGCAGTGCTTGGCATGTAGTAAGCACTTACAAATACCATCATTATTAAATATCATAATTACTATTGTTATTTTCTCTGTGCTCCCCCAGGAGGCCCACTTCACACCCTGCCCTGCTCGCCTAGCATCCCCTTGTCTCTCCCACTTAGGGCCAGTCTTTTCTCATCCTGCCATTTGGGGCCACGTCAAACTTCAGTTAATGATGGCATTTACTAAGTGTTTCCTCTCGGTCATTCATTCATTCATTCATTCAATCGTATTTATCGAACACTTACTGTGTACAGAGCACTGTACTAAGTGCTTGGGAAGTACAAGTCGGCAACATATAGAGACAGTCCCTACCCAACAACGGGCTCACAGTCTACAAGAGGCAGACACAACAAAACAAAACATGTAGACAGGTGTCAAAACTGTCAGAATAAATAGAATTATAGCTATATGCACATCATTAATAAAATAGAGAAATAAATATGTGCAAGTAAAATAAATAGAGTAATAAATATGTACAAATATATACAAGTGCTGTGGGGAGGGGAAGGAGGTTGGGCGGGGGGGCCGATGGGGAGGTCGAGAGGAAAAATGGGGCTCAGTCTGGGTCAAGCACCAATACAAGATAATCAAATCAGACACAGGCTCTGCCTTTCACCGGGCTTACAATCTGAGGTAGAGAGAGCAGGTATTTTATCCCCATTTTATACAGATGAGGAAACTGAGCGCCAGAGAGGTTAAGCATGGCTTAGTGGATTGAGCATGGGCCTGGGAGTCGGAAGGACCTGGGTTCTAATGCTGGCTTTGCTACTTGTCTGCTTTGTGACCTTGGACAAGTCACTTTATTTCTCTGGGCCTCAGTCACCTCATTTGTGAAATGGGGATCAAGAGTGTGAGCCCCATGTGGGACAGGGACTGGGTCCAACACGATTAATTTGTGTCTGTCCCAGTGCTTAGAAGAGTGCTTGGCACACAGGAAGCACTTAACAAGTGCCATTGTTATTATGGTTATTATTATCATGTGATTATTGTGTGATCTGGGGCTAGAACCTGGGTCTCCTGACTCATTCATTCATTCAATTGAATGTATTGAGCACTTACTGTGTGCAGAGCACTGGACTAAGCTCTTGGAAAGTACAATACAGCAGTAATGACTCCCACCCCCTAGTGATTTGTACACTAGGCCAGGAAGGTTGGTCTCTCCTTGATTCCTTCATGCTGGCCAGTCTCCCTGCATCCCCGCATCACATTTTCCCATGATGCTAGGGTGGCCCAGGCCTCTAGGCCAGACTGCCCCAACCCAACTCATAAAAAAAACTGACCACTGATTCCTCCCCTGGCACAGAGCAGTCACTCAACCTTGCTGCTTTCTGAGCTGGGAGCATCTGGCCTGTTGGGTGGCCTCCTGGCCCCCCATAGCCACATTTGCCACAGTAGCACTTTTTCCACCCAACTCCCGGGACTGGGCACCGCGGTTCTCATCTGTCCACTTCTGACCGCCCGGCCTGCCTCCAGCCCACTCCACCACCCAAGCTCACAACTGCCCTCCGCTGCAGAGAAGCAGCAAGGCCTAGTGGATAGAGCATGGGCCTGGGACTCAGAAGGACCTGAGTTCTAATCCCAGCTTTGCCACTTGCCTGCTGTGACCTTGGGAAGTCACTTATCTAGGCCTCAGGCACCTCATCTGGAAAATGGGGATTAAAACTGTGAGCCATATGTGGGACAGGCACTATGTCCAACCCAATTATCTTGTATCTTCCCCAGCACTTAGAACAGTGCATGGCACATAGTAAGCACTTAACAAATACCATTATCATTCTTATTAGCAGAAGCAAGGGTGACAGTGACCTTGTTGGTGGCCCCACCGACTACCTTCCCATCCAATCGATCATATTTCTTGAGGACCTGCAGTGTGTGCGGAGCTCTGTATTGAGTGCTTGGGATAGAATAATAGAAGTACATTGTTTATAATGTATACACATCGATATATCCTGCATGTCCTACCAGCCAGAATTCTAGCCTGCTCATTACCTGTTGGTGTCTCTTGTTTAACATTTGTTTAAGATAGAGTATTTGCTTACTCTTGATCAAATCAAGTGATAGTTCTGGGTCAGAGACAGGAAGCTGCAATAAAAGCATCCGACACTGCCCTTGATTTGGTACTTAGAAACAAAACCCGTGTCTCCAAGCACCCTCTAATGGAAACCAACCCAGACAATTGCTTTAAAAATGGTTTTGATAATGAGAACCTAATTGTTGATCCTACCAACTGTTGTACTTTCTCAGATGCTTAGTACAGTGCTCTGTACACAGTAAGCACTCAATAAAGAGAAAGTAGCATTTAGTGATGGAAAGAGTACAGGCCGTGGAGTCAGAGGAACTGAGTTCTAATCCTGTCTCTGCCACTTGTCTGCTGTGTGTGACCTTGGACAAGTGACTTAACTTTTCTGTGCCTCAGTTCCCCTCAACTGTAAAATGGGGATTAAAACTGTGAGCCCTAAGTGGGACAGGGACAGTGTCCAACCTGATTATCTGTCTATCCCAGCATGCATTATGGTACCAGTATATAGTAAACACTTAACAAATGCCACAATTTTTATTATTATTATAAATACCATCAATTGATTGAGTTTTTAACCTTTTGTAAATATTGCTCCCAAAATGATGCAACTGTATCCACTCTGATTGCTCTTACAGCTTTGAATTATAAAAAGTCTGACACTCAGTGAGTTTTTTAGGTTTGTGGTGACAAGCACCAAGTGGAAATGTAGTTTCTGAGGGCAGTTGGGTATAAAAAAAACTTATGAACTTCTCATTTTGGTTGCTTTGAAAAATTAATGGTTATGCATTGTGGGCAAGGAACATCCCACCTCTCTGTTTTGTCCTTTCCAAGTGCTTAGTACAGTGCATTGCACCCAGTGGTCTTTCAGTAAATATTGTTACTACTACTACTACTACTGCTACTGCTACTACTACTACTATTACTTCTATATTTCAGCCAATCAAATTCTAAATTGCATTGATGATAAAGAACCAGGCTTGATCCTTAAGCCTAATAGAACATATTGATACTTAGGAGAAAAGTGAAGCAACTTATATTTATAGAAATTTCATGGGTAATTCTCCACGTTTTTTATACTCTCCCTGAAAAATACAATGGAATAATCAGAGGCAATATTTTTTTAATGTCGAGAAAAAAGACCATCCACCCAAATAGAAATAACACAATAACCTTTTAGCAATAACTATTCTCCTATAAACACAGTCCTCTCAAGGGAGTATGAAAGGAAAAGATGTCTTAAAAATGATGGTGATTTAATTTTATTTTGCCCTAGAATGACATTCTCTTGAGTATTTGGGAAAATGAAGATGAATATGTAGGGATACATTTGGTTGATTTTGTGCCAGATGGCCGGTTGAGCAGACTGAACTAAGCCGAACTGATTGATTCGTTTTTGCCATATTGCATGCTGGCCTTACCAGCGTTCACATCGTTCAAGTGTTAACAGATTTGGTGGAAGCTTTTTTTTTTTTCCCTTCAATCCCTATAGTTTCTTGGATGACCTCTGTTTCCGAACGAGATTACCAGAAGCTTACAGCAAACTCATTTCAGGACCCAAACTTGATTCCACCCGGCAGGTTCCCGTTGTTCGCTGGTGATCTATGGGGACTAATTGCCCAGAGAATTGACAAAGGTGACTCCCTCTGGGTTGACTGAGAAGATGGGGAATCTTTACTCCGGCACATGCCCAGGAACTAGGAAATATACTAGAGCCAAGGACATGAAAGCAAAATTCATTCTTCGGTGATGAAGAAAAGGCAGGACTCACAATCAGTACTCTACCTAGAACACGGTTCCCTCTTTCAGCCTTCCTGCTGGTTCTTTCTGCATCTGAGTTTTTCAGTGTCCAGGACCCGGAGTAGAAACGGGGCAAGAAGTTTCCCCAAGCAAACTAGGCTCTTGCATTTGGCCCAACATGGGTTCCCTTGAAGCTCCAAGCAAAATCAAAATGTTCCCTTGATTGCAGTTGTTGATGAGAAATGTATAAAATCAGGCCCCCTTCAGAAATGGGTGTTACAGTTGGGTTTGCTTTCTAGACATCCAGCTTCCATAGAAATATCAGGCAAAAATGCTGGGTGCGAAGCTATTAGGTCCAAATTGAAATCTGTCTGGGGCCTCCTTTGGGTGTTGGTCAAGTTTAGAAAATCCCTTTTGTACATAATCGAGGGAGGAAAAATTTAGTAAGAAATCTTGTTTTGCTGAAATCCCTTTTGTACATAATTGAGGAAGGAAAAATTTAGTAAGAAATCTTGTTTTGCTGAAAACTACCCAAAAAGTGACCAAGAAGTCTCTCAGATGGACCTTCTGAAATCAGACCTGGAATTATTTGAATTAGTGGCTTGGTGTAACAAACGGAGTAGTCGGAAGCTTAGAGTGTAGGGCTGACAGAGGATAGGAGCATGCTCTTACAGTCTTCTCTGGATCCTGGCTTGGATCTCCACATTCCTCTGATCGGGTCCTGTAATCACCAAGAATAGAGTAGGGCTCTCTGTCTCTCCCCTTCCCTTGCCCACAGGAGTCCCTGGTGCTTTTTATTCTGTAAAGAACTTTGCAGTTCAGGTCCTCTGTTCTTTTCACATTTTCAGATTTATAGCAAGAAAGGATGCCCATGACTTTTCAGAGACACCAGGGGAGAAATATACCTAATGTGCGTGGCCATGTAAGCAAGTGTGAGTTAGCCTGTACAGCCCGACAATTATTTTCAATCACTCAGTCAGTCAATCAGTAGTATTTATCGAAGGCTTTCTCTGGACAGCATACTGTACTAAGCACTCAGGAGAGTACAATAAATGAGTACGGTAGACAAGACTCCTACCCTCAAGGGCTTTACAGTCTGGTTGAGGAGACAGACACTAAAATAACTTTCAGATTGGTGGAATTAAATGAGTTTAAAGATCTATGTGTTAGTGCTCTGAGGGATAGGGTGAGTCTAAGTGCTTAAGGGGTGAGGAGTCAAGTGCATAGGTGAGGAGGTAAGGAGGGGAGTAGGATGGGGAGATGAGAGAGTAGTCAGGGAAGGTTTCCTGGTGGAGATGTGTTTTTAGAAGGGCTTTGAAGGTGGGGAGAGTGGTAGTCCACAGGCTATAATGTGGGAGAGAGTATGAATCAGAAGGGAGGGTTTGAGTAAGGGGTTGACAACAAGGGAGACAGGAGTGAGGCACAGTGAGTAGGTTGGCGTTGAAAGAACAAATTATGCAAGTGGGCTGGATTGGAGCCAGAGAAGAGTATGGATAGATAGTGGGGGGAGAGTGCTGATCAAGTTCCTTAAAGCCAAATG
The DNA here is from genome assembly GCF_015852505.1 of Tachyglossus aculeatus. Classification (NCBI taxonomy): domain Eukaryota; kingdom Metazoa; phylum Chordata; class Mammalia; order Monotremata; family Tachyglossidae; genus Tachyglossus; species Tachyglossus aculeatus. Next base: position 21,057,430 of record NC_052090.1, on the reverse strand, counting down.
AAAATCAATTTTAAAGTTTTTTGTGTGCCCGGTTCCAGGCACCCACTTGTATCCTTTTAGTGAAGGAAAATAAAGTTGGTAAACACAGGTGAAGTAATAAGTAAGAATGGCTAGTTGAAATAGTTACAGTAGTAGTTTCATGGCAGAGGAGTGGTAAAACTTTTGGTGGGGAGTGGGCAGGTGCCATTCAGTCTCTGAAAACGATTTTAAAAACCAATTGCTACCTTCCCCTCCACTGAATGATATGTGGTCAGGAAGATCATGCACATATACAATACATGATAGTATGATTAATAATGATTTTTTTTTGAATTAGGAAAAACAGCTGCATTGAGCTGATAAGGACCATTATGTGAATAAAGTCAAACTTGACCATTAATAATTCTAATTTGGTGTGATCAAGAACAGTGACATGATCATTTCCCAGTTGAGAAACAGCTGGGGTTTACAAGCGGGCCATTGGGTTAAGAGTGAAAAGGGAATCTGGAGCCTTGGTATTACTGTGCTCCTGAAATCTCTTTTTAAAAGTAGATCTGGTAAAGAGTGCTCATCTTTCTTTCTTTGCATCATCATGTCATGATTGTTTAAAAATTCAAATCCACACAGAGAATGAGGAGAATGTTTGGGTTTGGACATAGTGAATGTGTCTGAGCATGTGTGTGAGTGTAGTGTGTGTGTGTGTGTGAGTGGAGTGATTAAAATGCCTAATGAACTACACTGGTTACATTTCACATTGAAATCATCTTCAGTTATACTGTAAATTTTTATGAGGTTTTTTTGATCACAATACTTTAGCCAAAAAATAATGATCTTTTCATGGTGACATACGTTCTTTGTAGGAGAATGTACATAATAAGCTAATTGAAAAGTACAAACTGTTTTTAACTTGGCCTTTATTTTTGTCTTTCGGATTAATATCGGATAAGTAAGCTGAAGAGAATCTGTGGCCCACAAAACAGAGCAGCACTTTGACAATGATGAGATATTAAATGGACGGTATAATTTCATTTCTGTATGATGTTCCTGTTTGCAGCAATTAATGCTCTTAGAATATGGCGTTTCGCATCAGAACTTTTTTAAAAAAAAATCTTGCTTCGCGATTTTCTTATCATCCGAAAGAAAGGTATTAGCAGTCGGCATCCGTTTGATTGTTCTGTCAAAAACCTTTCTATCTGTTGCTTTTTCTGGGCATATGAATAATCTATACCATGCTTTTAAGAAGGAAGAATTTCGAATGCAGCAAGTCAGGAGATTGCCAAACAAATGCTGTCTGCTGATAGTCCATGTGAATATTACATTGCTTTAGAAGTGTCATTTGTATAACACCTGCTTTAACAGTGGGGTTCTTTTCTTTGGGGCTGCTCTAGCATCGGAGGGTTTTTTTTTTTCTCCTGGGGACATCCATTCTACGGAAAATGCATTATGAGACATTTATTTTGCCTTCATTTTTTTCTGGTTTGGGGGCCAAGAAGGCCAAGTTTGGAAACTGATGATTTAATTTTTAGACATGACATTGTGCAAGTCTGTGGTCTCTGGGTGGTAAGATTTCCCCACCGAAACCCTGTCTTTATGTGAGATGTTTTACCTTTGGAACGAGAAAGCATGTGGAAACAGTAGGACAGTTTTGATCTGCTGGATTAAAAAGAATCAGAACTGAAAATGGATTTATATCATCTTCTTTTGGGTACCCAACACAGAAAAAAATATAACCGCTGATTTATTATAAGTGGGTTGAATTTCCTCTCCTGGTGGGCCTTTCAAACCTTTAGTTTCTGTTCTTAGCAGCGCTGTGTGAATATCATTTTTTCTCATTTTGCTTTTTGTTAAAAGGAGTTACCCATGAAAGCCCACAAAAGCTGCTTGGAATTTGATTAGGCTCTTCCCATGAAAATTCTGATGGGCTTTGGTCAGTATCACACCTTTGCTCAGCTGACTTCATTTGCACCAGGCTAAATAATAAGGAAACTGTATATGAATAAGAGGGGGCATTATAGTCATTAGGACTAGAGAAGATTTCATCTGTAAAACACAAAAGGACAAAAATGACAGTAATGGGATACCACGCTATTAGAATGGACCATGGGATTTTGGAAGATCGTTAGGGTTACGGGAGATGATGTCACCTTCATATATTTTTTTCATCCATTCTGGAGGAGCCACGGGAGAGATGAATTTAAAGGGGAGGGCATTGAAGTTCACAGCACAGCAAAATATCGTTTTGGTAAGTGTTTGCAGGAGGCAGTTGGGTATTTAAAAGTTGGGAAGGACTTTCCCCGCTTCCTGGGCCAGATGGTGATGTCTTGTTGACATCAGCAGGAAAACTTGAATTCTGGGAAGGGAAAGAAGACAGTTCATGGTATGGGGGAAGGTTAGCTGATAGAAACCAATATTTTTGGTATTATAATTATTACTATGGTATTTGCTAAGCACTTACTCCATGTTAAACCCTGTTCAAGATACAAGATCATCAGGTCGGATGCAGTCCCTTGCCCAAAGGGGCCTTACAGTCTAAGTGGGAGGAAGAACAGGCATTGAATCTCCACTTTTTAGGTGAGGAAACTCAGGCACAGAGAAGTTAACTGACTTGCCCAAGGTCAATTGGCAGAGACAACTGGCAGAGCTGAAATTAGAATCCAGGACCTCCGCCTGCCAGACCTGTTGTTTTTTCACTAGGCCACACTGCTCCTCAATAGATTAAATCTTAGAGTGGCTAGAATCCCTCATTGTTGCCAATGCTGGGTTTTGAGAACAGTGTTTCTAATGGCCAGAAATATTATCTTTGGTAAATCGGAGTTTCGGGGATCACCCGTCAAATCTGTTAATGTATACTGTAATCACCCGATGGCAGTTGATCGGAACACAGTCCCTTTGTGCTAGGTATTAGCTTAGCTGAGGACCTGCCGGCTGTTTTGCCTGTAGCTGGAAAATGTTTGTAATTGGCCTTGAAAAATAATATTGGAAATATGCCTCTCTTTATTACAGTTGTAAATAAAACTATTCCGATGTCCTGGTCAGCTCTAAAACAAAATGGATATTCCTGAACTGCATCTACCTGTAATTCATTCTCTATGAAAATATGTCCTCACTTAAATGTTTCACTTATCCTGCAGCCTCCTCTTGAGCAGACTCAGGAGTATTTATTGATTCGATTTATAAAAATGTGCCCTTGCTAAGTCACCCTGTGATGGGAAGGATGGGTTAAAGGCCTTACCATGAAGAGTCCTGTTTTTGCCAAACATGAACTCAAAGCAAATGAAAATCCAGTTCACAACGGGAGAGCTAAAAGCTATAGGTTTCTTGAGCTGGAATGTTTTAAGTTGGTAGAAGCAGGAATGGAATTTTGAGCCATTTTTCTATTCAAACAGAGTTGACGTTTTGTTCCATGCTCTGCTTGCCCTTTGCCTAGACAACATGAGGCTTCAGCCCAGCACCTGGGGAGAGCAAGTTTTTCTAAAAACTTTTATGATTTTGCATTCTATTTCTGAAATTTTGTGGCGGTCCCTTAAGACTATCACTAAAACCAGATTCGTTTATAAACGGAGCTGTTTCTGCTCGTTAAACTTCAAGTGTTTGGGGGAAAACAGTCTTCTGAAATGATCGCTCAGATTCTTCTTCTTTTTTTTCCTCTCTGGCAAAATAGCCAGTGGTTTTCCTTTTGCAAAGAAAGACATTAAAATAAATCAGAGAACAAAACAGCAGCCCAAGGAAGAAGTCTCTGTATGTATTGAAGGCAGATGGAATGTTGGTTTTCAGCAGGACCTCTCTGTCTGAGATTAAGGAGAGAACCGATTGGTTTGGGCTTCCGCTCTGAACTGTAGTTTCTAGGCTGCTGTCGGGCTCCGAAACCGCAGACCTCAGCTCTGTTATTCTCCCCTTCTGGGGTTGCAGGCGTCTGCACACTTAGGACTCTGGAGAAGGGTCTCAGTGTGTTGGTGGGGCATTTTGGGATGCCGTCATTCAGAAGAGCGAGTTGGGGTTCTGGTTGTACGACTGTCCTCTGAGACCCCTCCCACACCCCATGCGTTGAGGAGAGATGTTTCTAGGTAAAGACCGTGTCCTCAGAGGCTTCAGCTTTCACAAGGAAAGCTCCCTTAACTTCCTAAATCCTCCATCTGATTTAGACTGTGAGCCCCACGTGAGACAGAGACTGTGTCTGACCTGATGATCTTGTATCGACCCCAGTGCTTAGTACAGTGGGAGTCAGTGGAAAGAGCACGGACTTTGTAGTCAGAGGTCATGGGTTCAAATCCTGACTCCTCCAACTGTCAGCTGTGTGACTTTGGGCAAGTCACTTAACTTCTCTGTGCCTCAGTTACCTTATCTGTAAAATGGGGATTAAAACTGTGAGCGCCCCGTGGGACAACCTGATCACCTTGTAACCTCCCCAGTGCTTAGAACAGTGCTTTGCACTTAGTAAGTGCTTAACAAATATCATTATTATTATTATTATTATTAGAGTTTGGCGCATAGTAAGCATTCAAGAATCATAAAAAACACAGAAATGTTTGAGAAAGACATAGTCGTAGGTATGTGTGTGTTAGAAAGACAGTCCCCCACCCACCTGCACAATAGACATATGTATTTGTGGGTTTTAGAATGACACACCCACCCACAGGCTTATACCTATGTCTTTTACCTTCTAATCTCTAAGGATTTGCTGTTGCTGAAAACAGCGAAGCTTTTTTCTGTGCGTTATCTTCCATTTTGGTTGTCAGTGTCTTGAGGGCCAGGACATATTTTGGGCCGTCCTTGTAGCCTCCCTGAAACGTGGTCCAATGTTGTGCTTGGTATCATTCAATCATATTTACTGAACACTTACTGTGTGCAAAGCACTGCGCTAAACGCATGCAGAGGCACCTTCAGAAATCCCTAAAGATGCCGCTCCATTTCCATAAGGAAATCCACCTTTCTGCAGGAAGCAGTTATCGTAGCTGTATTTTATGAACTTTAAAGCAGTCTAGAGCATATCAGTATCCATCCCAATGTTTCTATTAAAACGAATCCGACTTTATATTCCTGAGATGCGCTTCAAGACTTTGGGAGCCGTGGTCATTGTGGTAATAAATACTCATCCCTAAAATGCTTTTGGAACCTTTCATACACTCTTAACCACCCCTGTGGTTTCTTAAGGGGTTTGTTAAGGAGATTTGGTTTGAAGACCACCTATAGTACTGGCTGAGTTGGGGTGAAGAGGCACTTAGCAAAATTTGGTTTGGCATTTCATGTAGATTACCTCAGTTTGCCAATGGAAAAATGCAGTGGCCCAATGGAAGGCTGGGAAGCAGTGGAAGGATTTCCTCATTCACCTTTGTTCTAAACTTTTGTCCACACTGCTCCTTCCAGTATGACTCCGTTGACACCCCTGGGTGAACAGAAACTGGTAGGTAAACGGAGGTTGCTTAGGGGTCTCAGAGGTGTTCATTTACTTCCAGCTCATGATTGATTTTCAAACACATGAAATAATACTTACATGTTTGGATGACAGTGAGCATCCTTCACTAAATGGATTGATCTTTTAAGTTTAAAAGCATGTGCAATGATAATTTGGCCTTAGAATTTTGAGCAGTAGACAGGGGAACAGGCTACATGTCTTTACATAGTAACTCCTTCCTCTTTTTTGCCTTTTGCTTCCTCATTGTGCTGCAAAGACAGACTAATTATTTAATAATTAAGAGGCCATATTTTGACATTAATTGGGGAAAGCATATTGTGTGAGTCAGAAAGAACAACACTGAGATAAATTGCTTTATCAGACATCCCAGAGGGCACAGCTTCCATGTTTAATCTGGGCAACTCCACTGGGCAAGTGGTCATATCCAGGAGAGAAATCCAGTCACCCCTCTTGTAAATGAAAATATCAGTAGCAATTCCACGGTTACAGTCACTGTGAGACTAATATACAATGAGATTTTCAGGCTTTCTAAGATTCTGGCAACAGTTTCACAATTGCTTCAGATGAGCAGTGGGAAAGAAGCAAAGTGATTTTTCTAAAAATTGAGAGCCCACATTTTAGGGTGTATCTACAAGGGCAAAAAGCAGTGGTGAAATTAACTTGTCGTTTGGATAATTTGATGAGACAGACCTTTTTGAGACCTAAGATTGTGTCACCATCAGCGAGTATTACAGTAATGTAGCTGCAGAGAATGCATAAAGGAACACCATGGAAGGGTTAAATCTATTTCTGCAAACTCCAGCTTTAATTCTCTTTCTAACTCCTTTAAAACACCTCTGCAAATTAACAGTGGTGTTAAAACAGGTCCTCGTGTTGCTACACGTTATTTGTAAGATTAACACTAAAGTAAAAATGTACTGGTGTGTTGTAAAGGGACTGATTTTTAAAACAGGCCCCAGTGGGGTGATGTACCTTCCCCCCCCCCAATTTAAGAATTCCGTGAAGATGATTGCTGGTGAATTCTGGTTCACGTGAGTGTTAATTCTCTGTATCTTGTTTTGCAAAGAGGAGTCCTTGGGAGAGGGTCTGGACACTTTACTTTGGACCCGTTGAAGATCGTTCCTGTTGTGTATCCAGCTGGAGGGGGTTTGTTTTACAGTGATCACCCTTTCTGATTTGAAGATTGCATGACAAGAAACTATTAAAGTAAGGGCAAAGAATTCAATTTCTTGATGTCACTTTTCTTGGATGGACTTTAAAAATAGGTCACTTAATGTTATCTGGATTTGTGTATTGCAACAGCACCTGCTAGCACTGCTAGAGTTAAGAGTCTATCGGTGTTTTCATTACAAGCCCCTATTTTCAGAGGTTTATAGACTGTATCTTGGCCTTAGAAATAAGCTCCTGGCCAAACGGTCCTGAACAAGGTCTCTGGGAGAGAGAAAATTTTTATAGAATATAGCAATGTTTTTTAAAAAAAGCTCAGCTCTTTTTGTAATTCAGGAGTCAAAAATAAGATGGATTCTTTCTGGGATCAGACACTTTGCATTGGGGAACGCATCATATGATTTTTTTAACCAAAGGCCTTTAGACCATGCAACTTGAGGACCAGTTTAAAATAGATATAAAAATGGTTGGTAAAGTATCCAAATCTTCGTGAATTTTTTTACCTTTTTTGGGTACTGATGGGAGTTATAATTCTGCCTTTCTAGAAAAAGGTGCCTCAGTATAGTTTTTTAGGGTAGGGAGTTAATCTTTAACAGATTCACATCCTATCTTTGCACAGATTTCACCTTATAAACCTTTCTGCTCTGAAGTTACCAGAATCTTGTAGGTGATAAGCAGTCATTCTCTATTTTTAAAAATGCAATAACATACATTTATCTGACATGAATATTTCAGTTTGATTGAATATATAAAATTTCTAATCCACACACAAACTCTCTCTCCCTCCTTCTCACACACACATACCCCTGTATTTCAATAGCTAATCACAGAGATCTCCAAAGCCATTAAAAGAGCATTGTACCAGCTCACATACATTTTCATAAGAGGTTTATATTTCTTTAATATGACCAGAGAAACCGACAGGTTTACATCAGAAGAAGTGGAATGCACTGCTAATGACCAATTTTTGTGGACTGATGATTATTCAAGCAAATACAATTAAAAAGGGATAAATAACAACTCCTATTTTTAAAAGGTTCCCTATCGTGTAAGGAAAACACATCCCGTTAGCTGCTTGGTGCTTGAATCGCAACGGGTCCTAGATAAAAGATTGAATTGATACTTGTTTGTCAGCCAGAGCGTGCCACGTCACAGGCAAGAGAAAGCAAGTAACTAGTTTGTGCTTAGGCAAAGCCCTGATTTTTCGGGAGAATTCTCCACTTTGCACAGTTACACAGTGAGTGAATCTCCTACCTCCCCACCCCAACTTACACCCCCGCCTCCCACCAGAAACGAAATAGTAAAAATCATGCTTGTGATGTAAAGGGAGTGACAACACCTCTGACACAAAGACACTTAACTCAGGTAAAAATCACCTTCATGTCAACTCTGCGGGTGCCCTTAAATTGTAACATAGGCCTTCCTAGGACTGGATTTACCAGATCTTTTAGTGCCTGGAGACTCTGGCAAAATATGAGTCCACCAGGACTGACCTGAAAATGAGTTTGAAAGCAACATCATCACAGAATTCCTTGGCATCCTGCGCTTGAAAGTTGCTACTGTTTAAGAACCTCAGTTTGGCAATCTTTTGCTGCAATATTAAAGCTTGCTGAGTTGAACTAAGGATAGAGGCTTAAGATGGCTTAACTGGCATTTTTTCCTGAATTTTAAAGACTTGGATCAGTGACATTTGATGCGGCTTTGTGGTCTGACAGAATACCACAAAAAAATCTCAGGAAGACTGACAAAACATCACAGGCAAATTGAGATTTTGACAAAGTCCCTCTGGATTTGATCATTTTTTTCTGATATCAATGCTCGACAGTGAAGAGTATTGCATTTCCTTATTTTTTTTTCTGAGGAAGTCAACAGTTTCTTGCATAAATGGGTTTAGACTTAATTTTAATGCAAGCGAAACATAGTCAATAGAGGCAAATTAAAACCATATAATTTTGTAATCTTAGTTTAGCTATAATTGCAGCAATAAAACAGTGGAAAGAATAATTGTGGAACATATGTTTGTGAGTGACATTATCTAGGTGACTTCCCCTTCACGGCAAAGCGCTGTCCTATTCATCTCTCCCTCCCTATGTATTGGAATGGCAAACCTGCAAGCCTGGAGTTAATGCTGATTGCAGCAGCTGCTTACACATGGAGTCTCCATAGCAACTGTGCAGGTTGCCATGCAACCATATTCTTTTAGGGACAGTGAAAATGCCCAAAGGCTTACTAAAAATACATGGGGGAAAAAAAAATCTGAAATTTTCTTACTACTTTTAGTGGTTATAGGGGAACTGTGCTACAAGGCGAAATCATGGGTCAGGCAAATAAAAACCCAGCCCTGACCTTTCCAAAATTGCTCGCTGGTGCTTGAAACCTCAAGCTTTATTCACCAGGATGACTTTTGATCGATTGCAAAATTGGTAGCTTATGCCAGGGAGCCCTTGCAGACTGGAAGATGCAGTGTGGTGCTATTGGTATTCCTGTCGGGGTTAAAGGTCAGTAGAAAGTCATCAATGCAGTATTGATCGGCGGGGCTGAAAAATGCCCATGTTTCCCCCTTCTCACTGCTCAGGGCTGCATACCAAGCCTTAAGCAGACTCATGCTGTCTCTGAGCCGGCTCTGGAACAAACCATCCCATCAGCAAATGTGACATCACTTCAGTCAGCTCAGCTGTTTCTGCAGCTTTCTATAAATAGCTCGATAAAAAATTGAAGACTGCTTGCTGAGAATTTAGCCAGCCAATCTTCTTGTCCTAAGCATTTTGGGGAGGTTGGCTTCTCTTTCTTACCTCTGATGTGCCCCACGTCTATTTTGTATGTGTCTGAATTATGATTTTTAATTGCAAGATGTTTCATATTAAATACTACTCAATTTATAATGTTCCCATGGCTGAATATTCATATTGTGTGTACATGGTATGTACATTTAGACACGTATGGATGGATAGATAGATATCTGGTAGCTTTAAACATTGACAGTCTCCAAATTAGTGAATTACCAAAGAGCTTACTTTATCTACCTAGTCATATTTATACGTGATAATTATCATCACCCTTTCTGGTATCTTTTAGAAGAAATCGAAGTGCAGTAAAGAGTTAGGAGATGAGAAATGTAGCAGAAAGAGAGCAAGAGAGCGAGAGAGAGAGAGAGAGAGAGAGAGAGAGCGAGAGAGACACTCTCTGTTCATATTACAATAGTCATGTCAAATTTTGATCGGTGAAGGGGGCAGTATTAGAGGCCATGTTCTGGAGGGAGAGTAACAAATAGATAAACAGACAAAGAAGATTCTGACTCTCACGTGCGTTTCGATTCTTGTCCTATTTCATGATCTCTCACACAATATGCGGCTTGCTTCCCTAACTACCTGGCCACATAAATAGCAAACGGTCATTCCTCCAGAGACTGGTAGGTACCTGATTACGTTTCTAAAGGAGAATCTCCCTACCACCACAGAAAAATTTTCCATTGTTTGCATTCGATGAAAAGGAGCATTTATCTGAATTCGAAGCGTGGAGGCCTTCCATGTTTCAAAGGATTGCAACTAGCAGAAAGGACGAACAACTCAGCTCAAGAAAATTCAGATTTTTTTTTCCATTTATACAATCAGACAGGCTGGCCCATCCATATTGTGACCCATTTTCAAGGGGCGGAAGCTGTGCCTGGTGGGCGGTGTTTCTACAGTGAAAATAGACGCCCCACTGAAGAACCGCATAGGAGGGAAAAGACACAAGGACCTTGGCTGAATTGTCGCCATTGTTTCAACCCTCCTCCTGTACTGCATGGGTTACACGCAGCAATTTGTTATACCAAAAAGCTCATTTTGCACAAAAGTAGGGATAAAAAAACTGAGGAAATTTGGAATTTATGCTTTAAATCCATTTCCTCTTGAACAATAGGACACTAGGAAGATTCCCAATGCGAAGATATAAATTCATATGTACATTGTGTGTGTGTGTGTGTGCTTGCGCACGCGTATGTATACACGTGTGTGTGTGTGTGTGTGTGTGTGTGCGTGCTGGCGTGCATGCCTGCACATTCTCCATTTGCTGTTGTTATGGTAACAGATCCCTCTAAAACACTATAGTAAACATTGATGTTAAGTTCATGTAAATGGTCAACCTGCAAGTGAAATTATTTCTGGTATTGATTTTTTCTACATTTTTAAGCAGGCAGTGCATATTATCAGACATAGTATTGTCTAGAAGTGGAGGATTAGAAATATAACAATTCTTTGGAAGACAGTAATGATCCTTAAGCCAAATAAGTCATTGAAAATTTGGAAGTCATAATGTGGTAGTCTCTTTGTTTTAGGAAACCAAGCAACCCAAAATTTCAGGAAAAAGCCAGGAAGGCTTTGGCCTAGAATTGATTAGAAATATAGGGCATTGGCTTTGAAGTTAAGCAATCTGCAGATATGCATACAAATTTTCCAGACAGTGGAGCTAATTCCTTAGATTGTTAAAATGCCCGAATCTGTTTCTCATATTACACCCCAAATGAAAACATGGGGCTATGCACCAGCTTCTTGGGGAAGATGATTTGAAATAAATTCTTTGAAAATGAATGTATGTCTAAGCCATCATCTATTTCCTGAAGAAGCTAACCTAAGGTAGAATTATAATGTGAGGGAGAGAACCCTACTCTTCAGAACAACATGCCCTAAGTGTCATTTGCTGAATATCGCAAGCTAGTTGTTGTTTCTATTGTTGCCAATGCTTGACTTTATACTTAAATTTGGGGGCCCAGTTTGAAATGGACGGATATGATTCAGAGGCAGGATTCCATCCCAACAGCATGAATGTACAGTGTAAAAATCTCAAGCATCCCTGGCTTAGCCAGCTAGCAGAAAAAAAAAATCCGAACCTCTGTTTTTCCTATATGGACCCATCACCTTCACCTTTCTAATTTTGAAAGGGGACTGAAGTGACGGTCCTGAAGATTTAAGAAGCAGAAATATTCTCAGTGAAAGTATTTGAAAAGTAATCCATGTAAAGATGTAGAGCCTTGACCATTAGAATATCTATAAATATGAAGTTGATTGAAAACAAGCTTTTTCTTTTCTTCTCAAAACACAGCTCTGCACGTGAGTCTGAGCTTCCGATATATCACTGAGTCTAAAATAGCACTTAATATTTGAGCATCTGTTCAGTCCATATTTCTGCCCCTTTGAAAAGATGTAAACATCGAGTAGATAGAAATGAAAAATGATCAACTGGAAAAAGGTCAGGCGATTTTTTTTTAAATAAAAGAAAACATTTTTCTTAAGGGATTTTACACTCTTGTGATTTTTTTTTCCTAGTCGATACATCTCGGGGCAAAATCAATGGGCAGCAGAAAGCTAACTTAAAAAAAAATCTCTGTAAGCTCTTTTATGACAGTGAACCATTAAATCTCACGAGTAATGAGGGGAAAAAGCTGGATTGTGCATAGATTGCTCTTTACCCAGGATGCTGTGTGCCTGCAAGATTCTGAATAGAGACACACCTGCTTGCTAGCTGATAACACTCTGGGGTCATTTCATTGAAAAACTGCCAGCCAGTAGGTACTTAAAATAACGCCACCGACGAAATCGTGACCCGCCGTTGAGACTAAAGAGGTGTAAAAGCAGAAAGGGAATGTAGATAAATGCACATTCCTTTGTACCACAACGAAACTTTTGTATGTCAATTCGACTGAATAGGCAAGACTGTTTCCCGTACAGTAGAAACAAATTAGATTGTTCAGCTGCATTTTTGGCCATTAGCCAAGGGAGCCGTGTGCCATGCTGTTTGCCTACCAGTGCTGCTTAGATTGGCAAATGCCCATGCAGTCTGAAGAGGGCAGGCGGAGGACTGGCCAGTTGCCAGGAAGTGTGTGGGACCGATGCCACTGCTGGACATGGGGAGTGGGGAGTACAAAGGCATTCAATAATCTGAATGTCCCTTTGCTTCAAGAGAGTGATGCCAGGCAGCATTTAATGAGAGATTGCTTTGTTACAAAGTCCTCAACATCAAGTAGGCTGGTGAGCTCATTAACCTGACTGCAGCAAATAAAAAAGGCACACTCAGAAGACTCCCATGATAGCATACTCAATGGTGTAAGAGCCCTTTTGCTTCCTTTATGGTGATCCATTAGCAAGCAGCAGTGTAAACACCATCCAGCAAGCCCGGTTTCTGATTGTTCAACTGAAGGCTGTTTTCCCTTGAGGATTATACCACCAGTTGATGTTGGGGTTCCCCTCCCCCCAATTTATTTTTTTCCCCTACTTCTTAAGGTTGTCACCTATTCCATAATGGTCTTATTTACGATGAAAAATTTTGGATTTGCGGGGGTCATTAGGAGTACAACTACGGTTCAGGAAACACAAACAGCTCCGGTCTCTGAAAGAAGATAATGATGTAGGACACATAAAGTAGAGTGATCCCCGAGGGGAAATCGACCAGGGTCTGTTGGACCTGTTCCAGCCCCAAAGAGCCATCCTGCTAGACCACTTTCCAGGGGTCCATTTGCCTTTACTTTCATGGGGCTCTTTGCCCTGCTGTTATAAGATGGTGAGTTCGTGGCACTCTCCCCTGAGGTACCTTGCTTACTTGACAGGGGCTAGGGATGGTGCTTCCAACAATCAATCAATCAATCAATCGTATTTATTGAGCGCTTACTGTGTGCACAGCACTGTACTAAGCGCTTGGGAAGTACAAGTTGGCAACATGTAGAGACAGTCCCTACACCTTCTTCATTTGCCACACACCTGATGGCTGAGCAGAAATTCAATAAAAAAACTCCTGAACCAAACAGTCAAGAACTAACCCACCACCCTAGAAAGACAGAGCACAAAGCGTCGATGGCATGGGAGTGGGAGGCTGTCTTCTAGAAAGTGAAGATCATTTGTTCCTCTGTCTTGTGTCCAAACCTTAACCTGTGCATGGCTAATAAAAGAGACAGGGCAAGACCCTGGGGATTGGTTTGGGGAAATGGGATACATAAAACCTTTACTTTCAGGTCACAGGTTCAAAACCAGTGCAGACCAGAGTTGGCTACAAGTCACCGTGCCTAATTGGAACGTGGTTGTTGAGAGGAAATGAGTTCATGGGCTGGATCCATTCTCTGGATGCCAACTGTCTTCAGTAATCCAAAGGACCAGCTTTCCCCATAGGCCTCAGCCTCTGATCAGTCAATCAATCAGTGTTATTTATTGAGCGCTTACTGTATGCAGAGCACTATACTAAGGACTTGGGAGAATACAGTGCAACAGAGGTGGTAGACACGTTCCCTGCCCGCAAGGAGCTTTCAGTCTAGAGGGAAGCTTGGGCATAGACAGATTCAAGTATTTTCTCATCTTAGAGGTGCCTCCTTTTGGAAGGCAGTGGATAGAAGATTCAGTGCTTGGGCTGAATGCTTATTTTCTGATAAATGGAAGATTGAAAAGTCGATTATGTCAATATTGCCTTTCTCTGAAGTAGGAGCTGAGGGATTGAGCAATGGTTTGAGGGCAAGGAGGCATGAGTGACATTACATTTTCTATTACAGTGGTCCATGGCATGTCATGTAACAGACTTAAGGGTAGGGATTGCTTCTACCAATTCTCTTATATTACAAGTACGTGCTCTTGTATTACAGTTCTCTACACAAGGTAAGCACTCAATAAATACCACTGATTGATTGGTTGATTGAACGAATGAAAAAGCACACTAAAGACTCATGGAGAAGGTAGCTCACCTCCTCCAGGAGGCCTTCCCAGACTAAGCCCCCCTTTCCTCTGCTCCCCCTCCCTTCCCCATCACCCCGACTCGCTCCCTTTGGTTTACTCCCCTCCCTGCCCCATAGCACTTGTGTATATATGTACATATTTATATTTATAATTCTATTAATTTTTTATTAATGATGTGTATATAGCTATAATTCTATTTGTTTATAATGATGCTACTGATGCCTGTTCACTTGTTTAGATGTCTGTCTCCCCCCTTCTAGACTGTGAGCCCATTGAGGGCAGGGATTGCCTCTGTTGCTGAATTGTACTTCCCAAGCGCTTAATACAGTGATCTGCCTACAGTAAGCTCTCACTATATACAACTGAATGAATGAATGAATGACTTCAGTCATGTAAAATGCTTGAAGCTCTTTGGAGAGACAGGCCTCACAAAGACAGTGATGTGATCAATTCAATAGTATCTATGGAGTGCCTCCTGAATGAAGAACACTGTACTAAATGCTTTGGAGAGAACAATAATAGTAGTACACAGAATCCCTGTCCACAAGAAGATGACTAGATTGTCAGATTTCAAGGAAGACAGACCCCAAATTATTCAAAGATAGGAAGGAAAAAGAGAGTGGAAATATGGCTCAGTGAAGACCTACAGTACATAAATTGATGTGGGCAATCAACAGTACGGCTGCTGTGAATGCATATGGGCAGAGGTGGTAGTTGGGGAAATGTGCTGCTCAAGGAAGAAAGGTAATCAGGCAAGGCCTCCTGGAGGAGGTGGGAATTAAAGGAGGGGTTTGTTAGTGTCTCTAGCCTCACAGGGAACCTACCAACAAAACAAATAAACAAACAAAAAATCTCCAAGTTCTGCACTTATGCGCAAGCCCTCATTATTCCAGTAAGGCAATCATCCATAAGCATGGTAAGAAAGCAGTGTGATGTAGTGGAAAGAGCCCGGGCTTGGGAGTCAGAGGTCATGGGTTCTAATCCCTGCTCCGCCACTTGTCTGCTGTGTGACCTTGGGCAAATCACTTCACTTCTCTGTGCTTCAGTTCCCTCATCTGCATAATGGGGATTGAGACTGTGTCCAACCCGAATTGTTTGTTTCTGCCCCAGCACTTAATGCTGTGCTTGGCACATAGTAAGAGTGTGACAACTACCATTATTATTATTATTAGTAGTAGTATTAGTATTATTATTGTTATCCCTGTATTTTGCAACTCCTGAACTGAAGCTGGGTCTGCCCAACACCTCAGCTCAGGTTCTGCAGCTGAGTTTGGCAAGACCGGAATTGGGGGTCCTGTCTTACAATTTGGCATTGTTATCTGGGCTACTAATTGCACTTGACAGCTTATGTACTCTAATCTGAAATACCTAGAAACGTGATGTCTGTGTTGTAACTATGGGCTTTTGGGAATTCAAAGTGGACTACCTTGAATTCCCAAAGAGAAGCAGTGTGGCTCTGTGGTAAGAGCACGGGCTTTGGAGTCAGAGGTCATGGGTTCAAATCCCTGCTCTGCCAATTGTCAGTCGTGTGACTTTGGGCAAGTCACAACTTCTCTGTGCCTCAGTTACCTCATCTGTAAAAGGGGATTAAGACTGTGAGCCTCACGAGGGACAACCTGATCACCTTGTAACCTCCCCAGTGCTTAGAACAGTGCTTTGCACATAGTAAGTGCTTAATAAATGCCATCATTATTATTATTATTATCAGGTTTCTGCCTAGTGGTGGAAGAAATAGTGCTTATTATATGCCTTCTA
This sequence comes from Tachyglossus aculeatus, assembly GCF_015852505.1. Lineage (NCBI taxonomy): Eukaryota > Metazoa > Chordata > Mammalia > Monotremata > Tachyglossidae > Tachyglossus > Tachyglossus aculeatus. The sequence goes on along the minus strand of NC_052090.1, from coordinate 21,041,425 downwards.
CATGTAAAACACAGGAACAAAAGCAGTGTTGCCTAGTGGAAAGAGCAAAGGCCTGGGACTCAGAAGACCTGGGTTCTAATTCCAACTCTGCCAGTTATTTGCTGTGTGACTTTGGGCAGGTCACAATTTCTCTGTACCTCAGTTCTCCTGTTCTCCCTATCCAGCTCTTAGAACAGTGCTTTGCACATAGTTAGTGCTTAACAAATGCCATCATTATTATCTAAACTGTGAGCCCCATGCGAGGAAGGGACAGCATCCAACCTAAATCTACTGTATCTACCCCAGTGCTTAGAACAGTGTTTGACACATAGTAAGCACTTAACAAATATCATAAAAGAAAGGAAAGAAAAAAGTTGTGACCAGTTCAGCAAGTAATAGCATCCCAGCTGTATGCTCATGCCCCAGTCCTAGGTAGTGACTCCCTCAAACTACATTTTTACAGAAGCAGAGTGGCTCAGTGGCAAGAGCCTGGGGTTGGGAATCAAAGAATGTGCGTTCTAATCCCGGCTCTGCCACTTGTCTGCTTTGTTGCCTTGGGCAAGCCACTTAACTTCTCTGTGCCTCAGTTACCTCATCTGTAAAATGGGGATTAAGACTGTGAGCCCCACGTGGGACAACCTGGTTACCTTGTATCTACCCCCAGTGCTTAAAACAGTGCTCACACATAGTAAGTGCTTAACAAATACCATTATTATTATAAATTTTGACTATCCCAAGTTTTGTGATTAACCACTGCCCACCTCACATTTGGGAATCGGCAGTTTGATCAGACAATCGAAGGTATTTGCTGAGCAACTACTGAGGGGAAAGTCTCGTACTAAGTACTTGGCAGAGGACATTAGGAGACCAGCGCATGTTCCCTGCCCCCAAAGAAAGGAACAAACTAATAGGGGAGAGTGCCAGAAATTGTTACACACAGTAGAAGTAGAAAGAAGAAACAAGGATATAACAGGAATGTCATACAGCTGTATCAGGATGAAATTTGAAGAATAAGTAATTGATTAGACAAGTTAAACAATAAATGTAAAAAACGTGCTGAGGCTAGGAATAAAATATTTGTGTGCTAGGGGCTGCTGTTGGGTTGGCACAACTAATGGGATGTGAGTAAATCAGGGAAGGCTGCCTGAAAGAGGAGGACTGTAGGAGGGCTTTGAAGATGGGGAGGACTTGTAGTCTGAAGTATTAGTGCCGGGGGAAGGTGGGTACTTGTGTTCTCAACCAGAACCTGCTAAGCTGGGTTACCCTGGTAGAAATGTGTACTCACACTGGGAGTTATAGGACCAGATTTGTTTTTGGTATTTGGTAAGTGCTTATCATGTGCCAGGCACTGTACTAAGTGCTGTGGTGGATACAACATTGTACACAGTCCATGTCCCACATGGGGCTCAAAGTCTTAGTCCCCATTTTTCAGGTGAGGTAACCGAGGCACAGAGGAGTGAAGTGACTTGTCCAAAGTCACAAAGCAGGCAAGCAGTGGAGCTAGGAATTAAAAACCAGGTGCTCTGACTCACAGGTTCATGCTCTTTCCACCAGTCTGGGGTAGAGGCTTTGCTCGAGGGAGGCTGGGTGACCAGAGAGAGGCAGGGCTGTTCCGGCGTGAGTCCTCTGGATCCCACTTGACCAAACCTTTGGATCAGGGCGACTACTGCCAGCTATCCAGGCACACTATATTTCATGAGCAAAAATCAGGAGAGACCTCCCAAGAAAAGTTTGGCAAATCTGCGAAGTTCAGATGCCACAATCCAAATTGCATTGGCACTCCAGCACTCTGATGAAGGTTTGAGAGGGATGGAGATCGAAGATCAGGGGCAAGGTCGAGTGGCACCCTTCCTTCTCTGGAGTGTCCACTTTCCCCTTCTCCCTCCCTTTCAGCAATTTTGGAGGAGCAGAGGGAATTAGAACAGGCCAATGTGATCGCCTCTCTCTGGTTTCCCAAACCTGACTTTGATTTTGCTACTTCTTAAGAGCAGGGCAGGAGGACAAAGGGATCTGAATGCCATCTTGTTTAGCTTGGGTCAGAAGACAATTCCACCTTTGTTGTGAGCCATTAAAGAGATCACCTAAAATCCACATCTGTTTGTTCCAAACATGGAATTTGGGGACTGAATTATAGTCTCAAGGGATCTTATTGCCAGGGTCAATTTGAATACAGGCTCGTCTCATGGTGTTAGATGGTCTCCTATTTTGTTTGATTTCCGAGGGAGTCTCTTTGGCTCCATCCGGGATGTCAGCCTTTTCATCCACCCAACAGCTGTCTCTAGCACTTATGTATTTATTTAGACCCCTCCTCAGTCCTTCGGTATGTATGTATATTACATTGAACATTCACTTTATCTATTCTGATTCCACTTTTTGTACGGTGGTCTCACTTGCTAGAAGTTAAGGTCCTTCTGGGCTGGGAATGTATCTAGTGCTTGGGTTGTACTTTCCCAAGCACTTAGTGCTATGCCTTGCACTGAGTAGTTGCTAAATAAATACTATTCCTCCTTGTCCTAATATCATTGAAGGGTAAAACTCACCATTAGAATGTAAGCTCCTTGTGGGCAGGCAGTGTGTCACTGATTATTTTGTACTCCCAAGCACTGAAGATGCATTGCACGCAGTGAGCATTCAACTTTTATCATTGGTGCTCCTATTACTACTAATACTACTACTTCTACTACTACTTGTCTGGTCTTACCTTATGCTTTCGAGTCATCTCTGACCCATAGCGGCACCATGGTCACATCTCTTCCAGAACGCCCCACCTCCATTTGCGATCGTTCTGGTAGTGGATCCACAGAGTTTTCTTGGTAAAAATACGGAAGTGGTTTATCACTGCCTCCTTCTGGGCAGTAACCTTGAGTCTCCACCCTCGACTCTCCCCCATGCCTCTGCTGCCCAGCACAGGGGAGTTTTGATTTGTAGCAGATTGCCTTCCACTCGCTAGCCACTACCCAAGCTAGGAATGGAATGGGTATGCGTCTGCTTGACTCTCCCTCCCATAGTCGAGACTGGTAGAGTATGGAAACTCTCCAGGTGTGACTCTGAGAGGGGGAACTACTACTACTAGTACTATTACTACTACTATCAAGAGTCACCAAACTAGATGATGAAACTTGGTCCTTGACTAAGAAACCTGGAAGAATAATATTGCCAATTAGTGAATGAACTATAGTGACCTGTTGAGTCCATTTGGCAGTGGTTGTTAGCTGACCCTGTCATGGCCGGGGGTGCCCAGTGTCGCACTGAGCAATGGACTCAGGGCCAGAGTCCTGACCGGTTGCCCTTCCTGGGAGCTGATCCCCAGGAAGAAGCAGCATAGATAGAGCATGCTTCCTGGGAGTCAGAGGACCTGGGTTCTAATCCCAGCTCCACCACTCGTCTGCTGTGTAACCTTGAATAATATCAATAATAATTGTGGTATATTGTGGTATTTGTTAAGTGCTTACTGTGTGCCAGGAACTCTTCTAAACACTGGGGTAGATACAAGCTAATCGGGTTGGACTTAATCCCATTTTAAAGATGAGGGCCCTGAGGCTCAGAATGAAGTGATTTGCTCAAGGTTGCACAGCAGATAAGTGGCATAGCCAGGATTAGAATACAGATCCTTCTGACTCCCAGGCCCGGGCTCTACCCACTAGACCCCACTTAACTTCTCTGGGGCTCAGTTACCTCATCTGCAAAATGGAGACTGAGACCGTGAGCCCCATGTGGGACATGGACTGTGTCCAAGCAGCATAGCCTGGTGGCAAGAGCACGAGCTTAGGAGTCAGAGGTCGTGCGTTCTAATCCCGGCTCCACCACTTGTTTGCTGTGTGACCTTGGGCAAGTCACTTAACTTCTCTGTGCCTCAACTACCTCATCTGTAAAATGGAGATTGAGACTGTGAACCCCACATGGGACAACCTGATTAGCTTTTATCTCCCCCAGTGCTTAGACCAGTGCTTGGCACATAGTAAATGCATAACAAATACCATATAATAATTATCTTGCAACTATCCCAGCATTTAGCACAGTACCTGGCATATGGTAAGTGATTAACAAATACCATTAGAATAAAAAAAATAAAGAGAAAGGGACAGGTCCCCTAACATTATCCCAGTTCCATATGTAATCACTGTAGTATTCTGTTGCCCACCTGGGGATCAATGACCTTTACTGACATACTGTTTGCAGAGAACCACGTTTGGAAGAGTTCAGTAAAACAGAGTTGACAGGCACAGTCCCTATCCACAAGGAGCTTACGGTCTACATGGGGAGGCAGACATGAAAATAAATTATGAATAGGGGAAATAGTAGAGTATAAGGCTATTTACTTGAGTGCTGTGGGGCTGGGGTGAGTATCCAGTGCTTAGAACAGTTCTCAGAACATAGTAAGTGCTTAACAAATACCATCATTGTTATTATCAAAGTGCTTAAAGGCTACACAGCCAAGTGCATGGTCAATGGTGAGAAGAGGGTGGATAGGGGAAATGAGAAGAATCCATCCTGACGGTCTTCATGCAAGTTTTTTTTTTAGGTCTTGACTGCTGTTTGATGAGCATTGTTTTATTTTACGCTTTTACCACCGCTCCTAAAATTATTCATTCATTAAAAGAACAAAGCAAAAAAACAAACAAACACCCTAGCCATAGTGTCTGATGCAGCCACTGGTGCGTTAAAGGTCATTTATGGTGTATGTGAAATTACTTTCTGTGAAATGACTTATTAAGACTGATGATGAGCTCACCCAAAATGGTTGGATTTGGATTTGGGATTTGGGGAAGAGGTCCTGGTCAGAGGTTCCAACTTTTCATTTTGAGAAGCAGGGAGAAAGAGGGGTAGTGATTTTAGAGGGGTTGAGGATTGGGAGGGGATGGGCTTGAGAGTGCTAATAGGGCTTTTCATTCCTGATCAGAAGCCTTCAGGTCCTGTCAGGGACCTGGGTTAAGCAAGTCTGGGGGTCTTCTTAGAAAGTCATGGGGTGACCATCCCTGCTGTCCTCGTAGAGCAGGAATCTACACCCTAGACTCTAAATGGCTGGTTAGATGGCTGCAGCCTATTGAATCTAGAAATCCTCATGTAATAGGACTTGCAATAAGAGTGGTGGAAATGTCAGTTGGGCAGAAACGTCAGAGACAAAAGATGGCTGGTTTTCAGGACTCTTAAGTATTTCCAGGTGAGTTCTAGTTGGAATTCAAACTAGAACCTAGTAGAACCGGAGGGGACCACCAGAAGCAGTTTAGCACATGCCCAGCAGATCAACACCTGGCCCTTTGCTTAAGGATCTCCCAAAGCCATTGACAATACCAATAATTACTGCATTTATTGAGTGCTTACTACATAAGGAAGATTCCCTGAAAATGTGTTTCCACATCGGATCATATCAGCTCACCCAACAACCCTGAACTCAGAACAAAACAGTCTCCTGTCCTTGAGGATCTGTCAAGCAGTTGAGGGGATTGGTGAGGGCCAACATAGAGCCTGGAGCCTGCTACCTCACTTGTCTGCTATGTGACCTTGGGCAAATCACTTGACTTCTCTGTGCCTCAGTTACCTCATCTGGAATGGGGTATAGGGACTGTGTCTAACCTGATTAGCTTACATCTACCTCAGTGCTTAGATCTACCTCAGTGCTTAGAACAGTGCTTGGCACATGGTAAGCACTTGCCAAGTACCATAAACAGTCCCTTCAGCATCCAAGGGCTTTGGCACATGCACAACCTAGAAATGCCAGCCAAAGGGCATTTCTCCTCCTAAGCTCTGGCCAGCCCCAAAGCCCAGTTTCGGGGAATAGCTTAGTCCTAGCTATGTCCCTGGCCTATTGGGTAACCTGAGGCAAATTGGCCCACGTCCTCCTCCTTGCCTGGAATGCCCTCCCTCCGCACATCCACCAAGCTAGCTCTCTTCCTCCCTTCAAAGCCCTACTGAGAGCTCACCTCCTCCAGGAGGCCTTCCCAGACTGAGCCCCCTTTCTCCTCTCCTCCTCCCCATCCCCCAGCCCTACCTCCTTCCCCTCCCCACAGCACCTGTATATATGTTTGTACAGATTTATTACTCTATTTATTTTACTTGTACATACTATTCTATTTATTTTGTTAATGATGTGCATCTAGCTTTATTTCTGTTTATTCTGGTGACTTGACACCTGTCCATATGTTTTATTTTGTTGTCTTTCTCCCCCTTCTAAACTGTGAGCCCGTTGTTGGGTAGGGACCGTCTCTGTATGTTGCCAACTTGCACTTCCCAAGAGCTTAGTACAGTGCTCTGCACACAGTAAGCGCTCAATAAATACGATTAAATGAATGAATGAATGAATTTCTCCGGGCCTCAGTTTACTCCTCTATAAAAGGGGGCTTAAAACACCTGTTCCTGCCACCCAAGCGTGTGGGGCAGTACTGAGCAATGTCTCTTTGGATGTAGGTGACCATTGGTTGCTCTGTATGCCCCTGTTTCCTCCTGGAAATGGGGCCCTTTGGCCAGTGTTAACTGAACTCCAAAGAAAATTGGCTGACAGTGGCCACTGTAGAAGCAGTTCTCTTACTAGGAGAGACCAGCTTAACTTGTCTGTGGGAAAAAACTCTCTAAATTCCCTTTTATTTTCACCCATCCTCCACAGTCAACCCGGTTCTCTCAAGCGCAGATTCCCAGGTCGATCTTTTCCTCCTGGGGTGAGAATGTGGGGATTGGAGTGTGGGTCGGTCACTGTGCGTAACCCACAGGAAATTCTGACATCCTAAAGGTGGGTAGGGATGTGTCCAAAAAGCTTAATATCAAGAAAAATAGTTGGACATCTTTGGAAATCTAAGTGGAGGGGAGTCTGTGACACCGTTCCAGCACTTGTGTGGTGTTACTGTACTTGCTGGAGTCTCAGCACATTTGGACTGGAGCTTAGTGCCAATATTCTGCCCTGATGGGTGCTAGAAAAATAGAGAGGTAATATAACAGCAAGATGATCTCTTGTGAGATTTCCCAGTTAAGAATAATCATTTCTGTAAAAAAGTAACGACATATTTTTACTTCAGGTTCAGAAATTCAAAATATCTGTGAAAAATTAAGTCTGTTTGAATTCACAGTATTGGATTCACCATGAACTGTGGAAAAAACACGGGGCTGAGGGTGAGGAGACGGGGATTCAAATTCTGGCTCTGCCACTTGCCCTGCTGAGTGACCTTGGGCAAGTAATTTCACTTCTCTGTTCTTCAGATTCCTCAACTGCAAAATGTGTATTAAATACCCATTCTCTCTTCCCTTGAGGCTTTAAGCCCCATGTGGGACAGGGACTGTGAAAGATCTGAATGGATTGCATCTCTCCCAGCACTGAAAATAGTGCTTGGAACATAAAAAATGCTTAACAAATAGCACAGTTATTATTATTATTAGGTGAATTTCACCATAAGTGGCTTCTTCTTCAAGTATGAAGGATAGATACTTAAGTATAGACATACTATATTGGATTCATGATTGATAATAATAATAATAATGATGGCATTTAAGCGCTTACTATGTGCAAAGCACTGTTATCAGTTGAGTCCCAGATGACCTTTAATGTGTTTAGACCTGAGCAATCCAAGAATTGTGCTGCCATCTTTAAGTGGTGACCAAAGCTGAATGTTGTGTGAGACTCGTTATTTTGGATCATGTCAATGCTGATGTTATCACAATATTATGGAAAACTCAGAAATCTTGAACAAAATCATAAGAACAGTCTATTAATTAATCCATGGTATTTAGTGAGCACAAGTATTGTACTAAGCTCTTAGAGAAGAGAAGCAACACAGTTTCTCTAGATAGGACATGGGAGGAGAATGGATGACAGCAGGCTACCCAGGAAGCTGCTGTATGGAGCACATGTTTAGAAGGGGCACATGCAACCCTGGAGGGAAGCAAAAAAAATTTTAAAGACATGGTGAAGCACAGTGTGACATTTGCAGGGGACTTTGGGAGGTCTTAGCAGCAGAAAGGCCAGCCTAGGGGGCAGAGATCGAGAGAGGGGTTGCTCTGGCAAAGCAAGGGCATCCTGAAGCCAGGCCACATAAGGAGGCCAAGTAGAAAACACTTGATGTAGAATAAATCTACTGGCTCAACAAGGATTTATCTTTTCTTGTAAACAGCGCAGGAGAGAGTGCTGATCCTGTGTCAGTCTCTTCAGCCATCATCATCATCCTGGATAGAGCACTGGCCTGAGAACCAGAAGGACCTGGGTTCTAATCCCAGCCCTGCCATTTGTCTGTGGTGTGATCTTGGTCAAGTCACTTAATTTATCTGTGCCTCAGTTCCTTCATCTGTAAAATGGGGATTAAAACTGTGAGTTCCATGTAGGATAGGGACTGTGTCCAACCTGATTAGCTTGTATCTATGCCAGTACTTATAACAGTACTTGACACACAGTAAGCACTTAACAAGTCATCATCATCATCATCATCAATGGTATTTATTGAGTGCTTACTGTGAGCAGAGCACTGTACTAAGCCACTTTCACAAGAGAGGATAGGGCCTCACCATCAGTAGTTTCCTCTTTGTATTCAAAAGGGTGTGTGTGTGTGTGTGTGTGTGTGTGTATGTGTGTGTGTTTGTGTGTGTGTGTGTGTGTGTGTGTGTGTATGTGTGTAGAGGAGAAGCTAAGTACATGTTCTGTGCCCACCAAGAGTTCATTATCTAATGGTGCAGGTATGCTCTAGGAGGCATCTCAGCATATTTGAGAAGCTCATGTAGACTGAGAAAGATGCTAATTTTTCTGTTCCCAAGTATAAGCAAGATTCAGGCTGCTGATTGGACATTTTGAGAAATTCATCTGGACAAAATTATGTCAGCTTTTTAGCTGGTTGTCTCCACCCCCTTTCACACCCGATATCTTGGGGTGCAAAATTCACACTGTCCTTCAATTCTACCTTTCTTCTCTTTTGGGAATAGCTGCTACCACAGGTTCAGTTTACCAAACTTTACTTTTTTGAAAGGTCAGTATGTAAATGAACCAACTGGATCAATGCAAATAGCAGTAACACATTCTGTTTCAAACCTCACACTTTAAATTTCCCCTTTCTGTATTGGATAATGAGCCATATTGTAGGTAGCTTCTCTCCAAAGGAAAAAAAAGATATTAAATACTAAATACTTAGGATATCTAAATAAACAGAAAACTAGTCTGTAGAAATTTACAATAAAATGATTCACAAAATTAATGATGAGATTATCCAGTACAGTATTCACAAAATGTAAATACAATATAAACACTAAGTTAAACGGAACAAAATGGAAAGGAATCAGAGAAAATAGAACAAACCCTCAGATTTCTTGAGGGAATTTTCTGTTTCAGCAAAAGGGAAAAACTTCTTCATATAAAAAATATTAATTCTGCTGGCAACAATCTGTGTTCTTTAGTGTCTTGATTACTTGGCAATCTTAAGGTTGAGTTGCCCGAGAAACTCCTAATTTAGCTAATTTTGCTATTACAGGGTTGGTGGGTTTTTTTTTTTTTTGGCTTTGTGATAGACTTGAACTGAGATTTTGGCTCCATGTTTGTTGCTGGTACAGAAAACCAATTCACCTATCCCTTTCCGTTAGTCTGCATTGAGCAGGGCATGGAACATTTCTACCAACTCTTATATTGTTTTATTGTACTCTCCCAAGCGCTAAGTGCAGTGCTCTGCAAACAGTAAGCACTCAATAAATACAGTGATTGATTGACTGATCAGATATTGTACTCCCAGTGAATCTGAACTTCAATCAAGTTGGTATTTTTTGAAGACCCAATGCATGTGAAACATCGCTTAAATCACTTGAGTGCCAAAGAAGGAAGAAACACATTCCCTGCTCTCAAGGAGTTTACAGTATAGTGGGGGAGACAGACAAAAATAATTT